>NC_135346.1:57319729-57623706 GCF_023851605.1 Tamandua tetradactyla
TTCCTCTGAGAACAATGAGGGGCCATCAAAGGCTCTTAAGCAGTAGGGATAGATGAGGAGAATAAATCAAAGTCAAAGGGCCAGAGAGGGAAAGGGACTTACCCAAAGTAACACACCCAGTTACTGGCAAGAGTAACCTTACTAATCTTTGTGTCTCTTACTAATCCAGTGTCCGTTTAAGATTAGGGACCATGTAAATGCTGTTCTCCCATTGCATCCTCAGGGTCTAAAGTATGCTTTGGGGATTCTCAGTAAATGTTTGTGTAATTCATTGATGAATCAGATGGGACAGGAGGAGCCATAAATCTTGAATCCTTGAGGGCATCGGCTAGGCCTGAATTTTGGACAGCAGAGAAACCGCTCTCAGGAAAATAGTTCAAACTTCTGACTTTGGGATCTCAAATCTTTCCAACCCCCAGCTTCTCCAGAAGACTGCCGCCACCCATGCTCCCCACCCCCAATTCCCCCTCAAGCAACAAGCCTTGCTGCCTGCAGTTCAGAAGTTAATCTTGGTAAAGTGCCTGGAAGGTGAAAAATGTTCCCCAGACAGTCAGCGCGATAATTGCCAATGTGGAGAAAATGTATCTCTACATTTGCAAGAGGCAGGCCTTTGTGTTCTGCAAAAAAACAGCCATTAGAATTCCTGTCCCTGACTTGTCAGGAAGCTGTGACAGCCAGGCGGGCAAGTAGGGTCTTGCAGTTCAAGCAGCAGATGGCGAGAGACTCAAAAGAACGCAGCTCCAGCTCTCAAGTTGCTGAACGCCTACTCGGAGCAGGGCAGAGGGCCAGGTGCTTCTTCAAACAGGAGAGAATCCCAGCCTCACCACCGCCTGGCTGGGTGAGCTCAGGCAAGTCCCATAGTTTCTCTGAGCTTTGATTTCATCATCTGCAAAATGGGGATAATCCTGCCGGCCACACGGGGTCATTTTGAGGACTGTTGGGCACACAGCAGGTGCTCAACAGATGTACTTTCGATTCTGACAATAACCCTGTGGAGTAAGGGTTGTCATTCCAATTCACAAAAGTGGAAATTGAAATCCAGAGAATTGACTCATTGGTTCATCAATACTTACTGAGCATCTACTATGGGCTGGGAGCTGGTGAGATAATGAAGAATAAGACAGACAGGGCCCATGCCCTCGCAGAGCGCAGTTCTAGGGAGGGAGGCAGAAAAGAAGCAAATGAACAAATAGAATAACTTCACCAAGTCACATCAGTGCTAGGAAGGAAATACAGGCAGGTGTGTACTAGGGTAGAACAAAGTCATTTCCAAAATGTGGCTGGGGGAGCCTGTGAGGAAGAGTCATTTAAGCTGAAAGCTGAATGATGAGAGGGAGAATAGCCCTGGAATAACCATCCAGGCAGAAGGAACAGAATGTGCAAAGGTCCTGGGGTAATAAAGATACTGACAAGGTTGCAGGACAGAAAGAAAGTCTGTGTGGCTGGAACCAAGTGAGTGAGAGGGACAGTGATAGCAGATGTGACCAAGAGACTGGCAGAGCCAGGGCAGCAGGCCTTGAGGGCTGTTTGAAGGAGCAGGTTTGTTTAAGTCACCCAGCTGATAAGGGGCAAGATGAGATGAAGCCCATGTCAGAGTGATCCCTGGGACGCTCCTATGAGCTCTTGATCCCCACTGCCATCTCTAAAGCAGGTCAGCCAAAGGGCAGATGCAGTGATGCATCTGCTGGATTCTCCTGCTGAGAAATAAATCCACTGGCCAGCCGCCTGCTGGTGGGCACTGCAGTGTCTTGCAGGCAGCATCCTAATGCCTCAAGGGTGGAAGGGGAGGGAGAAGACATAGGGCTGGGACCAGGGTGAGGCAAGGAGGAGAGGCATTTGCCCCAGATGTAAAATTAAGGGGATGCTAAAAAACTCAGCAATGAAAAGAAACAATTTTGCATGCTATATATATGCATATATTTTAAATCAGTGCAGAGAAATTGATGATGGATATAAAATATAAAAATTATAGATAAAGACAGAACTCAGTGGAGCTGGGATTAGGGTGAGGTGAGTACACTGGGTCATGCATAGGCAGGGGACAGCCCATGGGCAGCTGCAAGGATAGCCTGCGGCCACGACCCCGTCCCTCCAGGAGGCAGTATCCAGAACCAGTCTGCTCATGCACGAATTGAAATTAAATTCTTAGGTGGGGCCTCAGAGACCACTGCCTGACTTGGCTGTGGAGACAAGCCCAGAGCAGGAACTACAAAGCAAGGAGGTGATTAATGCCTGATTGCATCCCCTGAGCTCGGCGTGGTATCATATAGGCTTTGGTTCAACCCCAGGCTTCCTGTGTGCTGTGTGGTCCTACGTATATCATGCTGCCCCTCAGGCCTCAGTTTCCCCATCTGTGCACCGGCACTAATAAAACCTCTGTCCCAGGATTCAGCAAAATAATTTCTGAAGGCCACTAGCTCTTTGCGACTCAAGTGTGGTCCAGACCAGAAGCCTCAGCAGCCTCAACAGCTTCTGGGAGCTTGTTAGAAATGCAAGATCTCAGGATGCACGCCAGACCTACTGAATCAGTATTTGCGTTTTTAGTAAGACCCACCAGATGACTGGCATGTGCCTTAAAGCGTGAAAAGCACTGGTCATTTCTTGGAACATAAAAATACTGCCCCACCTCTTCACTTATTCACCAGACCTTCAGTTAGATCCGGGCTTCAGACAAGAGGAAAAATGGAGATAGAGAGAAGGATCCTAAGGTAGCCACCACATTAATATTTAACAGCTCAAGCTCTGGAGCCAGGGAGCCCGGCTGAGCTCTTCCTATAATTAGCCATATAGGGCATCTATTTCTCCATGTGGAAATGGTTGCTGCCTGGATAATATGAGTAAAACAGCTTAGCACAATGCTTAGAACATAGTGTGTGTTCAATAAATGCTTCTTGGTGGTGGTGGTGATGGCGGTGGCAGTAGTAGGTCAATGATTTTTTTTTTTTAGCAAGCACAGACCATGTGATAAGTAAAATGAAATAGGCAACATTTGTATGGCTGTTTGCCATTTATAAAGTACTTTAGTTTATACCATGTCAGCTGAGTCTTATAGCATCCCTTTGGATTAGGTAATACAAGATGCACCTGTTTTACAGACACACCTCTAGATTCAGAGAGGTAACATAACATGTCCACATTAACCAGGATTTAAATCCCAAAGGCCATGTGAGCAACAGCATCCAGTCAATAATCAAGATCAATGACAATATTAGACCTTGTCCAACCTCCTCATTTTACAAAAGGGGAAACCTAGGCCTGCGGAAGGGAATAGAATTTCTCAAGGTCACTCAGAGAGAGAATGTCATCACTGTAGTCCAAACCCAGCTCTCAGGGCTCCCAGTCCAAAGTCCTTCCCATTGTCCGCTGCCACCTCCCTCATCAGATTGGTCGGCTTCCCACCTGATGAGCCCAGGGAAGCAGGCTGCAGTAGTACAACCTTGGCCAGTTCCCAGGACAAGTCTAGTGGGTGGGGAAGTATCCCTGTTCCACCTTCCCTTCCAGCCCAATCAGAGGAGAATGGAGAAGCTAGTGTTGCCAAGGTGAGAGCTGCGAGGTTGCTAGGACACAGTTTGGGAACAGCCAGGTGGCAGAGGTGGCCTTTGCTGGGACTGGAAATAAGGCAGCGGACAGGATCTCCCCAGTGATTTTCTTGAGGACTAGAGGAGGGCCTCCAACTCACAGGCTGGGTCAAGACTCAGCCAACAGGAAGGCTGGCTCTCACAGACTCTCCCTTCCCAACTTCCCCCAATCCCCCTAGCCAAGTGGCTGAGAGTCCAATTCTCCCTCAACTCTACACCCAGGGTCCTGCTGCCTACCCCTCTCATCCTTGCTACCTTTGACCCATGGCCTTAGCACCTCTCCCTAAGAAAAGGATCTCTGGCTCCCTGCCATCGTTCCCCCATTCTCATCTCCCATGCTAGAGCACAAATACGACCCTAGCAATGGCTCTCCATCAACCTTGGGATGAGGCCCAAGGTCCTCTAAGGCCTCTCATAAACTTGCCCAGCAATCTCCTAGTCTCTTCCTTTGCCCAGAGGCTCCAGCCTGACCAAATTCCTTGGAGTCCCATAAGTAGACCACATTCTCTCTCACCTCCATACCTTTGCAGAGGCTGTTCCATTCATAGAGCCCTTCCTGCTCCACTGTCCACTTGGCCTCCTCTAAGCCTCAGTCGGAGCCTTCCTCCCTGATTCTCCTTGCAGAGTGAGGCACCTTCAACACACCTCCTTTAGAACAGGTGGCAGATTTTACTGTAATTATCTGCTGGCCTATTTGTGTCCCATTAGACTATGAGCTTTTTACATCTCCCTCTTAGAGTAAGAGGAATTCCAACCATGGCTCCGATATTTGATTCCTCTGTGATATTGGGTATGATCAAGACCTCTTGGGGCCTCAGTGTCTTCCTCTGTATAGTGGGATTATAACCTTGGCCTCGTCAGGGCAGTGGGAGTATTAGAGATTGTGGATGGGAAAGGCTTGTCGCTCAGCAGATATTTTAGGTTCCTTGACTGCTCAAGCAAATACCACTCAATGAGTTGGCTTGAACAATGGGACTTTATTAGCTCACCATTTGGGGATTAAGAGAACGCCCAAATCAAGGCATCATCAAGACAAGGCTTTCTCTCTGAAGACTGTGGCGTTCTGTGGATGGCTGCCAGCCATCCCTGGTCCTTAGCTTGTCACGTGACAAGGCAGGTGGCGGCATTTCGTGGCCCCTCCTTTCTCTTCTGGGTTCCATTGATTTTAGCTTCTAGCTGCTCCCTCTATGGCTTTTTCTCTCTGTGTGTCTGAATTTCATTCTGTTTATAAAGGACTCTAGTAATAGGATTAAGACCCATCCTGATTGAGGTGGGTCACAATTTGACAGAAGTAACGGCATCAAAATATCCTACTTAAAATGGGTTTCCACCCACAGGAATGGATTAAGATTAAGAACATGTGTTTTTCTGGGGTGTGTTCACCTCCAAACAACCACAGTAGATAAATTGAAAATGCTGGTAACTGCCCTACTATTTAGGGCAGCCAGTGCCCAGCCACAATGCTCACTGATAAATGTATGCTCAGTGAATCTCACACTGCACAGTAGGAATAAAAACTTGTGCCTAGGGGCTATGTAAACAGTGAAACCCTTCTCAAGTACACAGCATAACACTTCTAAAAAGTAACACTTCTTTCCCCCACAAGCACAGATACCTAAGTCACCCTGACATGCCCTTTGCCTACATTCCACAAATGTTTATTAAGCACCTACTGTGTACCCGGCCATATTCTAGCAGTAAGCAGATATTATTGTAGCCCCTGTCTTCCTTTCCTTGCTTCCTTCAAGTTCGGACCCTACCCTCCCCAGCACACAGGCAGCCATGCCTGAAGTCAGGGAGCCTGCCATTTGCTCTGAAAAGTCCATTCCTGGATGGTCAGCAGCTCCCCTTTCCGCCTCCCGCTTCCACTCCCTCCTCAGTTCCTCACCCAGCCAGTCAGAAAACAGGTAACATTTGCCTTGATTCCAATTTAGTTGTTAGTTTTAAATTGAACATCGTCAGCTCCCCCAGAGCATGGTCTGTGCCTTCCCTTTTCATGGCAGTGTCACCAGCATTTACAGCATGGCCTGACATGGTCACTCACCTAATTCTTCATTCATTCATTCATTCATTCACTTAACACATGGTTCTCAAGTCCTGCTAAGTGCCAGGCTCTGGAGAAACAGCAGGGGCTCTGCTCCATGGAGCTCCTATCTAGTGGTGGTGGTGGTTGGTGTGTGGATGAGGAGGTATTATTAGGAGGAGATTGTGGCATAAAGCATGGTGGTATAGTTGGGAGAAAGTGGGGGCAGATTGCTGTGTTATCCAGTGTGGTCCAGGGGGGTTGCCAGGTTTGGAACCTAGCTGATCTCTGTCCAAATCCTTGCACTGCTCCCATCCCATAGCTGTGATTTGGGACAAAAGCTCTTCTGAGCCTTGGTTCCCACCTGTACAAACGGACCAATGATAGCAGCTTCCTGGAACCACTGTGGTTATTGGAGAAGGAAAAAACTGGAAACAGGAGGAGGATGAG
Organism: Tamandua tetradactyla; assembly: GCF_023851605.1. Classification (NCBI taxonomy): domain Eukaryota; kingdom Metazoa; phylum Chordata; class Mammalia; order Pilosa; family Myrmecophagidae; genus Tamandua; species Tamandua tetradactyla. The sequence continues at coordinate 57,325,781 of NC_135346.1, forward strand.
GTGGCAGGTTAGACTCGGGGTCCCCAGCAAACCCAGGAGGCCCCTTCAGGTTCCAAGGCCTTGGTGTACAATTTTGAGCAGTTTTAAAAGAATAAAGATATGAAATCATTAGATAAGGGAAATATAAGGATAAAATACAGAGGCAAGAGTGATTGAGCTGATGGAACACAAAGTAGTTAGAAAAATGTATGGCAGATGATGGTGACGGCTAAGAGAGGGATGAATGTGTTGTGTAGGGAACAGGCATGAATGACAAAAAGCAAAAATATTGACTGGAATGGAAAATGGAAAATGGAATGGAAAAAATGATCATGGTGAATATTACAGTCATGTAAATATACTAAATATTTATGTCAAGTTTTATGTAGTTTATGACGTGTTTTAGGGGAAAATTATTATACTGTTAGGGTAGCTCTTTATAATTTCTTCTGTGGTATCAAAAGGCCAGTCTTGAATCAAAAGTTGGCCATTGCAATGCAAAACATTCTTTAAAGGCATCGTGGTCATTTAGAATGGTGCTTTAAGACTATGTTATTTTCCTTACAAATCTAATTCAAAAGCTTGATCTTATGTCCAGCTAAGAGAGGTCAAGGGAGCAAGATCAGGGGTGGAAAGAGCAAGGATGGGTTCTGGTCCCAGCTCCAGGCTTACCTCTGCACGTGTCTTGAGTGAATCATTTCCCCTTTCTGCACCTGCGCTCTCATCTACAAGGTGGGGATGGAGCATCTACTTCATAAACCCTATAATGTGAAAGCATGTCTAGCAAATTTGTAGAGCATTGCTTCAGTCAACAATATTTACTGGGTACCTACGTGGTGACAGACCTTGTGCATGGCTTGGGAAACAAAGTCACATGAAACCCAATCCTTGCCTTAAAAGGAAAACTTGGTGTCTCCCAGGAGAAAGTAGAGGAAGGTAACTAAAATCTGAGGGGCTGCAATGCAAGAGATACCTTCACAGACATTATCTTATTAAACAACAATAAATAATGATTAACACTTATATAGCACTTACAGCATACAGTTGGTATTATTAGAGGTTCCATTTTGCATATGAGGAAGCTGAGCCCCAGACAGATGTAATGAATTGCCCATAGCTGGAACTCAAACCCAGATATGAATGACAACAAATCCTGGCCATTGACACCAAGCATAAGTCACATCTAAAACCAAAAAAAAAACCAGTGTGGTCATAGTACAATAAAAGCTTTGTCTGAACAAGGAAACAAAATGGGCAACTGCTATCAGAGGACATTAGGTGAGGTGGGGACCAGGGATTGGGGCTGATGCCAAGCCCCTTTGCTGGACCAGGAAAAGTGTGGTGGCCTCAGCAAGGCAAGGGCATCTGGGCTAGTTGTGCCCTCACTGGGGTCTGGAGTTCCAGGCCCATTTGGGAAATCACCTCCCCCAGAAGCTCATTGGCCCTCAATACCCTCTCTCCTCCCCCAGGAAGCTGTGCCATCTCTAAAGTGCCATCTGCTCTGCTCCTTGACTAAAAGCACCTATGTCCCAGCTCAGCTGGGAAGCAAAGGTTGGGGTTCTGAAGGACACTCCCATGGCTGGTGTTCAGAGTGTCCCCCACTCTGGGTCTCTGATGAAGGGAGTCATGATAACATATCGCCCCAGTGACCACCAAGAACTTTCCTCATTGAAGTGAGATGGATAGATTGGGCAATGTGGTAGAAAGGTGTTATCTAGTATTTTCAGAGCAGCTTATAAGAAGCACTTTTTCATGCACTATCTTATGCAATGCTCCCCTTCCCCCCCAAAAAAACCTCAAGTGCATATTATTATTCCCAGTTTACAGATGAGGGAGCTTAGAGAAGGAAAAGGACCACCCCAATGACTTATGGCTGGTAGGTAGCAAAGCCTGGATTCCAAGCTACTTTTTCTTGTCTATCTTCCCAAGCCCATGGTAGGTGCTCATTACACATTTTATGAATGAATGAGTGAGTGAATGAGTGAACTCTCTAAGATCTATGGCAGAGCAGGGTGGGAAGCTAGCTTTCTGGTCACCACGAGAATCTGTGCTCTTGCTGCTGAACTGCAGTTTCCTGCTCTGATGAGCTCAGTACATCCTGCCCCACTCCACCCCAACCTCAAGTATCTTGTGTGTGGTGTCCAGTACCCCCTCCTGCCTTAGACAGAAGGAGGAAGGGTGGAGCAGTCGGCTTCAACTCCTCGTCCAGGTGGTCATCCAAGCTCGGATCACACGCAGCGTCCACATAGCCTCTTTCCCCACCACCCACTCCCAGTAATCCAACGTGTATAGTTGTAAACTTGTTTCTTTAAATAAACAGTCTTGAGTTTCATACCAAATAATCTTTTAAGAGGAGGAACGTCTCCAGGCCACCTCATATTTAGCATACAGTGAGCCACATATTTGCACAGAGAAAATGTGTGTGGATATAGAGCGCTCGATCGCTATAGACATCATGTCTCATCCAGATGGGAGCTATTTATGATGCTGAGTCACTAGCAGCGAATGCCACAGAGGAATTCCAGGCTGGGCTCCGTGCCCCAGCATCACAGACCTCATGGCTCTGTGCCTCCTCTCCATCATCTCTCATCACAAATGAGAGAGAGAGAGAAAGTGGCCCCCTTTGCCATGCCTGGAGAGAAGGGGACATTTTGGTCACATGAAATGGAGACTTTCTTATAACCAGGTCCTGTTTAAGTCACTGTTCTCCATCCAGACCTCCACCCTCTTAGAGATGATTCAGTCCAATGCCTTCACGGTATAGAAAAGAATTCTAAGACCCAGAGAGGGAAAGGGTTTGCCCAGCGTCACACAGCTAGTCGGTGATAGAGCTGGGACTGGAGCTCAAATTTCACTGCTGTCTGGGGATATTGCCATGCTCCTGACCACTTTTTCAGTTTTAATTCCAATGTCTTGGTCTATTTAACCCACTGAGGTGCTTCCTGTCCTCCAAAAACTTTGAGATGTCACTGTGCACTTCCTTCCTTGGGCACCTCCAGGATAGGATCTGGGTCCCGCTTCTTGTTGGTATCCCCTATGCTTGGTGCAGGACCCAAATACACTGGGTACTCAATGATGTGTCCTAAATTTTGTATAAAACAAGCCCAGTCCCAACTCCTGGAGAACCCCAGCCCTCCATTTGAAAAAGCCACCCTTTTATCTCCACCCTCTCTTTCTTGTCTCTAAGCTAGTTCTCTATCCAGGCAAAAATAGACTCCCTCCCACTTACCACCCACCTCTGCCCAATTCTATAATGAATCAATTTTATTAATAGGCTTGGGGATGGGAAACTTGAAAAGGCTTTCTGTGAAAGTCACCCTTTATCTCCCTATATAGCTCACTTCTCAAAGAATTCTAATAAACCGGTTAGGTGGGACTTTGCCTTACATAAAATACTCATTAATCTACTCCTTCCCGCCATGTAGAATGTGTTTGTTTAAGCATTCGGTGATCTATATTCTTTATTATGGATTCTACCCAATTATTCTAAGAGATAGAGGGATGTGATGGAAAGAGCAGAGGCTTTGGAATTAGGGCTGGATTAGATGTCTAGCTGGCCACTTACTGGTCCTGCAACTACACTGATTGCTCTGAGAATTAAATGAGGTAATGTCTGCAAGGTGTCTGGCACATAATAAGTGTTCAATGCAGGTTTGTGAATGAATGAATGAAGAATGAATGAAGAATGAATCAGAACCCTTAGGATCCTAAAGGGTGAGAGAACAACCAATTCTGCTATCCGAGGTCTTGTGGTCAAACCACAGGGGAAGTGACTCCTTGGGGAGTAAGCAAGAATTAGGCTGCTGGTTGGGCTGTCTCTAGGACAGAAAAGGAGTCTCTTTCTCCAGCACCTTGTGCAAAGAGTTTCCTCAGCTCAAGGACAATTTTTGAATCTAGGTTCAAAACAGAAAATTCCTAGAGGTAGAAACTGTCTTGTTAGCTGTTAAAATCTGCTTTTCCCTTAACCAGCACATGGCTCAGTGTGGTATGGAATAAGTGGAGAGAAATTCAGTAAAATACAGTGTGGGGTGAAATTCAGGGGAGGGGAGTGAAGTTCAAGGGCATGACTTGGTCTGAGTGTGGTAGACTTGAGCTGACTTGGCTTAAACTGATTTGAGTTGTTTTGAGTTTACTAATGAACCTAACCCCAAGGCCTACCAAGGGAAAATCTTCATAGAACTTGGGCTTGGCTAAGACCTGGCCCCACTGCAAAGAGGAGATCCTGAAGGTGATGTTCTAGAGACAATTCAGGGCCTTCAAAAGATGGAGGCATCCCAGAGAAGACCAGTGCCATAGCCAGGATGGAGGGGAAAGGGTAACAGTCTTGCTTGGTCCAGGGGCACTACAATGTTGAATGGTCCTTCGGGTCTTTAAACCTACTGAAACCCAGCTAGGATCTCGCCATACTTTCAGGGAAATAGATCTCTCTCTTCCTGGCAGAGAAGGACCCTTTAGGGAAACCCACTTCAGTAGGAGATTGAGTCTGGGTTTAGGGGATCAAATAGACTAAGCAATGAGGAAAAGTGACAGGCTGCGGCTAGAACCAGGTAGAGGTAGGTAATGAAGATAGTGAGTAGTGAGGCAGTTGTAAATTGGTCCTCCTGTTGCAGTGAGGATTTGGGAGTCTGCATAAGCTTTGTTTCTAGCTTCAGACTCATATCTGGAAGTGGCTGTAGACAGGAACAGTGACCCGGGAACCATGATGGGGAGTCAGGCAAATCCTCTGGCATTATACAGTGAATGGCAGCCAGTATCACTGTGGGCCCTTGACTGCCCCCATCTCAGGACACTGCCCTTCACAGGACACACCCAGGAAGGAGCTGAAGGAAGAAATGAGATTTGGGTTGCTCAAACTCTTATTGTGCTTGGCTGTGTCCATGTCAGTCTTCTACACCAGCGGGGACAACCCATCAAAGGTAAGAGCTGCTCCTATTAATCTCTGTCCTCCCTTGTGCCCGCTATACAGCTGGGCACAGTTAGACATCAGTGTTTGATGAATGAATGGTTAGGTCAGAGTAAAGCTTAGAAGGCCAGTGGAAGATTTCAAGATGGCAGTGATCCAAGATGGAGATACACAACTAAGAAGGGTTATAAAGACCCAAAAAATTGTCCTTTGGAAGTTTGGCTCATAGACTTGGACCAGATGGAGTCAAGGGGTACGGAGGTACTGTGTAGCTTTCAAACAATGTTTAAAATAATAATAAAATAAAGTTCTAGGCACCCAAGTAGGGTTCTCAAGGGCCATCCTAGAGCTTAGTGATAGGGAAGATCCCAAAGAAGAAGCTCTGGGCCCCCATCCCTTTTTCAATGCCAAAGCTCCATTTTAATCTGTTTTATATATTGGGCTTCTGCATAAATTTTCATTTTTAAGAATTCTTTGGCCTTTAAAACAAAAAACCCTTTGAAAAGCACTTGTGTTTTGACAGTGCCTAGGCATTTGGAAGTAGAACTTTCTGGATTCAAATCTCAGCTCCAACCCTTTCCACCCATGAGGCTCTGGGCAAGTAAGCCTTAAACTAGCAATACCTTCCTCACAGGGGCATGTCAATGTTAACTGAGATGCTACCATGTTTCCCAAGCACTGGGACATGTGCAACTGAAAGTGTACGAGACAGTTTTACATGATGTATGGATGAACACGTATTATTTTAATAGCTCACAATTTGAGCATGTTCGAAAAATATAAACAGCATTTCAAACCCTATGATTTATGGAACTAATGCAGAATTTCCCTTAAAAATAAAAGTGTGCATGTTTTGAAAGGGAAATCAATTTAAAGAAAATGTTTAAGTAAACAAATAGTGGCGATGCGGCAGAAATCATGAAGATGGTACTTGAGTGAATGAAATTTGGAGGAAATTGAGATACTTTCTGTAAAACACCTATCACAGCGTCTGTCGCTTAAGAAGGGCTCAGAGGTTAGTTCTTGTTTCCTTCTTCTTATTTGAACTCCCTTGAGATGGCTGGACCAAGAACTGAGTGCATCCAAGGGTCAAAGCAGGCACTGAAGCAGGGTTGGCCTGGAGCAAAGTGAGTGGAGGACTGGCAGTCAGGGGTCACGTGTAGGCTGGCAGCTGCCCACAGGCCCTCCACACAGGCAGGGACTGCTGAGACAGCATTTTCTACAGAGTGGGCATAGACCATCACTGGTTTTTAAGACCAATTTTAAGCGGTTTGCAGACACAAGCTAAAACACCACTGGAGAAAGCCACTTCCTTTCCAGCTGGTTGCATCAAGGAGAAAGTTTCCACTGGAGGAATGTCCTTAAGGCCTCTCGAACATTTGTTGATCTTCCTTTTTAACGCCAAGGCTCAGGCTTCAGCTGGTAGCAGCATTTAGCTAGAATTAAATAACAATGTTTTATTTCTGATGCATTTATTTTTACCATTACCTTCCATTTACGGAACATGTTACGGATTTCCTGTTGATGAGAAGGCTCTCCTGTTCCCTTTGCAAATACACATTATTAAAGGTTAAAAGTGAGTTTGGCACTCTTTCTGAGTATAAAGTACAAGCAGATGTTACATGAGAACAAAGCACTAACGGTGGTCCCTGAGCGTGGGAAATTCTGGCTTTGTGGCAGTCCTTGACTTCAGAGCCCATGTTGAGCCCAGAAGCAGGGGCATCTCTACCCAGACACAAAGCTTAGGGACAAGCCTAGTCCTGGTGAGGGCAAAGGAGGCCTTGTCGTAAGAAGGAGCGAGACTGCTGGGCAAGTGATCCACAGCCACGTGATGGAGCTATGTGTCCAGGGACCTGGACAGTGGCCTGACCGGCTGTCAGTATGGCCAAAACTGCCCCAAAACGGTGGGCCTCTGACATTTGATGAGGCTGGGCCAGCAGAAGGAGATCAATTCACTGCAGCAGAGGTTGAGGAAGGAGCTGAGAGTCAGGCAGGGTCTGACTCCACAGTTCACACCACCCTTTGAGAAGGAGTGTGGATAAGTTACAACTCATTGGTGGCAAGCAACTCTGTCTCACTAAACCAAAAAAGGGGTTTATTGACAGATCATCAGATAGCAGCTGGAATCAAAGCAAAGGCTGGAAATCAGGCTCAGAATAGGGCAGTGTGCAGACAGCACCAGGCATCTGGGAGCAGGAACAAAGTCTAGTTTTTCTGAGCTCCCCCTCTGGGATGCGCCAGTCACAACCGCTTTTTTCCTCCTTGTGTCATTCTGCTCACGATTCACGGCCCAAGAAGGGAGACCAGCCGGCTTGGCATTGGTCCCATGCTTTCCCATTGGACAGTGGAGAGCAGAGAGGCTTGATTATACCCCGTGGTTGAATGCTGAGAAAAGGGTGATGCCCAAAAAGAAAATCAAGGGCCTTTTACTGAAAGGAGAAGGAATGGATGCTGGGCTGCCAAAACCAATAAATGTCTATCATGAGATGCCCAGAAAGTAATAGTCAAATTGGGCCCAGGGCCTGACCCTGTGGGGTGGTCCCTGGGGCCCCTTTCTCCCACACTGGCTGGACCATCCCAATATGGGTCCAGTAGTCAGCTATCCCTAGAGCAGGGGCCCCCTCGGGTGTCCAGTAAGGGACTCCTGGACCTGCTGATGAGCTGGGAGTCATGGAGAAAGGAGGGTGGCCAGCAAGCCTGGGTGCTGGTTCCAAAGTTGAAAAGAACCTTCTGGGGCCAATCCTGAAAGATCCCAGAATCGACTCACTCAGGGTTGCAAACCCAATCATCTGCAGGATGGAGAGCAAACAGGTAAAGGGCACTGTGTTGCCATGGAATAGGTATGACCGTGTTAAGGGACAGATGCTGCCAGTTCTAGCCTATTGCTGCCCCTATGGTGACATGCCCTGATTTCTTTAAGAGAATCCCAAATCCATTTTGTGCTTATGAAACTCCCCATTTTTAAATACTATTAACTAACAAAAAACTTAAACATTGTGTCAACCAAACACATGTACCACCAGTTTGCAACCATCAGACTGACTTCTAGTCATACACTACAACTCAGCTGAAATGTCGCTTCCTCCAGAAAGCCTTCTGTGACTTGCCTCACTCTCTGCCTTGCCACCCTTTCTTTGGGCTTCCACGGACCCCACATCTCCTGTCAAAGCACTGGCACTCTGTATTGTAAATATTCCTTCCTGCTGCTCCTTGACTGTAAGCTCCTTGGGGACACACCCCATGTCTCATTCTCCAGCCCAGCACAATACTGGAAACATACAGTAACTGCTGTGACACTGATGATTTGGAGCTATAGGGACTGCAATTTCCAAAGTATGCTAGGTTAGACCGTGGTAAGAAATCAATCCTGAAATCTCCACGCCATGATACAACAAAGGTCTATTTCACACTCGTATGAAGTCTGCTCTGAGGACAGCTGCCCTCCAGGGCAGCTTCCTTCCCAGTGCTGACCCAGAGATCCAGGCCAGCCTCTACCACTAGGGCAACAGGGGAAAGAGAGCAAGTGGAGATCTCACACCCACTCTTAACGTCACCCAGCCTAGAAGCGGCATTTGTTGGTTCTCTTCATAGCCTTTTGACCAGAACTAATCACATGCGCCGTCAAACTACCATGGGTTGGGAATCTGGGTGGAGTGGGTGAGTCTTCACTGAGTCCTTGTCTCTGTCCTGGGCTCTAGCTGGTAGCCCTGGGTGGGGAGGGGGATCTGGGAGCAGGGGGTCCCTCGTTCACAGATAGCAATGGAACTCATAAAGGCCCCAGTGTTTGAAAGCACCTCTTAATGTACACATGTAACAAAAGCCATCCTGAAATATGCGAAAGGAGTGGGGAGAGAATATCATTAACCTGAGTTTCTCATCTTCTCCTATTTTTCCAATCAGTAAAATCCAGAGCATGAAAATCAAGCTGATGGAAAATAGAGGTCAAATGCCAATGAGCAAACCGTTTAGCGTGAAATCGCCACCTGCCCCCCCCCCCCCCGCCACCTTGGCATCTCATTCGAGGTCTGTAATGACTTGGGAGGGATTGCAGCTGTTTGAGGGGACTCTCTCCCGTGATCAAAGGCCTATAAACTTGGAGCATCCTGACCCTCACTGCCCTGTCAGCCTCGGCCAGAACCACAGCCAAGGGTGTTTGGACAGGCGCCAGCCCAGGATGCTCAGAGACACGTGTCTCGCCTGCATCAGTCTGGGCACAATGTGACAGCAAGATGTTTTCTTGAAATGCAATCACAGGGTCTCATACATGCTCTAGGAAGAGTGCAAACTTGGGAACCAGAAAGACCTGAATTCAAATCTAGCTCTTTCCTAGTAAGTCAAATTCCTAGCAAGACCCCCACCCCTTTGAGTTTTCATTTCCTCATCTCTTAAAACAGGATAGCGATGACACCTTCCTCCTAAAAAAAATGGTGCAAAGTCTACGGAGTTGCACGTGTAACAGACCCAGTAGAACCTCAACCGATGTCAATTCTCAGGACTGAGTTTAACTTCCCACTAAAAGCACCCCTAACTGTGGTCGATCAAGTCCCGTTTGCATACCTCTGGTGATGAGAACCTTACCCCACACACCCAAAGCATCTACTTTTGTACCACTTTTGGTCTACTTTTGTACCACTCCAATGTTAGTAAGTAAAGCCTTATGGTAGTTTTGTTCTTATGGTGTCTGTGATGTTTCTAGGAACTAGGATTTGAAGAAAAAATGCCTGGCCCTGCTCCCTAGTCTGTCTGACCAATCAGTGTCTTGTCCCCCAGAGCTGTCCCAAGGAACTGGGTGTGGTAAGAATGAAAGAGATGAGGGTATCAGAGTAGAAGGAGTGTGTACCCATCTCTGGTTCATTGAGAGGAGACAGAGAAACCCATCGTGTAAGAGACAGTATCAGGACCGAGGCCATTTATCCCAGAGAAGAGAAATCTCTGGAAGGCTGTCACAAGACAGTAAAGTAGAGGGCCAACCTGGGCTTAAAAATGAGGGGAGCTACAGAGAGGCAAAAGGAAATTCAAAGTAAAATTGAGCTTTTCTCCATTCATTCCACCAAGCCAGGCCCCCTGCTGAGTGCTGAGGAGTGAGAGATGAATCAGTCAGGGAACCCTGATCTCAGGGAACTCAGTCTCTGGGGAATGAGACAGACATGGAGATGATAATTTTTTGTTAACTATTTGGGGATTTCTAAGATAAAGAGAAGCAGGAGGTGAAGGTACTCTGGGGACTCAGAGGAAGGGCAGCTGGCCCTCCTGGAGATGGAGTGTTTAGGAAAGAATGAGGAAGAAGGGAAAATGGAAGGGCATGCCAGACCAAGGGGCAGCATAGGTGAAGGCCCATCCTGGGGAGTAGAAGAGGCCACCCACTGTTCTCTGTCACTGGAGTGTGAAACCTAAAGCAAGGAGCCATGACAGGTGGGCCCCAGTAGACGGAAGAGGTCAAGCCTGGAAGGCTTTGACCAGGAAGCAGGGACCCTGTCCCTGGTTAGGCAGGAGCCAAAGGAGGGTGGGGCTTTTCTTTCCCAAATGTTGTATTGAAATATAACCTGTCCTCATAAAAGGGTTCATATCATAAGCTCACAGCTTACTGAATTTTCACAAAGTGAACATAATCATATCAGTATCCCCAGATTAAGAAACAGAAACCAGAATTGCAGTGTTATCTTTGCTTCTCCTTTCCTAAAAAGAACCGCTATCCTGACCTTTAAACCCAAAGAGTAGCTGAATTGTTTTTAAACTTCATATAAATGGAATCATAAAGTATTGTCCTCTTGGGTGTTGGGCTTCTTTCACCCAGCATTATGTCTGAGATTCTTTCATGTCGTTGCCTTTGGTTATGATTCATTCACTCTCAGTGCAATATCATATTCCATTGTGTGACTATACCAAAGTGTATTGCCCCATTCTATTACTGATGGACTTGCAGGTTGTTTTCAGTTTGGTGTTCTTATGAAAAGTGCTGCCCTCAAGATTTTTGTGCATAGCTTTTGATGAAATATATACATTTCTGTTTGGTTTGTACCAAGAAATAGAATTGCTGGGTCTTAGGGGATGCAGGTTCAGCTTTAGCAGATACTGTGGAATGGTTTTTCCAAAATGGTTGCACTAATTCATATTCCCCACCAAAGTGTATGAAGTCTTGGTAGCTCCATATCCTCACTGCCACTTGGCATTTTCTCTCTTGTTCATCATAGCTATTCTGGTGAATGTGTAGTAGTTTTAGTTGTAATTTACATTTCCCTGATGTCTAGAGAGATTGAACACCTTTTCACATGCTAATTGGACGTGGACATCTTCTTTCTTGAAGTGCCCATTCAAGTCCCTCAAAGGGGATGGACAAAATACACATTTCATTTTAGAAAGACGTGCTGGGCAGCTGAGTGAAGACAAGTGAGACTATGGAAGAGCCACTTTAGAGCCTCTGGCTACTGTCTGTGCAGTTCACTTTGTGAGCTGGGCTTCATGCACTTTCTTTGCTTTTGTAAACACTTACAGCCACCTCAAGGGTCAAAATTACTATTGACATTTTCACAGATGAGGGGATGGGGCTCAGAGAGGACAATGACCTGCCCAAGGTCTCACAGTTGGAGCTGGGCATGGAACGCAAGAGTGGGGGCTTCAGGCCTTGAGTTTGTTTCATCACCTACCTCAGATGAGAGGAGGCAAAGGAATCAAACAGAAAGGAAAATGAACAAGCAGCTGTAGGGACATCCATCTCATTATTTTACAGAAGAGGAAATCTCTCTCCCTTTCCTCCCTTCCTTTCTCTCCCTCTCTTCCCCCTGCAACCACAGGGAAAGTTCTAGCAAAGATGAGCAGCCATCAGAAGATTCGTGGCCTCCCAAAACCCATCTCCTGGTAGATGCCTGGTGACGTGAAGGGGAGAGTCAGGCCAACCCGGCTCAGACGCTGGTTCTGCCATCACTTGCTCTATTTCCCTGGGCCCATCACTTTACTTCTCTGAGCCTTAGATCCTTTGTCTTCTCACACAGTCCTTCCTCAGAGCCTTGTGGAGAGGAGCCCGTGAGACGATGTCCCAAAGTATCCAGCATGGAACCTGATAAAAAGCAGCCTTTAGTTTACTGATTCATGCCCATTCTTTCCGCCCACACTTCTAGGTCTGCCAGGGTCCAGCCCTGCCCAGGGCCCAGGCCTGTGGCTACCTTCCCTGCAGAGTACTGGGGCCAGCATCCTGTTGTCTTGGGCCCCTAATAAGTAGGATTCCTAGCTGTGCCAGAGGGCAGTTGTGAACAGGGGGAGGAACAGCACCCCTTCTTCCTGGGACTGCCATCTCCCCATAGCTGCTCTCTCAGACTGCTAACCACACAATTAACCCCAGAAGGGCCATTCTGTTCTCAAGAGCTCTCATCTCATAGCCCAGATGCCTTTATTGGGAGCCTAGCTTGGCAAATTGCTTTGTCAATGACATCTCCAAGCAACTCCCCCACCCACTGCCATACGCACATATACAACTTACATTACCATCTCCCCTGCCTTTCCATTCATTAATTCACTCAGCATTTGGTAAGCATTTGCCAGCACCATGCAAGGCCTGTGGAGACCAAAAGGTCCCCTCTCCCTGCAGTGGGAGAGATGGACAATAAACCAGTAGATAGATCAAATAAATGGGACAGCTTCAGATGCTGCCCAATGCTGAGGAGATGGAGCAGAAGAACAGGGGATGGCAAGGGATAGTGGCCAACCACTCGGTCCCAGAACAGAGCATGGAAATTTGCAGTCCGGCTACCTGCAAGGGCTGGTCTTTCTTTTAGTTGGGTTCCAAAGTCAAGTCCTAGAGAGGAGAGTTGCATTGCAGCAGTCCTACGATGAGGTACCAAGGGCTATGGTCCTCATTTAGTTTGTCCCAACCTTCCCTCCTTGTCAAGTCCTTCCAGCTCTTTCTGGTCCCTCCAACTCCTTGTAATTGTCTTGCATCCCCTGCTCCCAGTAGCAGGGAGAAGAGTCATGGAAGGTCCTCTTTGATTTCCCCAGCTTCTTTCCACCCCCACCCCCCACCCTCAGGATTTCTTGCTCCCAGCCCTCATGGGTTCTGAGGGAACTGAGGCTTTTCCACCTGTTTCCCTCACAAAATACCAGTGGCAAAGGCACTGGAACCCCAGACGAGACTCCAAGATGCTTCCAAACCTCTACGCCCAGGACTCTCTCAAGTGTCCTCTTTGCAGAGCCCCCACCTTCCCTCTGCCTTTCACCCCCTGGCTCACTCAGTCTCTTTCCTTCTCTGTGAATCTCTCCCTATCTCTGACTCAATCTCATTCTTCCTTCTCTGTCTCCCTGTCACTCTAACTGACGTTCAAAACTTACTTCTGATCTGGACATTAATTTACTTCATATGCTCCTTTTTTAAAAAGTGCATTGAACCCTCCTGGCTGTCAGCCATGAGGTGAGGAGTTAGGATCTAATCAAAGATGAGTGAAGCATGGACTTGCCCTGAAGGGAGATGAGTCATACACTGAAAGGTGGGGGCCGAAGGTGGCTGATGTTACAAAGGAGACACTGATGAGGGTTCAGGAGCTTCAAGGAGGTGGTGCCTGGGGACTTCACTGAGAAAGGAACAGTTTTAGTCAGACCTTGAAACATGGTCATGAAATGAAATGTGGGCTAACTGCAGGAAGGTAGGGCCTTTCCGGTGGGGCAACAGCAGGAGCAGAGAGCTGGGGGTGGAAAAGCTCAAGATATATATCCAGTTCCACAGAAGCCAGCTCATTTGGGTAGAACAAGGGAAATTTGAATAGTTTCTTTCTTTTACTTCTACAGTTCTCTGATTCTAATTCACTCGCAATTCTTACCACTTTCTCCATTCTTCTGCTCTCACCTTCCATCCATATTTCTTTCTTCCTCATCTGCCACCCTTACTCCTAAGACCAGAAGATACCCCTTCTGAGCTTTCCCCTCTACTTCTTTTTCCTACTACCTTCTCCTCTCAAATCTAAGTCATACTCTCCAGCACTGTTTCTACATAACTTCCAAGATAGACTGAATAAAGTACAGGCTTTGGAGTCTGGCAGACCTAGGTCTGAGTTTTACGGACACAACTCTTTGATTCTTTGTTTCTTCACCCATAAATAGCCTCTTAGAACTGATATGAAAAACAAATAAGACAAGAAGGTGAAAATGGTTTCTTATCATTAATGAGGCTTGAAGCCCAACTCAAAATGGCTTAATGTAAAAAAGAAAAGTGTGAGATTGTTGGACTTCAGGCATAGCTGGATTCAGAGGTTCAAATGATGAGCTCAAGACTCTACATCTCTCAGTTCGGCTCTCCTCTATGTTAACATCACTCGCATGCATAGCAACGTAACTATGGTGTTTCTATGAGCCAAAGAACTACAATAGAAAGAGGGCATCTCATTCTCAATGGTTTCAAGGTATTGGGTTTGATTCTCAGTGGATTAGTCCTAGTCAATCCTTGTAGCCATGCCTAGGTCACATGACCACCCCCTGGAGCTGTTGATGATGTGATCTTTCCATTCAATCCACAGGAACCATAAGTGAGAAAGGAGTGACTCCTCCTAAAGACACACTATTACAAGAAGAAGGGGGAATAGGTGCTGGATGTCAATCCCTTTAGATAATGGAGACAGGAGACACAGAGGAAAAGAACAGACTTATGCCTTCTCATCTCTCAGGTCTCAGCCCAGGAGTCATCTACTCAAAAAAAAAAAAGCCTTCTCTGACCCCCTAAAGCTGTGTTTGGTGTCCCATTCTAAACTCCTGTGTGACTTTATACTTCCCTTATCATCACGCTTATCACCCTTAAATAATTTTCTGTTTTTGTCTGTTTCCTTCATAGGACTCTGGGTCAACCCAGGGTCTTTTTTTTCTGCTCTGTACCCCTAGGGTTGACAAGTGCTGGACAGTAAATGGATGGGTAGAAGGATGGGTGGATGGATAAATGGTTAAACAAGTGATAGAGGAACGAAGAAAGGAAGAGAAGGAGGGAGGGGAGGAGAGAGGAAGGAAGGAGGAGTGGTGGCATCTATGATGGATGAAAGGATGGATGGATGAGTGGTTCAGTGAATGAATGATGATAGATTTTGAAGGAAACTGGTGTGATCAGTTTGGGATGTGCTAAGATTGGGGTGCCTGTGAACACAGAAAACAAGCTGTCCCTCAGCTATTAATCGATGGACCCGGTGTATAGGAGAGGGATCTGGGCTGGAAGCAAAACTTTGGGACTTATAGGCATTGAGACTGTAGCAGCGACCACAGAAGCAGAAAGTGGTACCCACCCCCAAGATAACATGGCATGTTTGTGTGCTGGCAAAGCCAGCTCTAATTTCAAGACAGCCTGGCCTCAACTTGAGATGGCAGCACACAGCCTGGCCTCTACTTGAGGTGGCATCACAGAGTTAACAACTCTCTCTTCTCCCCTCCCTCCCCCTCCTCAAACCACTCAGCCAGAAGGGAGCAGCTGCCTGGGAGGACAGAGAGACAGATTATGTAAACTGTGATTGCCACCCACAGGAGGAGGAGGAGAGTGAATAGGTATTGAAATGCGCTTTCAATAATGCATGTCCTCCCCCGCAGAGGTCTGGGGTTTGTGGGGGGGAGGGCGGTGCGGGGAGAGGCGCCTTAAAGGAACCAAGCCTCCCTTCCCTGGTGGCAGCACCCACATCCACCCCAGCCCATACAGGTGGGCAGTCCACAACTTGAGGACTCAATGGACGTTCGTTTCAGGGATTCTTAACCTTTCACCAACAAGGACACGCTTTTCCCCTCCTGGGCGCAGTGGATTTGAGTTTTTAAAGATTGTTTCCCAAACACACTGCATTTAAGTCATGATTAATTCATTAATCCTTATTTTTTATTAATCAAAGACACTTAACTGCCAGTCAGAGCTTTGATCAGCAAGAGGTAAGCTATGAGTTGATATCACTCCAACCCAAAGCTAAGAAATATGACATAATTGTTTGCCAGACCCACCTTGCTGCTGTAAAATGCCCTCTCTCCCTGTCACCTGCCCACCAACACTTTTGGAAAAATTCCAGAGGTACAAGTGCCCCAGGTTGCAAGCCAGGATACAGTCCAGCCCTCTCATTTCACAGAGGAGTAAACTGAGACCCAGAAGGATGAATGATTTTCCTGAGGATAGAGGATCAGTGGAATCTGAAGGTTGAGGTCCCACCCTCCCAGTCTTAATTTGGCTTAGTACTTGGCAATGAGTGAAGTTGTCCAATGGATCTGAAAGTCAAGGGCAAGGCAGGAGCAAAAAGAGTCGTCATAGCCAATACCACCTTTGTGGTCCTACTATGTGCTAGACCCAATAGACACATTGTCCCACTTTGTTCTCACACAATGACCTTGAGAGGTGGGATTTTGATTCCAGTGTGCAGAAGAGGAAACTCAATGTCAAAGATGCTCCATGGTTTATATAACCCCTAGGAATGGGGAATGGAGGATTAGGATTCCAACAGGTTCAGCAGACTGACTGGACTCCAGCTCTTTCCACCTCACTGGTCTGGCTGGGATGGAGTGGGGAGGTCATTCAGACTAGGTAGGAAGTTCTGCTCACCACTTACCCATGGTGTGAATTTGGCTAATGATCTCCCCTCTCTGAGTCTCCATTCCCTCATCTGCCTACTGAGATAGCATCATGTTCCTTGAGTGAGTGTGGAGAATAAGAACAGAAAAATGGAATTTAAATCCCCCAACACAGAGCTTGTGTAGAGATGGCTCCACTGCCCACATTCTCCCCTTTTCTTGTGAAAAATCCTCCAAGCTGGAGGAAGCCAGGACACGAGATCTGATTGCTGGTGTTTTAGGGGATATCATGGGCTATAGATTGGGAAAACATGGTCTTGTTCTCCCTTGGTATCAATTATAATGGACTGTTTCTTCTGGTCCAATGATTCTAAGAGCAAGGTAGTAGTAGGAGCTTTATCTCCAGCAAGAATGCTGTCCTGGCCACAGCCATCTGCTTCCACATCTGGTTTTGTTGACCTCAAATGGGGATGGCTTGAAGACCTGGAAGACCCATTTATTTCTCAAAGACAATCTAAAGAAGGTTAGAAGGAGTGGAAGGTTGAGCTCATGGTAGCTGGAGAGGGGCATCTTGCTGGACTTGCCACAGCTATTCTCCTCAGACAAGGTGGAGATTGAGTTTCCCCCAGAAATGTTTTTTCTGTGAATACATGCAAACAACTTGGTAACTTGGAGGGAGCACTAAACATTTCTTGGGCATGAATTCCATGTGTCAGAGGCTTCTAAGGTACTTCTGGGAGATAGGAATGAGCTGAGCACTGAGGACCCAGAGATGAATGCGTCCTAGCTTTGTTCTCAAGGAGCTCCCAGCATGGGGGAAATGATGGATGAGGAGGCACAGTAGGATGCCCCAACAGTTTAGAGTCAGTGAGAGAGGGATGGGAAGGTCAATGTGGGAGCCCAGGGGAGAGAGCAGGTCTGACTGAGTAGAGAAGGAAGTACGGGAAGACTTCACTGAGGATGGACCTTTGGCCTGAGCCTGCTGAGAAAAGACAATATCATAAAGTCAGGACGAATAGAAGGGTGGCACTTGTAAGGGCACTTAAAGTAGAATTCTGGGTTATCCGAATGCTAGGGGATTGACAAAAAGTAAGACTTAGTTTTCTCGGGTTACTATGACAAATACTACACACTGGTTGGCTTAAACAACAGAAATTTATTGTTTCATGGTTTTGGAAGCTAAAAGTCCAAAATCAAGGTCTTGACAAAGACTTTCTCCTGGAGTCTGTAGCATTCTGGTGCTAGATTTCCTCAATCCTTGAGGTTTCTTGGCTTGCATCTCTGCCTCCATCACCTGCTGATCTTCCTCATTCTCTGGCTTCTTCTGACTTTTGGCTTCTACTCACAGACTGCATCTGAATTTCCTCTGCCTTTAAGGCCTTCAGTAATACAGACAAACTTGCACCCTGATTCAAATTGGCCTCATCTAAATAAGATCTTCAAAATTCTTATTCACAAGTGAATCCACACCTTAACTCAAAATAACATCTTCAAAGGTCCTATTTATAAATGGGTTCACACCCACGGGAATATGGATCAAGACTCAGACACATCGTTATGGGGGACATGATTCAATCCCCAACAGCGGGAACTCTAGATGGTACCAGATGGCCAAGGAGCTTGAATGCCTTTGCCATAAGCATGGGCCCCAGATTTCATCCACAGAGAGCCATGGTGAAGAGGATGTCTGTGGTCAGACTACATTTCTCTGTTTGTAGATAAAAAAAAAAAAAGATTCACAAGGGCAAAACCAGAGGCAGATGTTCCCAAACAGGAACAGTAATCCAGGCACCCTTGGATTGGTTCTGAACTAGGCTGGACAGGTTTTATAGAGAGTGGATGGATTGACTTTGTTAAGGCTGATTGGATGTGGAGAACAGAGACAGGGTGGAGCCTCCCAGGTTGATGCCCTGATTTTTGGTCCTTTCCTGTCCCTCTACCCTGCTTGGGGTAGGGAGAGATGTTCCCCCAATGCCCAGGCCATCCCAGAGACTCAGGGAAGCTTGGAAAGAGGAGGTTTCTTATTAGCTATTTCCTTCGAAACTGAAGAGGAAGTTTATCTCTTGTGCTGGTCAAAATGCTTTCAATTGCAAGTGAAGGAAATTCCACTCAAAGTGACTTTAGCTAAAGGGGGAATTTATTGACTTCTACAACTGAGAAGTTTAAGGGATGACTGAAATAATGAAATCAGGTCTCCGGTTCTCTCCATGTCTTGCCTCCACTTTCTGTGTCGGCTTCCTGCTCAGGCAGGCTGTCTCCACACAGTGGCTCCTGCAGCTCCACACTCAGCAACTCCTCATAGAAAGGAGGGCTTCTCTTTCCCAAAAGCTTTAGCAAAAGTTCTAGAACTGAGTCTCACTGTCCTGGCTTGGGTCACATGCCCATCCCTGAACCAATCACTGTCACCAGGAGAATGGAATGCTCTGATTGGCCAAACCCTGCTCATGTGTCCTCAGCCGGAGCCCCAGCCTGGGGGTGCCCAACCCATCTAAACCACATGAAAGAGACTAGCAGAGGGGTAATTCCTCCAAAGAAAGTGAGGGTGCTGTTACTAAAAGGAAGAGAAATGGATGCTTGGAATGCAAAACCACCAGCTGTCCCCTTCACTTCCTTTCCATGGCAGCCTAGACTGTCCAGAGAGGCCACCAAACCTCTCGGCACTGGTGTCCATACAGGGTCCAATGTCCAAGGATCTTCTCATACACCTCTAAAGGTCAAAGAGATGGATAAATAAGCAGTGAGATGGACTTGGCCTTTAGTACATTCAAAATGACAGCCAACTGGAACTATTCCTGCGTATGCTTATTTACCTGCTGGGTGCCCTAGCCAGCTCTGACCACCACGGGTGATAGAAAGACTCAGACTTTGCCCCCAAGGAGTTCACAGTCAGCAGAGCCTATTTTAGGTATGATTCACTGATAATTTAGTAGAGTCAGACTTTATTCTTTGAAAAAAAAAACATTTCGCTGCATGTTTTTTTTCTGGCACTTGGAGATTTTTATTTGCTTTTAGATTAACTGTCTCACATGAATTGAAAAGGCCTTTAAAATTCCCCTTTTACTTCTGAGTCAATTTTGTCTTCACTAATAAAAATACCTAATTGTTATCGCTTTTATTGAACATCCTTGTGGAGGCAGCCTGTGATATTTTCAGGGTTTATTCTTTGGAAGTCTGGATTTGAGTGCTGAGGTATGATGGTTCCTTAAGAGGGTGAGAGCCTGGAAACCATCCTATTTGAAGAGGGAACTGCAAAGTTGTAGACAATAGAAGGTTCCAGGGCATGTGATTTCTATTGTCAAATATCTGTATGTGGAAGTAATGTCTGGTGATCCTGAGGGCAGAAGTCAGAGTAATAGATTTTTGCCTTAGTGTGAATGAGAAATATCTAAGAACCAGAGCTGTTATGAAATGAATAGGCCATGAAATGTAGTGAGCTCCTTGTTCCTGGAGGTATGTAAGCAGAGCTTCTTGGGTGGGAAGTCGGACCAAAAGACCTCAGCCACTACCAAACCACGAGATTACTGAACCTTGGCTTTCAGTTTTGGCTCAGTCACTATTTGCTGTATGACCTTGGGTGACGTCCTGTCCCTCCCTGAGCTTCAGTGGCCTAGATAGCCCTAGAGCTTCTTCCTCTTCTAAATGCTTTGTCTCGCCTCCAGCATTTACACCTGCCTCTGCACATTCAGACAGTTACTGTTTTATGCACATTTTAAGTGAGGCTCCCCTTGCCTGAACAAAGCAGCCCATCAAACCCACAGGTGCGAGGCAGCTTCTGTCTGCACCTTCTGTTCCTAGAGATGCTATGATTCATAGCCATGGGGGACACGTCCCCCATCTGACAGGTGGGAGGAAACCAGCCACTGGGCAGGATGCAACCACACGGGCGCGCGCACACACACACACACACCCCTACCTGGGCCTCTTGCACCTCACGACGTGAGTCGTGCCCTCACCACTGGCCCTTGATCCACAGACATCCTGGGAGCCAATGAAGCAAAGGTTCAAGGTCCAAAGGGCAGTTGCAGAGACGGAAGCAGATAACAGCACCTTGGAGCTGGAAAGTGCATTTCCCTACAGGTCTCTTCATGATGAGTGGCTTCATTTGACTTTACAACAACCTTGTGAGAGAGGCATCCGCGCCTCCAACTTGGTGGGGGGTGTGGGGGAAGCTGGGGCTCAGAGAGACTAGAGATGTGTCTGAGGCTACTCAGTTAAGAATGGTGGGGTCAGGCCACAGTGGCTCAGCAGGCAGAGTTCTCACCTGCCATGCTGGAGACCCGGGTTCAATTCCCAGTGCCTGCCCATGTAAAAAAAAAAAAAAAGAAGTAGTGGAAAGTGTTTGGACCAGACCCACCTGATCAAACCGGGCGCCCACTCTGAGCATGCTCAGAAGCTCACCCTCTAGAAGGAGGTACTGAATCCTCTAGGAATGTGCCTCTTGTCCAGGAGTCAGCCAGAGCCAGACCCAAACGCCAAATCCCTCTGACAGTATTGCCAAAGGAGGGAGCAAGGGGGTGGAGGGAATTCAGTGGGCCTGGAGTTTCATCTACCCTAAAAATTCTGCTAGGTCTTTTGGAGCAGCTACTTTCCCTCTCTGGGCCTCCATTTCCCCTATCTATAAAATGAGGGGCTCTAATATTCTAGTAGTGCGTCATTCTATGTTTCCTCACTTGATGTCTCCATCTGGCCTGGGATGAAACCTATGGCCCCACACAGAGTATCTGTACAGATGAGGAAATAGAGAGATTGCATCTTGTGCCCACTCAGTAAGGCACAGAGCCAGAGCTGTGCAAAGTCCCTGAGGCCAGAGGCAGACCCTTTGCACTCTGACAGAGCTAACTCAGCTCTCCCGTGGAGGCTTAGCGCTGGTCCTCTGCAGCCACGGGTTTCCCAAGGAGGTGACGTACAGCCAGTGACACGCTTATCAGCCCCAGTCTCCACCAGCTGACGGCTCCCCTTTTCCCAGGACCTCACTGAAGACTGATGTCTCATCATCAAAGCTGCGGTGCCTTCTGCTGACGGGAGCCAGTCCCAGGTTGTTGCTTGGTGGTCCTTCCAACTCATGGACCTAGTGGAGCCCCTGCGCTGTCCAGGGTCCTGAAGACAAACATAAGTGGTGTCTGATGATCCAGTAAAGAGACCACATGAGCAGGGAGGGCAAATGGGTACAAGCGGGCCAATGTGAGAAGAGGAGGCTGTGGAAGAGGGACAGGAAGCAAGGTACTGGCACTGTAGGCAGGCCTAAAGATGCCAAAGGAAGCCAGTTCTATCTCTACCCTTGGGGGATGCACAGCCAAGCAGGAGAGAGATCCTGCCAACCTTATGTGACTTAATTTTCACAGCAACTCATAGGAGGAGAGAGGATTAGTCCCATTTTTTGGTAAAAGACATTAAGCAACTTGCCCAAGTTGCAAAGCCAGTTTGTCACAGAGCCCAGGTAAAACAACTGTGTCCTGCTTCCATCTAGGATCTGTGCCATGTCCTATTCCTCTAGGAGGGAAAGGCCAGCAGGGAAACTCCCCTCCCCAGCATTCTCCACCACCCTCAGTCTCTTCCTCTTCCAAGGAAACCACCCTCTGGCTGACCCACTGGTGGGCTCTTGGGGAGAACTTCGCATATGTAGCTCAGCAGGCAGGTAAGAGACAGACAAGTTGATTCCCATCTCTGGAGTCCTTGTTTCCCTGAGCTTAACTGGAAACAGCAGGAAGCTATTTTTAAAAGCAGCATCCTCAGGCAGTAACCTGGGAGATGAGTTCCCATCGCAATCCTCACCCTTCTGGGCTGAGGGAGGCATTCACCCTGCTTAAGGCTCAGCCAAGAAGCAAAAAGCACTTGGCCAGGGGCTGGGAGAGAAGGGAGGGGACACATCACTTGCTGGGGGAAGAGACTTGTGTTGGTTGCAAAAGGTCCCTGACTCTACCAGCTGGAAGGGGCTTTGGTGCTCCAAAGGGAAAGTGTATGTGCTGGTGCTCACACAGTTGTGTGTACAAAGGAAATTGTGTGTATATTTGTGTTACAGAACCAAGCCATGTGTAGCCCAGTGTGTGTGATCGTGGCAGCCTTAGGGTCTCCCCTTAGTTTTCAAATGTGGCTTTATGTGTCTCTGATCTCTGAAAATCAGTGTGTTGATGTGACTCCACCCTATGTGTCTCTGCATCTGTTTGTTTATTGCTGTGTACATGTGTGTAGGTGTGTGTACACAAGAGTGTGTATGCATATCTGTCAGATTCCAAGAGGTGAAGGAAATAAATGTATAGAACTTTAAAATTAAGAGGGCTCTTGGGTATCTCTGGAGCTCCACCCCCTCTCTCATCACCCCTCAAGTCACAGAAAGGGGAATCAAAGCTCAGAGAAGAGAAAGGACTTGCTGAAGATCGGTCTGCAATAGGTAGGACTCAAACCCAGATTTGCATCTTGCTCCCAAATATTGTCTATCCAGTTGTCCCAATCAAGCCCCACTTCCAGGGTCAACAGCTGCTCCCTCTCTGGCTCCATGTAAGAAAGAGCCAACTGGGCCTAGTTGGCTGTTATTTTGAATGTGCAAAAGGTCAAGTCCATCTCATTGCTTGTTTATCCATCTCTTGGACCTTGGAGATGAATGGCATGCCCCTATTATAGGAACCAGATATGGAAACCAATGCTAGAAGGCATGGTGGCCACTCTGGGAGCCCAGGCTGCTATGGAAGGGAGGTGAAGGGGACATCTTGTGGTTTCGCATTCCAGGCATCCATTTCTCTTCCTTTTAGTGACAGCACTCCCATTTACTTTAGAGGAACTACCCCTTTCCCAGTCTCCTTCCATGTGGTTTAGGTGGGCCTGAACCCCCAACCCCAGCCTGGGGCTCCGGTTAAGGACACATGAGCAGGGGTTTGGCCAATCGGTGCATTCCATTCCCCTGGATACAATGTCCTGATTGGTAGAAAGAGGGAGGTGTTCTGACACAAGTGTATCACTATGGGTTCCAAGTAGAATTCATCAGTTCAACAACATTTGCTGTGGGGGAAGAATATGAGCTGAGCTTACTGGATACCCAGCAGTGGGTACATGGAGAGATGTCAGAAGTTGTCCCTGTCCTCAAGAAGCTCTCAGTCTGGCAGGAGGTAAGGCAGGTAAATAAAAAGCTATGACATGACATGAAAGTGTCCAGTGGAGGCATGAATAGAATTCTGCAGAGACAGAGGCAGGCACAACTGATTCTGCCCAGATGGTTAAATAAAGCTAGTGAGGAGGCAATATTTGAGTTGACATTTAAGAGACAAGTAAGTATTCCAGACATGGAAAAACAAAGGGCATTCCCTAGTCTGATAGTTTGTTCTAGAGAGATTCAACTCCCTTCTGGACCATTCTCAGGCTCTGTTTGGCCTGCCTTCCATATCTCTTGTCTGTGTTCCAATTATTTCCACCATCTGCAACTTACTCATTCTTTCAGCAAATGTGTCCTGGGCATTAAAAGGCACCCAGACCTGAAAGGATTATTGAAGATACAGCTGTGTAACAAGCATTATCTCAGGTTCTGAGGGCGTGTGATGGAAAGGAGCTAATCATCAACCAACCCATAGCCGTTCATATTCTATATGCTTGGCTGTGTGCTTAGTGTAGTGAGGCTTGGAAAGGACCATAGGGATGGGAAGCAAACTCACGGACACCCAGTCATGCTGGGCACAGGTCTCATTTCCAATTATCTCATTTCCAGAAAAGTAAGTTGAAGCTCAGAGAGATGAACTGAGGTTTCACACACTATGCTAAGAGTCAAAACAGGTCTGGGTCCTTTCTGCCAATCTGGGCTGACTGCCTGCCAGATCAGAAAAAAACATGGGCTTTGGAAATTGCTGTTTCTGTTGTTCTTTTGTCTGTAGTCAGCTCCTTACTGGACCCCTGTGCTTTCAGTTAAGTTCCTTTTGGAAATGCGAGCTAAGCTGGGGAGCCCCCCACTCCAAGGCACTGGGGTGATCATGTGTATTTGGGCCCAAAGAAAGGGGGTTCAAACTTCTTCTCTCCTAGGAGCCAGTGTAGGCCCAGCAATTTTGAGGTCAGACTGGGGACAGAGAGAAGACCCAGGGACATGGCTGGGGCCCTACATCAACTTCCATACCTTCCAGGGAAGGGTCATTGCCCAGAGCTCTTGACTACTCAGGCCAAAAGTAGGGAGGTATATACTGAGAGACTCCAAGGAGGCCACACATGGGAAGCCCTTAGTACACAGCTTGCCCCAGAGTAAACTCTTCTTAACATCAGCCAGGGAAAAATTACTGGTCTATATTGTATGTCAATTTCAAAGTTTGGGATTGTCTTAAAATTCCATCTGTTGCTGAACTTTTACAATCCACCCTATGATTAGGAATTGCTACCTCCATTTTACAGATGAGGGGCACTAGTTAGTAGGGACATGGAGATGAATAAAACATAATCTCTGCCTTCAAGGACCTCATGGTCAAGAACATGAACATATAGTGACCCTCCAGGGTGACTGGGACTGTGATAAGAAGAAGCATGGGGGCGGGTTATAGAGGTACATAGGGAACCCTCTCCCTGCATGGAGAGTCAGGGAAGGCTTCCTGGAGGAGGAGATATCTAACCTAAGACCTGAGGAGGATTCCAAGTCAATCAAGCAAACAAGAATGGGAAGGAATGAAGCAATAAATGAAAGATTCCTGCCAAAAGCCCAAAGTCCAACCAATGGACTCATTTAGCAGTTCTGGTTTGATACAACCCATTAGACAAGTGTGGTCTGGAGAGGTTCAGGAACAAAACTCCGAGGATGGAAGGCTGAGGAAGGGATAGCTGATCCTACATCCAAAGTCAGTTGGTCCCCTGATGAGGGGGCACCCTGTCCACCCCTGCTCTGACCAGGTCCCTCTTTGGGAACTCAGCTCAGACTCTGGGCTGGCCTGCTGCCTGACTTCGGCTACCAGCTCCAGTTCCCAGCCTCATGTACCTTTCCTGGTGGGCTGCAGACCCATCCAACTAGGACCCAAGGGCTCCTCCCCTTGGCTCCAGCCCCCAAGGACAGCCCAGAACACCTCCCTCAAGCACCCTCTCTGACCGCTGTTTTAGCACAAGCTTTCTCTTAGGGGTGAATCCTAAAACATCTTCCAAGCCAACAGCTTCTTGGCATCTAACTGAGATGGGTCTGGAACTAGAAAGACCCACGTTTGAATAGCAGCTCTGCCACTTAGCTTGGCTAGTTACTACAACTTTCTTTCTGGGCCTCAGTATCCACAAATATGACGCAAACAGAATTATGGTGAAGACTAAAATGAGATAATGCAGGTGAAAATGCTTGTAAACAACACAGTGGTTGTTATAACTTTAATCATGATCAAGAAGAACAATAAATGTTCATTCATTCAACAAATATCCAACATGTGCCAGGCCCTGTGTCCCCAGCTGGAATCTAGTGGAGAACTGAGCAGCAGACACAGGGTCTGTCCTCAAAAATTTCACAGTCTGGGACGTAGACAGACACAGATAATTTCAATATAATGTGATTTCTGTTGGGAAGCAGGGGCAGGGGAAGCTAAGGAAGGGCCTTTGGCCAGCCCTGGAAATCCAGAAGAGTTTCCCAGAAATGTTACCCCAGCAGGGTCAACCAGGGAACACGAGAGGCAGGGCGAAGAGAAGAATTTTCCAGGCAGAGGAAAGAGCGTAGGCAAAGGCGAGGGGGCAGGACCAAGAGGTCAATTTGGTGTTCCACAAAGGGCAAGAGATGAGACTGAAAAGGCCAATAGCACACGTCGATTGTAAGATAAAAGTTAATCGCATTCCATTAACTTCTTCTAAATAGATTACAAATGATTTGTTGAATTTTTTTTTAAGTAAAAGCCACAAAATCATAACACATGAATTTAGATAATATTACCAGTTAGTGGAGCCCAAGATGAAGCCTAAAATGCAAATTTGGGTCCCAAAATGTTGAGAAATAGTTCAATCAGCACATCAGACAAAAATTGTGAACCAAACTGCTCCTTTTCTTTAGTAACTTATAGCATCAAAATTCTGCATCATCCTTCATGGGTGAATTCTACCAAGCATTTAAGGAGGAAGTAATACCAATTCTATACAATCTTTCAAAAAAAATAGGAGCAGGACTTTCCAACTCATTTTAAGAGGCTAATGTTACCTCGATACCAAATCCAGACAAAGATACTACAAGAAAACTATAGACCAATATACCC
This sequence comes from Tamandua tetradactyla, assembly GCF_023851605.1. Taxonomy (NCBI): domain Eukaryota; kingdom Metazoa; phylum Chordata; class Mammalia; order Pilosa; family Myrmecophagidae; genus Tamandua; species Tamandua tetradactyla. The sequence continues at coordinate 57,352,337 of NC_135346.1, forward strand.
CATGGGCATAGACTCAAAATTCTTAGCAAATTGAATCCAAATAGCTATGCCTTATTCCCCAATGCTCAAGTCTGAGTTGTTCCCATGGTTGAAATCAAGGGTTTGGTTAGAATTAAATTATTTCTTGTTAGTAAGAAAAGTCTCAGTTGTAAGTGGTTTTTAAAAATGCCGACTGACTTAGATACAAAGAGAAAGGTAGAGTGCTGGATCCAGGTGTTACTGAGAACTCAGGCCCTCGGTGACATCATCAGGAAGCCAACTCTCTCCATCCCTCAATAATGCTCTCCCATGGGTTGTCCCCTCCTCCAGCAGGCTCTCTCCACAGAACGGCAAAATGTCTGTCATTAGCACCCATTGATTGTCCAACCAGCTGCAAGTCATTTGGAGAGTGAGGACTGCTTTCCTGACAGCACCCAGAGAAGTCCTAGGAGTGGACTTTTGATGGGAATGGCTTAGGTAACAGCCTTCCCTAAACCAGAAGGATGCAATGATCTGATAGGCTAGACTTGGGACAAAGAAATTTCCCCAAACAGTAAAACAGTAAAACACTTGCAAAGCAAACGGAAAGCAGGGAAGTAAAAATAATGGTGTAGAAAGAAAAGCACCCAATCGATAGTTCTTTCCCTTTTTATTCTGCTTTGAGAAAGTGCAAAGTAACCCCAGGATACATTTACTGACAATCTGCTTTGGGTCATTATACAGGGGCCCATATTTTCTCTCACTTCATTTGATCCCCATATAATCATCCCCATTTCACAGATCAGGAAGTTGAGGACTAGAGAGACAAAGCCACTTGTCCAGGGTCCCAGAGCTAAGAAGTGGCAGCTTCTAAATTCCAAAGCCCACTCCCTTTACTCATTGCCAGGCTAAATGGCTCATTGGTTCTTCATGCCACAGATATTTCAGGCACGTGGAGCCTTATCCCACTGAGGAAGAGATGCGATCGTGTGTTGTAAACATTCACGTTCTGGGTTCTGGTTTCCCTAACTGAACTGGGGTTGAAGAGGGAGAAGATGGAGCCCAGAATCAGAGTTCAGCCAGGATGGGTTACACGTGGGTCTTACCAAGCATTGCATCTCCTGCTTTCCCCAACACAGCCCAAAAAACAAGAGACCCTGGGGCAAAGAGCAGGAAGCAAACATTAGCATCTCATTGCCTGGGCTGATCTTCACCCTTTGAGGCAGAAAGAACAAGTGCTAATGTCACATCCATTTTCCAAACAAGCCACTGTGAGGTCCAGAGTGGAGAAAACTATGCAGGTGGAGGAGCTGTTGCTTGAATTTGACTCTGCAAGATTCCATGTCTGGAGAGCATCTCCGAGTTTCAGAAAACCTCTCTAGAGAAATCCAGAACCAAGCTTAGGTGCCCTAAAGAAGTCATGACTCACTGAGGCCCTTCCAAGTTCCAGCACTGGGCCAGTGTCTTCCAGGTTCAGCCTCATTCCCTCCCAACTCCAGCTCTGCAAACAGGTATCATGGACTTGAGGCTTTGAGAGGGGAGCTGACTCGGCCAAGGTCACACAGCTAGGAAGGGGAATTCAGACTCCAAACCCCGCTTTCCCATGACCTTTGTACAGCTTTTATGAGCAAGGCCTCCCCATGACCCACAGTACCATGCCGGCCTCCGGCATCAGGCAGAGGCTAATTGGAAACCGGAGCCAGGAAAACTTCCCTCCTGGTGTGGACTGACCCCGCCCTCCCCTTCTCCACCTGGAGCCAGGGCCATCTGTTCCCTTTTGTCAGGATGCAGGTGGAGATGAAACTAAATTTAAATACTAATAATCCTCAACATTTGTCTGGAAAGTGTTTTGCACACTAATTGCTGATTAATCCTCCCCAGGCCCCAGAGAGAGCTCCCCGTCTTTGTGTCCCCATTCTGCAGACAGGCTGGTGGCCTTCAGGCTGATGGGAGCCAGGCCAGGTGGCTGGATCGTGTGGATTCAAAGCTTTGTGGGCAAGGCCTTCATCAGAGCCTGGTCAGCTCCACCTCTCCTCGTGGGGATGGGGGCGGGGTGAGTAAATTCACTAAATCTATTTTTGCTCTAAAGCTAACAATGAAGCAGGGAACTGGATCCAAACTGAGTTGGCTTCTACCGGCTTCTTGATCATGCACAGCCCCTTAACTTCTCCAAGCCTTGCTCTCCTTCTCTGTAAAATGGAAATAATACTCCCCATTGGTTTGGTTGGGCATTTACAAATGTTTGTTGAACATCCACTGGGCAGGCACCAGGGTGCCACCCAGAACAAGACACACACGGTCCCTGCTCCCATAGGGAGACATAAAATAGCAAGAAAATATATTAAATAAGCAGGATGGTGACAGCTTGTGATTGTGAGGTTATAGGAAAACAATTCTGTAAATGAGCTTTTTAAACCACCATACACCTCAAAAATGCTTCCAGTGGTACGAATGGTACTATTTTTCTTGCAAATCCAGTCAGAAATCAGATGTGTGCTCCCAAAGGGAAGGAAGTGATCACAGTGGACAGAATTATGGACGCAGGAATTTTGTCGAGGGCACATCCTGGGAAATACAGGGCACCATAATTCCCTCCCCTACATTCTCGTGCAGGGGTTGGCTGTCTCTAGAATTTTCCACATCTTCCTTCTTTCATCTTTATACTTACCCAGGGTTTCTGATATTTTCCCTGCCTGGGAGGTGTCTACTGTCACAAGCTGCAGGGTAGGGCTTTCCTCGTAGAGTCACACTCTGTGTCCACATGGTTTCTAGTTGTGCCCTTGAAGTCCTGATTTCCACAACAAGCTGCACAGGCCATATTGGAGGTGTCAGAGGCCCCAGGCAGGCGTTTCCAGGCCTATTACTACCTTAGCCAGAGCAGCTTCACTTCAGCTGCTTTCTACATTTGGCTTCCACATCAAATTCATCTGATAATAGGATCTAGTCCTTTAAAAGAGCTTGAAAAATAGCTGTGGCTTGGAGTTAGGAAACCAAGATTCAAATCTCAGCACCCTCGCTTAATTGTGAGTGACCCTAAGCAGGCTGGGTACCTCACCTGTAAAATGGGGTAGCCATCTCACCAGAGAAAATGAGGTTCACATGGGCAACAAACCAAGTGCAATGCTTGGCTCCACGGTGCTCTCAATAAGCATTTTTTAATATGCATCTTTTCCCTGGGAATTCAACACAGTAGAGTAGAGCTGGGTTGCAATAGCAAACTTCACCATCGGGGGGAGCCTGCCTGAGAAGGGCACAGAATCTGCAAGACAAACCCACGTTAGCTAATCAAGTCCATGGCTTCAAAAAAATCTGTGTATTCCATTCATTTTAAAATAGGAAATGCCTCTCTCGTTAGAGCTTAATGTCTAGCCTCCCACAAAGGGTGAAAAATTTGCATAATCTATCTCAGGACAAAGTCGAGAAAGCCCTTACCAGCAACATCTTCCCAGTACAAAGGCAAGAGTCACGCAGCAGGTCTGAGAAGGTCTGGTCTCTTCCGGATTAGTTGGTGCCAGAGAAGAAGACAGGCATAGCTAGGAAATAGGGAGATTATCTTGCAAGAGTGCCAAGGAAACATCCCCTGCATACACACATGGGGGAAGCAAGAAGGTTTGACAAGACTTCTTTTTATAGCACATGCAGCTCTAAGAACCTCCTCCGTGCTGGGCACACAAGTGCCAACTCCAATCTTCACAACAATCCAATTAATCACAATCCCCACAAGAAAGCCAGCCCAGAGAAGTGGGTAATTTACCAACTTCATGCCTAGCAGGTGGTGGAGCTGGGATTCGAACTGGGAACTCTCTAAGTAGAAAAGCCAAGCCAGAAATGTTTTAAGGAGAGCATTGAATTTTGTTATATGAATGATTCAGGAAGCAGAGACCCCGTTGGGAAAAGGGGAGTGACTGCTGGGAAGTCCTTGTCCCCATATGTACCCTCTGGCAGTTTTGCACCTTGCATGCAACCCTCCACCCAGCCACACATGCCCCTCCACACACACTCCACAAACTCACACATGGATGCAAACACTCAGAAGCATGGTAAGAACTCACGGCCACAAACAGCCCCGAGGTACAATTTGTGCAAACTCTCCTACCCACTGCAAACATGACCTGAGCAAGAACCCACAGTGCACAGCTCTGCAAAGTGGACACCTGCTACTAGCGAGCAGCATATTTTTCCCACCCCCACCCTGAGCCTCCTCCACCTTGCAGGCTCCAGAGGATGGAAGTCTCGGTCCAGCAGGGATACATGGGCACCTCTGCTGCAGAGGCATCCTGTGGCACGTGACAGTGCCATGGTGCTCCAGGCAGAGGGGCTGGGGCTGGAGTCTCCTTTCTCTGCCCTAGACCAGAATGGCACAGGGATTAGAAGCACAGCTCCTTTCCTGCCTAGCTGTGAGTGACCTTAGACAAGTCTCTCTTCTCTCTGAATCTCAATTTTCTCATCAGCAAAATGGGGGTAATGATGCCTACTTTGCAAGGTTTAGTGAGAAATGAGACCAAGTAGGTAGAGCATCTAGTAAGAACTGAATAAATGTTAATAAGCTGCCCCTTGCCCTTATCCTGCCAGTGTCCCATGCTGACCAATATGTCAGACAGATGGATAGCATTCAGCCAGCCACAAGGAATACTGCTGTAGTTCCTCCCCTCCAGGAGCTCAGAGAAATACGGAGAAGCTAGAGATGTAAACAGATACTGATTGTCCATCAGGAAATGCTGAGAATGAGGGGGGAAATGGGGTACTGTGGTTGCCCAGAGGAGGAAGTGGCAGAGAAGAGGGCCCCACAAGCCAGTCTTGCAGGAGGGAGCCATAGGGCTGCAGAAAAATTGTGAAAAGCACGTCTTCTAGTGCCCTTTGTGCTGATTTCCTTGACCACTCCCAACGATGATACTTATTGAACACCTGCCATGTGCCAGCCACTTTATGTACAGGACCATGTTTAATGAATCAATGCCCCAAATCCTGGAAAGAAGCTATTGTTATCTCATCCTATGGAAAAGAAAACCACAGAAATCAAAGTCAAGCTGGAGACTCCAAACCCCACGCTTCTCCGGATATTCCCTTCTCTTGGCTGCTGTAACAAACAGCCCCTCACTTCCTGGTTGTGCCTTTTCCCAGGGTTCTTTGGGAAGACAGATTGTATGCTCTGGGCTCAGATATCAGTTCAAACACTCGGCATCCTGTGGAAGGCTAGCCATGGAGTCAGTACTCCTGGGTAACCCTAATCCTTTCTCCTCTGGCCCCGGCCAGGTCCGAAGCTTCAGGCGCCCAGCTGGTCTTCTTGCAATTGCAAGTCAGCTCTGCAGCAGTCCCGGGGCTGGCCTGTGCCTCTAGGTGTTAAGGCAGTCTTTCCCAAGCCCACCCTCTGGTAGCTCTACCCTTCTTAGTCTCTCTCACCACACATCATAGCTGTGACAACCATTTCACAGAGGAGGAAACTAAGGAGAGCTAAGACTAGGGGCCCAGAGGTGAGGGTAGAGCTCGGAAGAATGGCTTACAACAGGATTCCCCTATGGGCCCTGGGGAAGTGAGGCCTTAAAGACCCTTCTCTCTGCCTCAGCCATGGGAATCCAGAGTCATAGCTCCAAAAGACTAAGAGCCTACAGGCTGAGCTCTGATTAAAGCAGGCTTTCCAGACAATGGGGTGCTGAGTGAGATGAATCACCCAGCCTAGCAGGGTCAGCCAGCCAGCCACTAGGAGGGTCAGTTGGCCCGGCAGGCAGCATCAACCACCCGGGACCCATTGGCCAGACTCTGAGTCAGCCAGTGGGGCCAGCTGGTCAGCTACCAACAAGCTGGCCCAGCGCTCACCTACTTTTCCAAGCCTCTCTCTCCAACATGGTCTTGTCCATGTGCCTTAGAGGAGCATGCCAAACTCAGATGTGTGGGTATGATGACCTGATGGCCACCCAACTCCTCTTGACACCTCAAAGTGTTAGAAAACCAGCAGCTGTAAAGCATGGCCCTGAGGAGCATGCATTGTGTTCACACACACACATACACACTCATGTGTGTGCATTGTGTAACATCATGCACCTGCCCAAAGAGTCATGCATCCATACAGACACACCTGTTCACTGTTTTGTAATGGAGGCACTCAGGCTCCCCTGCTGAGGGCCCCACCTGGGCAAGGATGCTGCAAGCTCCATGCCACCCAAAGGGCTGAAGAAGATTTCAGGAAGGAGATGGCTACTCATCAGCAAGGGGTTAACAAGGCAGGAGGAGGTTCAGTGGGCTTCAAAATTATGCAGATTGCTCCTCTCGCCTGGGTTCCTCTAACTGATGAGAATGTAGTGGGGAGGGAAGGCTGCTGCTCAGTCCCGAGGCCTGGTGCCAAGAAGCTGGGAAAACAGCAGCTCGGAACCTGCGATAAGGAAGGTTTGTGGCGGAGCGTGAAGCTCTGGGGAGCCGCTCCCCACTTCCTCCATCTCTGAGACCTCTTTTTGCCTCTCCCCACACAGCCATCTGTTTATGGTTCCCTCTTTTGGGTTCTTGCCTAGTGCGGGGGAGATTTGAAGGCTGAAGGCTTGTGTCCCCATCCCAGTAATGACCTTCACCACCCTCGTGACCTTGGGGACACTCCAGCATCTCTCTCAATTTGGTTATCTGTCTGTACAGCAAGACTAAGGATCCTTCTAAAAGGGAAGGGTGGGATTCATGCACAACACTCTCTAGGGAGAGTTTTGCAAAGTGAAAGCACCATCCAAATGTGAATGATCAAAGGCCAGCCTTTGGGAGGACATCAGGGGGAACCCAAGATCATGCAATGGATTTTGAATATTTGTGGTAGGGCAGAGGAGGGCCTCACTGACAGAAATGGGAGTGCTCAGGGAAGTAAGAAAATGCTGTTTCTTCATCAAGAAAATGAGTTTCTATTTCATAGAAACTGGTCATTCATTGACTCAACAAGCTTTTATTGAGCTGCTACTTTGTACAAGGCACAGGGGTTATAGAGGCAAACCGGGACAGACAAGGGTCAGCTCATGTGGAGCTTAAATCTAGTGGGGGAAGACAGATGGTCAACAAGGAGACAGATAGATGAGCCCAATGACAGGAAAAGTCAGAGGTGGCCTGAATTTGTTTTGTGATATAAATGAGGGGAAGAACAGCTCAAGAAGTGGAAAGAGCAAGTGCAAAGGGCCTGGGGCTGGGATGAGTTGGTCATGACTTGAGGAACAGGAAGAAGCCCTGTGAGGCTGAAATAAAGTGAATGAATTAAAAGGGTCAGTGGGTATAAAAATGCATTTTGAGAGGAAGAAAGGACCAGATTATGTGGGACTTTGCAAGGGGGATCCATTGGGTACATTCATAAATCCCAGGGGCTGGTAAGATGGGTCTCTCTGTGTGTTGGGGCTGGATTGTACTTCAGAAAAACATGCATCCATGCAGGAGCTCCTAGAAGGGATGGGAGAGACCAGACTAGCCACGTGAGCAAGCCTCAGTGGGCTCCCAGCCACCCCGCTACCCAGAACATCACGCCTCAAGGATCTGTTCTTAGAGAGGGAGACTCCAGGCTGCCAGGACGTCAACTTGGGATGCTTCCCAGTGCCCGCGATTCCCACCGCCCATGACGGCACACACCTGTGTCTATGGCAACAGCCCATGCCTGCGTGTTCTCTCATTTTTATCCTCACAACAACTCTGTGTAGTAGGAGACAGCAAGACCCCATTTACATACCAAAAAGTTTAAGTTCCTAGATGTAAAGAGGCTGTTGGTGTCCTAGGGCTACCGTAATAAAGTACCACAAACTGGATGGCTCAAAATCACAGAGATTTATTTCATTACGGTTCTGTAGGCTAAAAGTTCAAAATCTAGATGTTAGGAGGGCCTTGTTCTAAAAGGTTCTGGGGGAGGAATTCCTCCTCAACTCTCTCCCAGTTTCTGTTGTTCTGGTGTTCTCCACTCTGTGGCTGTGTCTTGTTTCCAATCTCTTAAAGACAACAATCACCTTGGGTCAAGCGCCCACCCTACTCCAGAATGACCTCATCTTAACTAATGGCATCTGCAAGCATCCTATCTCCAGATAAGGCCACATTTTGAGGTTCCAAGAAGGACATGAATTCAGAACTATTTGACCCAGTATGGAGCCTGAACACCTCTCAATGTCTCCATTGTCTGGTCCCAAGCCACTATCATCTCTCGTGGGGAGCAACGACAGCCTCCTAGCCAGTCTGCCCACTCCCAGCCCCCTCCTCCACCCATTGTCCATGCAACAACCACGGAAGTCTTTTAAACCAAATCGTGTCCCTCCCCTGCTTATAATCCTATGGAATCCGCTAACCTTAGACTAAAATTCATACTCCTTTTCTAGCCCCTGCCGGCCCCTCTGGCCCCATTTCCCAAGCTCTCTCCCTGCTTACCAAGCTCCTGCTGCGTTTGCCCTTGTCCATTGCTCCAAAGCTCCAAGCTCATTCTTGCCTCAGGACCTTTGCACTTGCCTTTTGCGCTCCTTGGCATGTCCTTCCGTCACTCATATGTGCCTGCTCCTGGGGGCTGCTTCCCCTAGAGTACTTCCTGCCCCCATCACCTCACCCTGTGTTAGTTTCTTCAGAATAGTTATCACTGTCTGAAGTTATTTTGAATTGTGTTTGCTTAGGTATTGTCAGCTGCCCCTCCTAGACTGGCAGCTTCCTAAGGGCAGGGATCTTGGTGTTGCTGTCCCCTAGGGTGTGGCAAGCTGCCTGGCACAGAGTAAGAGTCTAGGGGATATTTGTAGGATGGACAATTGACTCATGTGCTCAAGGTCATTGCCTCCCAGCCCTTTGATCTAAGGCCTGAATCCTTTTTCCTGGGCTCCACCACTTTGAGGGGAACCTGAGGAGGGTGGTCCTGGGTCCCAGGAGGGGAGTGTCCTTGTTTGAGTGATATAGTGGATTACCTATTCCTTGCCTGCCTCTGTTTATCCCGTCCTGAAATCAGCTGGGACCAGGGCTTAGCTAGGGGAAGGTTAATCCTCCTGACCTCATGGGTCCCGGGGCTTTTCCCTTCCTTTCATAAAGTTAGCCACTTCGTTTTTTTTTGTTGTTTTTTTTTTTTACATGGGCAGGCACCGGGAATCGAACCCGGGTCCTCTGGCATGGCAGGCAAGCATTCTTGCCTGCTGAGCCACCGTGGCCCGCCCCTAGGGCCTTCCCCCTCCCCCCCCCCCACCTGGGCAGGCACCAGGAATCGAACCCAGGTCTCCAGCATGGCAAGTGAGAACTCTGCCTGCTGAGCCACCGTGGCCCGCCTAAGTTAGCCACTTCTGCGCTGCACCTCCTCTGCTATACACACTCACAAGCACACACACACACACGTCTTACCTTGCCCAGTGTCTGGCCAAGTCCTCGCCAGGGCTGAGGGGTAGGACTCCACTGGAATCTCAATCTCGATCCATAGAGAAAGGATGACACATGCCCTGTGGTTTCTGGGAGCTCAAGGGCACACGTGGCCAGCCCTGCAGTGGGGTAAAGAGACAGAAGGGCTGGGTGACGAGCTAGGAGAGCCAGGCTCAGCCCCTCTCTACCTCCCCCAAGCTGTGAGACCCTGGGCAAGTCATTTCCGTCCTTGGGACCTCAATTTCCTCACCTGCAAAATGAAAACAAGGTAAATTAAATGATATCCAAGGAAATCTTCCAGCTCCAAAGAGAAGGAAAGGGATTTTTTTTAATGTGCTGGGCGTTTATTGACCATGGACCCCATGCCATCGTCATGTTTTATTCTCTCAGCAAACCTGTGGCTTCATTCCCTGGTAGACATCAGAACTCCAAGGCTCAAAGAGATAAAAAGAGTTGCCCAAGGCCTCCTGGCTGGTAAGTGGCAGCGCTGGGACTCCCACAGGTGTTCACCAATTTCTCAAAACGCCTTTGCTGCTTCAGGCCGTCCCTCGGTGTCCTTTCCCCACTTCTGCAAGTCAGGCCTGCGGCACTAAGGCCTGGCGGCAGTAGGTCCTCTGGGCACCGGGCTTCTGGTCAACACTAACTGCCCCCTACTGAGCTCAGGAAGCCCAAAGTTCCCCAGGTGCCAGTTAGATCCCAGCTGCCTGACCTTGAACAAATCCATCTGGCTTCCTGAGCCTCGGCTTCCTTGTATATCAAGTAGTGAGACTAGTTCCCATCTTTGGGGGCTATTGAGATGAGTCAATGAAATGTTGGTACCGAGGAAACAAAGGGAGACTCTAGACTGGACCCCGAATAAAAAAATGAAGAAGTAAGGTGCTACAGAGGATTTGGGGGGCCAGGCAAAGGAGTTCGGGCTCATCCCAGGCAATGTAAGGCCACTGCAGGAAGTTTCTAAGCAGGGGAGTGATGTGCTGTGAAGAGTATTTTAGGAAGATTTTTCTGGCAACAGAGTACAGGTTGGGTTGGAGGAGCTGTGTGGAGGAGTGTAAGCAGCGTTTATGCCTAAGAGATGTGATTGCAAATAAGGACCCCCCTCTCTCCCAGCCCTTCGGTGTCTGAGACAACCTGAGCAGTGGGTGCTGGCTCCAGAGGTCCCCTCTCCCCAGCCCAGACGGGGGTCTCCAGGACCCTCCAGGAAATCACAAACAAGCTCCTCTTCTAAGCGAAGTCAGCCGCTTTCAATCACAAAGCAGTCTTGCACATCACCCTTTGCCACGCTCGTCCTACTCTGCAGTAAAGCAGAGGAGCTGGGGTTTGCGCCCAGGTTGGCATAATCAGGGACTGCAGAACTTGCCCAGGGCACAGTCAGGCCCCACTATTTGGTACCAACCATGACTGCGCTTAACCCTGCCCTCCCCAGGCCCTGCCATTCAGCAGGCGGGAGAGAGAGAGGCACAGGCGACCACCACACCAGGGGTGAGAGGCTCTCAGTTGACCCCCAATCCCTTTCCTCCAATCCCTGCCACTGGCTGTGCCCTATGAGACTCAAGCCCTCTCGGCGGTCTGCTTTCTGGCCACTGATGCTGCCAGTGCTGCTTCCTGTCCCCCCACCTGGCAGCTGCCTCACCGGGTTTCATGACCATTGCTCATTCATTTAACAAACCGGCTTCGATGCTTGCTTTGTGCCAGGCTCTGGGCATGGTCCTGGGGGCCACAGTGATGCTCCAACCATGAAGTGCAGTGGGGGTAGACGCTGTGATGCAGGCAAACGCTGGTGGCTGCAGGATTCAAGGGAGGTCCCTAACCCAGCCTGAGGGACACAGAGAAGTTCCTACACAGAGACCTGCAGAGTGGATCGGGGTAACCAGGTACAGGGTAGGCAAGGAAGAGGGAGAATGATCCCAGATAGAGTGGCCGGTATGCACAAAGGCTGTGGGCATAATGAGGGGCCCAAGAAAGGGGCTGACAGATGGCTGCAGATGGAGATAACAGGGGGGTTTATCTGGAAGGCAGAGTAGGGAGGCGCTCTTCAGTAGGGAATGCCGCTGGTCAGACCTGGGAGTCCACAGGGCACTCCGACTGCAATCCAGGCCAGATGCTGAGGGTCTGGTCGCACGGGAGCAGCGAGGAGGCAAGCAGCAGAGTTGCAGGGTGCCTAACGGGTACTGGTGACTCTAAAGGGGGCCACCAGCTTCTACAGCTCCTTAGCTAATGGGACTGGTGACCATTGCCCCTGCTCCAGGGACACAGCGAGGGCCAAACACAGGGGCACTTTGTGCAGACCGCACTCTGAACAGACACACTCATCAATGGACGGGTTACTTAACCATCTTGGGCCTCAGTTTCCTCATCTGTAAAGTGGGGATGTCAATGAGATGAATAGTCCCCACTTACTGAATACTGCTTAACGTGATTAACTCACTGATCCGCCTGGTGGCCCTCTGAGGGGACCCTATCAGCATCCTCCTAGGGTTAGGAGTGAGGTCCAACCTTGTGGGGCACGAGATTCAGAACCTTACCAAGGCAGAGCTGGGATTTGAACCCCAGCCATCAGGCTCCAGAGTCTGCATTCCAAACCACCTCGCTGACTCTCTGTTCAGTAAACAAATCTCTCAATTGTCCTCCTTGGACTGGATCTATTGCAGGAGGTGGGACACTGCAGGGAATGGGGTAGACGAAGAATTTCCTCATGGAGATTTTATTCTAGTTGGGCAGAGAAAGCAATACAGATGTAGACAAATAGTTAAAATAATTTCAGACTGTGAGAAGGCTATATAAAGGCCATTTAACAAGGCAGCATGATAGGAAGGAACATCCTGGCTTAAACAGAGTGATCAGGGAGGGCCTCCTTGAGGAGGTGACCTTTGAGCCAGTATGTGAAGGCCAAAAAGGAGGTAGTCAGGTGAAGATGTTGGTGGGTGGGGTGGGGACTGTATTCTAGTCAAAGGGAACAGCATGTGCAAAGGCCCTGAGGCATGGACGAGCTTGGCAAGCTCAAGGAATACAAGTTGGATGGCCTCGCTGGGAATGGAGTGAGTGAGAGCAGAGCAGCAGAAGACAAGGGTGGAAAGAAGAGAGAGCTCAGCCTACTTAAGGCCTTGGAGACTCCAGAAGGAACTTTGGATTGCATTCGAAGTGTGGTGATTTTATTTTAAGTTAACAGAGAGTTTTAAGCAGAGACATACCGGGAGCTAATTTATGTTTTTTCAGGATTCCTTCTGCCTGCTGTGGGGAAGATGTGTTGGTGTGTGTTTTAATGTCAACTGGGATTTGCTGTGCATAATGTACCGACATCTGCATTTCAGCAGGTGTAAGCAAAGAACAAAATCAGTCAGTTCACTGTTTTGGGTGGGGCTGGCCTGTCTAGTCACTAGACATCTCCTGTTGGAGGTTTGTGGTTTGAAGCACTGTCCACAGTCTATGCTCAGGACAGTCACCCCTGAGAGGCTGGACTTGCCGATTAACTCTGAGTACAGGATGCTGAGTTTCAGAGCACTGGGCCTCAGAGTATGTCTTCAGAAGGCTATGCCCACAAAGGCCCGGAATCTTACTTGAGCTAAGAAACACTCCTCCCTCCCCTCACACATGCAACCCCTGCACACAGTCAAGCCCCAGGCCAGATGCTGGAGGTGCAAAGGAAAATAAGATGTGACCCTGGGGAGCTCCCAGCCTGGTGGGGGAGAGAAGCATGTAAGCCGAGGCTCTGCCAAAGCTCAGAAGTGTGGGGCAGCACGGGGCGGGGCGGGGGAAGCAGAAGTTCCCTGTCATCGGGTAAAACGACACGTGTAAAGCACCTAGCTTGGTGTCCCCGTACCAAGTGATCTTTCACTAAACATTAGTCGCCTGCCTGAACGCTAATAGAATTGCCCTTTGGGGGTGGGGGTGGGGAGGCATGGCACGTGACTCTGAGCACCAGTCTGTCTGTGATTGAATTGGGGCGCTCAGAGCTAGGAAGGGGCCGCAAACACAGATGTGACCCTCGGGGAATGTGCAGTCCATGCAGCAGTCACAACCCCTGTATCAAGATATGTCGATGGTTAGATGTATTCTGAGTGACAGACTCGCCACGGACACCAATTAGAATACTGAAGCTTGCAAATGACTCTTTGAGGAAATGAAAACCAATCCAAAGATTCCCGCATAATCATGTCACACTCGCTGGTGCACAGAATGATCTAACATCCGCCAGATTGGGGGCCCTGGGGCGAGAGGAGGGCACACTGCCATTGCTTGGGGAGGCTTCATGGGAAGGGGAGGGGAAGTGACATTTGTGCTGGGCCCAAACAGAGGGTTTGGCATATGGAGAATGAGCCTGGATACAGGGACAGGAGACAAGAGTGGGGAAGCCACAGCAGGCACAAGGAGCATCCAGAGGTTCTTGGTGGCTGGAGCATGCTGTATGTTAGGGGACAGGCCCAGAGTAGCAGTCTGTGCCTGCGGCCACACTGTAAAAGGCTTGACCCCTGAGTTGAAAAGTTTAAGCTCTGCTCAGTAGACCAGCATTTCCCAAAGTGGGGTCCTCTTGGTGTCTGCACGAAAAAGTTGCCTTGATCAAATAAATTCTAGGAATGTCACCCACCACGTCACCTGCCTCTCTGAGAAGCACAACGCACAATAGCATGTTAAAGGCCCTGAAAAGTCCTGCAGGAGAAAGAAATTCCCACTCATTTGACCCCTGGCCTCCTTACTCACCAACCCCCCACTGAGGCATGAAGAACCCACTTTGAAGAATGCCACTGGAAGCTGCCAACTGCTGTGAACAGGTCAGAGCTGCAGGACCAGACCTGAGGGCAGGCAGAGGACTTGGGAGTCAGCCTGAGGTGAGGGAGCCGAATGGAGATGGGCCAGCGCAGTGGAAGGCAATCAGGAGGCTGAGCTGTGGGCTGGAGAGGAGCTCGTGGGTCTTTCTTCCTTGACTGAGTTGAGGAGTCCACTACCCACCTCCTTCAGTTCTTCAGTAAACCTCTGTCAGGGTAAGACATGTGCCAAGTCACCAGGCAGGAAAATAAGGGCCATCGTGAAGCTAGTACAAAGTCCCAAGGAGCTGGGGACCAACTCTACCCAGGGGAGAGGATGAGGATTCTGAATCCTGAACACTCATGAAAGGAGAAAGGGCTTCCCAGGCAGAGGCAACGGCATGTGCAAAGGCCCTGGGGTGTGTCAGGAGAAGGGTAAGCAGTCGCACATGGTTGGAACAATATCTCATCATCGGGAAATCAGGAAGGCCATTTGCTCCACTTGGCAGCCTGGGCCTCAGCTTTCCCCACCTATGAAATGGGTGCAATAACCCTATGGTGGCCTTCTCTGCAAGGTCTACAGGGGACTGCCTGATGGGCACCCCCTCATCCACTTGGTGCACCCTGTCAGGCCCTGTGCCAACCATCGGGCACACAGAGATGAATAAACCTAGAGACCAAGGTGGGCTCCTTCATGCCTGCCCTCCCAAGCTTGGGATGGTTAACACTGGAATCAAAGCCGGAGCTGTCCTGGGCTCCCGGGGGCTGGGTTCTGATGTGTGCATCTGGCAGCCACGCTTTGGTCCTGGCGCGAGTCTGAGGACCCGTGGGCTGCCCAAGGAGAGGCAGATGTATTTTGACAAGCCTGCCACAGCTTCCGCAGCATCCTGAGTCAAAATAAGCCCTTCTCTTGGGCAGCCCCTGGGACAGACTATTTCTGCACCGTGTTCGCTTCTTCCACACAGGGGGGCTGAGCGGCAATGATTCCAGCTAAAAACAGAAGCTGCCTCAGCTGGAGCCCACAATATCCCCCTCCAAGAAACAGAGACATCAGCGCACAACCTGTCATGAACTCGGGAAGTTTCTGGTGCAGGCTTAAACACAGATGATTTCCCTTGAGGGGAGGCAGTCGGACGCCCGGGATACTTGGCTAACTCTCCAACCCCAGAGGATTCCAAGTAAGAGAAATAAGTCTACATGTGTCCAAGGTCTAACCAATGACAACGTCTTTCCTTGCCCATAGATTCATTGAAGTGGCTGCCATCAGCCCCATTTTTCAGATGAACAAACTGAGGCTCAGATTGGTGACCAGACCCAGAAGCGATAGGGGAGAGATTTGACCACAAGGTCACTGGACCCTGTAGGTAGAAAGAAAAAGCCTGAAAAGGAGGAAATGGAACTGAGGCAAAGATGGTTGCAAACCGAGTTCTTACTCTGATCAGTTCAGAATGGAAGGCTACACTGCCCCAGTGCCTGCTCTCTGTGCCGGGCGCCATGCAAAGTTCCTGTGACGCCCAGTGTCCCACTTTAAGCTGCCAAACAGCCCTGGGAAAAGGCATTGTTATCCTCATCCTCCAGATGGGAAGACTGTGGACCAGAAAGACAATGCGGCTTCCCCATATGGCTACAAAGAAAGCAGTTTCAAGCTGGGTCTGGCACCCTGAAGACCCAGCCTCAAAGGCCTTTTCTCCTTTGGGACTGAGGAGCTGGGGTCCAGGAACTGCAGAGGTGGGAGGGGAAGTGAGACCGGGTCCTGCGGAGAGCAGGGTGGGTGTTCAGGCGTCCAGGGGTGTTTCCCAAAGGGGGGAGGGGATCGCTCTCTGCACCTCCGTGACTCAGGGTGGCTCCACAAGTACCACAATAAATATCAAGCTGCATGTCAGGAATTCATCCCCTTTTTCAGTTCTCTCTCAATACTTCATGATTTCTGAGGGAAAGTCTCAGGCTGCGCCTGAATGCCTCTTTAACCCATCCGCCTGTCAGTGCCTAGAAGGCCAGCCCCACGCCCAGAGTCAGCCTCGAATGCACGTCTCCTTTTCACGCCATTGATGCCCGTTGGTACCTTCTGTTTTCAGCAAGCGATACTGGTTTTCCCGTTTAATGTGGCAATGCAACGTTTTCTTTCTAAACAAATGCAATGGAGGGCTTTATTTTTGCAAGTGAATGAAATTAAGGGGAGATGTTAAGTAAATAGCCTAAGTGGTATGCAGATGTTGGGAAATCTGAGGAGGTGCTACTCCAGCGAGTATGGCTGGGAACACCAGGGCTCCTCAGTCAGGGGCCAAGCTCTGCTGCCGCCGCCTCCCTCGGCATCCCCTGAGGGAGCAGCGACGAAGCTCTCCTCCTCCACCACCCCCTCCCCGAGAAAACCAGCCCCAATGCTCCTCCTTCGGGAGCTGTCCCTGGTGCCCCTGTTGTTCACAGTTTTACAGATAGGAAACAGCCCCACCTGGCCTCCCCTGCTGAGAGTGCCAAGCATGGGGTCTGCTTTGCCCGTGGGCCCCCGTACCAACACAGGGCACCACAGGTTTGCCACAAATGTCTGTCTGTCAGCCACTGAGAAATGCTGGGGAGAAGGGGAAGGGCTGCTTAAGAATAAAATCATGAAAGGGAAAACTTGAAATCCCTTCTCTCACCTCTCCCTCTCTCAAGCAAACCCTTCTTGAGATGAACAAAATGGTGCAGTGAAGGTGCTGGAACCAAACAGTCAGGGTTCACACCCCAGCTCCCTCTTTTATGATTTTGAGTAAGTGGCTACACTCCTCTCCCCAGTTTCCTCCCCTGTAGGTGGGATCAGCAGGGTCCCCCCTCATTAGGCTTTTGGGAAGGTCACATGAGTTCCCACAAACAGCCCATGTTCCATACACCATGCCTGCTACTCCACATCAGGCCTTGGCTAGGCAATTGCCAGGTGTTATCATAAGCCTGGCATCAGCCCTGCAAATGGGCTCAGAGAAGTGCAATGCCTTACCCTGGGACACACAGCCAGAAAGTAGTAGGAGCCCAGGCTCTCTGGCTCAAGTCTGGCACCCTTTCCCCAGAAGCCCGAGGCTCCCTGAACAGAGGACAGCAGTTTTCGTCTGTGGGGTCAGCCTTTCTGCCGCCCTTACAGCCTTCCAACCCAGCTGTGCATTTCCCCCCTTTACCACTGAAAAAATAAGGGCTCTTCTAATTGCATCAGGCACAAGCCCAGCTGAAGTTGGCTAGGAAAAAGAGCTAACATAACCTACCTGGGCTTCAGTTTGCCCTTAAGAATAATAGGGTCATACAAATTGTTATAAGGATTAAATGAGAAAATACATGCAAAGCCTTAAACTATGCCTGGTAGATAGTAAGTGCTCTTCATTTAGTATATTTATTTGTATTTTATAGTTGTTACTATTACTGCTATTCAAGGGATGATGGTGGGAGACGCTGCCCCTGTCATCAAAGAACTCAGTGTCTCGGAGGGAAAACCATATGTAGAAAATTAAAAAATAAGTAAGCATCCAAGATCACAGATGTCTTACAAGAGGTGTAGCATTTGAAGTTTGCAGTGTCAGAATGATACGATACTGCAAACAGCTGTATGGTGGTCGATGCCACAGTGGGAGTGGAAAAAGTTGCACAATTCATTTATTTGGCAATCATTTTCCAGGTATCCACCACGGCCAGATGACAAAGTTATAGCGATGGTCAGACAAATAACGTCTCTGGTCCCATGGAACTTCTTCCAGAAAAGGTGATAAAGCTGGAACAAGTAATAATTGAAATCAATAGCGTTAGAAGTATGCATTTTACATTATGCCATAAAAATGTCCACCGGGAAGCAGAGCCTACCGTGAGGGTTTAGCCAGGAAAGGCTTCCCCAAATAAGTGGGCAGTAAGTAGAAGCAGGAAGAGCAATTGGATAAAACCAAGAGAATGTAGTATAGAGGCAGAGGAATTGGCATTGCAAGAGATATTTAGAAGTGGTCAAAGTCCAGTCTGGGGTCAGAATCCCTGGAGTCTAATTCTAGCACCACCACGTACTAGCTGTGACATCTTAGTCAACATAATAAATCTCTTCAAGCCTCAGTTGCCTCTTCTGTTTAATGGGCACAGTATCAACTACCTCTCTGGATTAAGTGAAATAACAGTGTACTTATTTAGTATAATGCCTGAGATGTAAATACTGAATAACTTAGCTGCTTTACCAGTCAATATTGTTTTAGATGCAAGTGACAGAAAAGTCAACAAAAACAGCCTAAGGGGGTTGTATTAGTTCATGTAACTGAAAAATTCTAGGAAAGAGCTTTGGATTTCAGGAAGGGCTTGATCCAGGAGCTCACACAATCCCATCAGGACCCAGTTTCTCTGTCTCTCAGCTTGGCTTCCCTCTGGGCAGGCTTCCCTCTTGGATAGGCTCTTTCCTCCTTCCAACCCTACAGTTCAAGGCTCAAACCTCCCCTGCTCAGTAACCCCCATAGAAAGAGAACTTTCCTTTTCTAATACTTCCAGAATAATCCCCAAAACTGAATCTTCACTGAACCATCTTGGATCATGCATCCATCCCTAAATCTTAGCTCTGGGTTATGTGCAAATCCCTAAAACTTAATGGAGGAGGAATTTTTGTCCATTCAAGCCACATGGCCAGAGAAGAGGGAAAGGGTGGCTTCCCAAAGGAAAACTAAGGTGTGGTGAGGAAGAAGGGCTCCAGGACAAAATTAGACCATGTTACATCTACCACAGCAATTACCTGGAGACACGGGTCTGCCATGTAGGAGCAGTGAGTGACAGCATGCTACAGAGGGACCAGCACAGGCTGACAGTGCCAAACAGCACTCTGTGCTGCCGCATCCTACACTGCAATGACATGGTGCTGCCCCACAGCATGTTCCCACACAGATGCCCCACACCATCAGATGCCTCCATCCCCCACAGCCTGAGGAGTTGGAACTTCCTCCACTTAGACATTTTGGTCCCAGAAGAGCAGGCAGGTGAAGTGTGCAAGATCTAATGTCCATCAACAGTTGAACAGATGAAATATCCATATGATGGAATATTACTCAGTAGATTAGAGGTTATCAGGGGCTGGGGGAGGGAAGGGAAATGGGGAGTTATAGCTTAACAGGTCAGAATTTGTTCTGGGGGGGTGATAAAAAAAGTTTTGCAAATAGATAGTGATGATGATTGTACAACCTTGTGAAGTAAGCGCAGTATACCACTGAATTGTACACTTAGAAATGGGTAAAATGGAAAATTACTTTTTTAAAAGAAGAGTGCAGGCTCTGGGGCCAGACAAGATGGATTCAAATCTGTCTAGCGATGTGGGCTTGGCCAATTTCCCATTCTCTCTCTACTTTTTACCTCATTTGTAAAATGGCCACAATAATAGTATTCACCTCATAAGGTTGTTATGCAGCTTAAATGAGATTGTACATGTAAAATATTTAGGGCAATGGCTGGCAAAAAGCAACTCTGTAAATTTGGCTACTTTTTTTAATCATCATCCCTGCAGGCTCTGAACGTCAGAGGTCATGTTGACTCATCCCTCCCCTCACGTAAAGCCCCTTCCCACTTCTTCCAAAACACCCACCAAAGCCAGTGAAAGGCCACATTTGACTTCTGCCTTCCACTTCATGATATTGTTTGAGCTCCTGGATCAAGCCCTTCCTGAAATCAAAAATCCTTGAATTTTTCAGTTACCTGAACTAATGCACTCTGTTTTGGCCCTTACACCATTTAGATTGATTTTTCTATCACTTGCATCTGAAATAGTATTGAATGGCAAAACAGCTGTTATTGAGTGTTTATGTCTCAGGCTCTGTGTGGTCCTTCCCAGGAAGCCTGCTTCCTCCCATGCCCTTCTCCAGCCTGAAGGTTCCAAGGAACTTCTTCAAACAGTGGAGATAAACATTTGGAATGTGCCCAATGTAAAACTCAAAACCTCATACTCCTGCCCTGGCCACCTGCTGTCCCATTCTGGCCCAGCTGTGTGTTTTCTTTGCTCTGGACAGTGCTTATTACGTTTAAATTTTATTTCTAAATTAGGAAGTCTCACATAAGAATACCTCAAGTTCACTCCAGTTGGAGTCCAGTAGCATCCTGTGTCTATATGGACCCTGCCCTCTCCTCTGAAACATCTAGGAACCAGAACTGATAAAAGAAGGAAAAGAGGGAAAGGAGAATGAAAGAAGGAAGATGAGAGGAAACTCACTTTCCTTAGGGACCCTACTGTATGCCTCACACCAGGCTGAGTACTTATGTGCAAGTCCTCGTTTCATCAGATGTTACTCTTTATACTCCTGCTCTTCAGATAAGGTTCAGAGAGGTCAAGTAACTTGCCTGAGGTCACCCAGCTGGTGCTCAGCCACAGGCCTTCAGATTCAATGGCCACACTCCACACTGAGCCATGCCAGAAAATTTAACAATACTGCAGCCCAAGTCCAAAGAGAGTGCGGGTTTCCAAGGAGAAGAAGGAGAGGTGTTGGGAACATACAGTTATTTACAGGATGCGTGTGCCATGTGGGGGCTGGTGCCTGAGAGAGAGAGGCGTCCTGAGGTGAGGAGAGAGTGGGAGATGCTGGGCCCTCAGTTTCCTCTTCTGTAAAGCAGAGATATTGATGCCAGCCCCACAGGAGATTAAGCCGATGAAATGAAATTGCAAATAGGAAAGGCCTGCCTCACGCCTGCAGCACAGCAGCAGTTCTCAGGGAGTGGGAAGTGGGTGGCTGTGGCCTTATCAGTGCAACTAGGACCTGACCTTGAGGATTTCGGGCCTCAGTTTCCCCATAGGCAACAGAGGCGCCTGTTGGGCTCTTTAACAGAGGCCCTCAGTTCTCCAAGCATGCCGATGTGCTCAAGAAGTTGACCAGGAAAATGAGATCAGAGAACTTGGGATGGAGAGGAAACTTCAGCGAGGGACTTACTGCAGGCTCAACCCACTGCTTAAGACCTCCTGATGGCCTCACATCCTATAATATTCGGGCCTCTCACCAGGGCCTGCACCTGCCCCTCTGACCTTCTACCCTCTACCCCTTGCTCCCCACTGTCCCCACCACATGGACTCCATTCAGTCCCTGGGGAAGGCCAAGCTGACTCCCAGCTCAGGGAAGTGGCCTTTGGATGAAGCATTCTGTCCTCTGTCTGCATGCCAGCCCCTTCCAGTCACTCAGCTCAAGTTCAAGCTCAAACATCATCTCTAGGAAGCTCTCTCTGGACCATCTCTGCCCAATCTATCTGTCTCACATCACTTGGTTTGATTTCTTCTGAGAACTTCCAACTCTCCGAATTGTCTGTTTCTCTATTTATTTGTTCACTGCCTGTCTGCTCCCACCACAACCACTCCCAGAGGCAGGGACCTAGTCTGCTCACCCAGTGGTCCAGCCACAATGTATGACTGGCACAGGGAACAAGGTTAAGTGAGCGCAGAGATGCCAATCCTTCCAAGGCAGGGATGCAATGGTACACCACAGTGGCTGGCATCTATGTGTCTCCCACATGGAGGGGCCTTAGCAGACACATTATCACTCAGCTCTGCTGAGTGTTTACAAGACAGATGTCAATAGCCCCACTCTGCAAGCAAGGAAACCCAGGTTCAGAGAGGGAAGTCGATTTGCCCAAAGTTGCACAGTGAGTACCTGGCCAAGCTCCTTTCACTCTACGTGCCCTGAGATGAGGAGCTTTGAAGAGCGGGTCACATAAGCAGGGGTGAGAAGTCATTTGAAAAGAACTTCCGGGAGGCAGGATGACTCTTTGCTGAGCACTGGGAGTTATGCGATGTATCCAGGTTACCTCTTATCTTGAGCACATGAACACCGACCTTCCTGGCACCCTTGCAGTCAGCTGGTTCAGGGCACTTAGTCTGGCCAGTGCATGGTGAGCAGAGTGATAGGATGAGTGGACCAGTCAGAGTCCTGGCAAGGAACATGAAATGCTCCATAGAGGCTATTTGAGGAGAACTTGATGAGGGGGTAAGAGGGGAGTGGACAGGTCCTCCAAGAGACGGTGAAGTTCCCCAGGTCAGCATCAGTGGGAAATCATTACCACCTCTAAGCTTGACGAGCAAGGGAGTCACTGCTGTCAGGCCTGGAGAGCCCACCTGTATGGAAAGAAGAGGGCACCTGTATGCAAAAGAGAGTATACCTATATAGAAAAGACCACTCAACAAGCACTGTGGCCTTCAGCCCAGGGCCACTCTGACTTTGAATCCCTGCCAGTTTCTCCCACGGATAAAATCCAACCAGAAGCCTGAGGACAAAGGGCTTCTAGGACCATGTGGGTCAGCTTCCTGGCACAGACCAAGGAGGAGAAGGGGGAGTGTGGATATGAGGGGCCAACGGAGGGTAGGCCACAAGGTCACCTCCCAGCTAGGGCAGTGGAAACCTCTGAGACGCTCTGGCTCTGCCCTCCTACCACAGTGACCCTGCAAGCCGCATGTTGAGATGGTGACATCGTGAGATGGTAGAACCTCCAGGAGCCCCTTCCCCGCCAACCTGGCATACGGCCTCCTTCCTCTAACCATAGCGTATCACATTCTTATCCTGACCATTAAGATAAGAAACAAAACAACAACAAGCTAAAAAGAGATGTCCGAGAAGCCATTGCGAGGAAAAAGGTATCTTTCAGAAAGTTTTTAAAAACAGATGACTTGAAATCAAGAGGCCAACCCAGGATAGCGAGGTCTCGAAATCAAGCAATCCAAAGACACTTGGAAAGTCACCTTGCGAAGGACCATAGAGCCAAGAATAAGAGGGCTTTCAAATCCATCAAATGGAAAGGGGTCAGATAAAGAACAGGCGAGATGCTTGATGATTGCAGCTCTGGGAGCCAGCTCAGAGATGAAAAAGATATCAAGAAGATCTGACGAAGCCTCCGCCTCAGACTTCACTGAGGAGGACCTCAGGGAAATTCCTACTCCCAAATTGCCTTTTGGAAGCAGGGGCGCCGAAGGCACTGCTCTGGCGGGCAAGTGTTCCAACTCCAATTGACAAACTAGATGCAGACAAATCACCAGGAACAGATGGCGCCCGCCCAAGAATGCTGATTGCCACTCAAGGGTGAAATTGTGAAGCTGTTGGCCAAAAATATGTGCATTTTTGAGGGGATGCGGATATATGAACAGGGATCAGTGAGTATGAAGTCTGGGCTTTGAGCATTGTGAACTAACTTAAATTAAGGTGCTATCGTCGTGGGGACCATATTGTAGCAGGGGAGCAGGCAGCAGGGAGACACCATCCTGAGCAAGGATGATGAGCTCCTTCTTAGAATGGGAGAATATTCCAGGGTTTGAGCCTCCTTTGTTAGCACTTTTGCAGAGAAGGGGACACACAGCTTCAAGGTTTCAGATTCCAGCAGGTCTTCCCCAGGTGAAAGAGACAGAACCCTACTTCAGACCCACTTAAGTAGAAAGTTAGCATTTACTGGCTCATGTAGCTGAAGAGTTCATGAGCAGATGGGGCTTAAAGGCATCTCAGAATCTGGGTACTCAAACGCCATCATCAGGTATTTGTCCCCCACCCTTCTCTTGGCTTTGCTTTCCTCTGTGTTGGCATCAACCTTGGGCACGCTCTCTCTGGGTGAAGGCAAAATAGTCACCGGCTGTTCCAGGACCACATTCTGCTTGTCTCAGAAATTCCATGAGAACAGCACGCTCCTTTCCCACCAGTTCCAGCTTAAGTCCTGGGGCTGACTCTCATTGGCATAGTTTGTATCACTCGCCATCCCCGAGCCAATCACTGTGGCCTAGGGATGCCCAGTGCTCTAATTAGCCTCCTCTGGGTCAAATGTCCACCCATGGAATTGGGGTGAGGAGTCAATCCCACCCAGGCTCTAAGGACTGAGGTTAAGGGAGGAGAGGGACTCCAAAGAGATACTGGACAGGCCAAAAAGGTGTATCATCATGACAAATTACACCAAAAAACATTCCAGTGGGATGGGGCCCAAGTATAGAAGCACCTTGTGGGGTTATAGATGGGGGCTGAGAAAGGCAAAAAGAAAATAATCCTTCAGAAGGGGAAAGGGCAAGACTTAAGCAAGGTTGCCAGAGCTACCAGTGTGGGCTATGAGCAAACAAGAGGCCCACCTCAGCAAGCCCTCTCATGTGATGGGATGACCAACTTCAACCCCAAGAAGGTATTTCACCATATCTCTCCTCTATAAATACTGGTTGAGCATTTGCAATGTGAAAGGTCTTAGGTTTCGTAAGAGGATTCGCTGATGAATGAGATGTGGTCCTTGCCCCCAAGCAGCTGATGATGCAGTGGGAGAAGACAATCAATGACATGTAAATGAATAAAGGAACAAAAGAAATATCAGAAGTACTGAGTGCTCTGCAGCAGGGAATGCTATGTAGGAAAGATCTTGGGGGGCCCTCTTGGGTTTGGACTTGATGCTGTAGGCAACAGTGAGTCATGGTGAAGGCTTTTGAGCAGGGGAGTGATATGAGCAAGATGAAGTTTCATTGCCTTAATGGAGCCAGATAAGACCCAGTGAAGAGTCATGGACAAGATCAAAGGGCTGGGAACAGGCCTGTTCAGGGGAGACAATAGAGTGAGGACCCCAGTCTGGGAAAATGAAGGTCAGAAGAAGCCTTGATAAAGCCTGGCAGGGAACACAGGAGGACTCACTACTTTCTGGCTGGGGATGAGGCTGCACCGTGAAGTCAAAGAGAATGTTTCTTTGTTCAACACCCATCAGGAAAGGTAACTGAGTGCTGCACACATGCAAAAATGTCATTTTTATAACTATGACCTCCCCAACAGGGGGATAGATTGGAAATCAGGAATGAATCACTAACAAAGAGGATCCAGTAGAGTTGTGAGTGACAGGCATAAAGGAAGACAGATGGGCACCAGGGTGTCTGGGGATGTTCCTTATCATTCATTGCACAACCATGTCCTGGGGCCCTGCTTTGGACTTGGCCCTACTCTAGGCTCTGAACCCAGAGATATAAAGCAGGCATCCCCTTGTCTTATTATGTCATAGCCCTATCATCTTCTGAAGTTATCCTGCCCTGCTGTGTTTACTGAGCTGTGTCTGCTTCCCCTACTAGACAAGATGGGAACTTGTATATCTTTTTCCAGCATGCCCAGCACCTAGAAGAGTTCCTGGCACATAAAAGAAGTTCAGTACATATGTGGTGAGTGAGTGAATTCCTCACCGTCCATGAGTCCCCATCCCCAAAGAATTCATAATCTAAGAATAAAGTCAGATAAGCAAATCAACCTTAGGCATGAAACGGATTTGGTGCTACCATGGAAAGGTCCACACAAAAGGCAGTGTGAGCACAGAGGAAACTTTGTGCAGCCCTGTTTCCAAGAAAAGGTTTCTTTATGCTTTAATTGAGCCTCGATGGCCAATGTTGAAGCTTGCCAAATGAGCAGGGCAGAGAAGAGCATTCCACCAGGAGCAAACAGCATGGGCAAAGGCTCAGAAATAGGAGGTCATGGTGTATCCAGGAACTACGAGTCATTTGTGGTCGATGGAGCACAGGTAGCTGTAAATGAACCTGGAGAGACCCACGAGGGTCTGACCGTGGACGGCACAGAAGGCCAGTTTGGCAATGAGAAGACAGTATATCAGCTGGGATCTTTTTGATTGCAAGTAAAAGGAAAAACAACTTTACGTGCCTTTAACAAGAACAAGAAGAGCAGAGGGGAATTATCGAAATGACAAGTCCTAGGAGGGCTTCAGGAGCAGCTTGACACAAGACTTAAACAGTGTCAACAGGTCCGTTTTCTTGCTCTTCTTTTCTCAGCAATGTCTGCCCTGAGCTGTAGTCCCATTTGGGATCCCCAAGTATTGGTCTCTTGGAATGCCAACTCACATCATAGTGGAGCCAAAAAGGGAGTCCATTTCCCTTAGTCCAAGAGGAAGTCTCAGGAGTGAGTGTCTGTGGTCTTCACTGACCTGATTTTAGTCACGTGCCTGTCCCCTAGACCGATTTCTGGGACCAGGGGGCTGGTGGGTGTCGATTGGGTTGGCTCAGGTTGTGGTGATCCACCCGTGGGTCCAGATGAAACACACAGGTCAGCACTTCCAAAGCCAGTGCCACAAGCAGGAGGGATGGTTGCTACAGGTGGCAAAATCAGCTGCATCACTATGGGTTTACAGGAGGAAAATAGTGTGATCAAATCCATGTTTTAGAAAAGCTATGATCATCTTACAAGGTCCAGAAGCCAGTTAGTAAATTAGAAAGCAAAAGAGTAGAGCCAGGGGCAATAGTTAGATGGCTGATGGCAGGATCCAGGCTGAGGCAAACTGAGCAAAAATGAGCAAAGTGCTGCCACCAGAGGGGAATTTATTATTTAAGTTCTCAGAGCTTCATTCCCCAGCCCTGACCTACAGCTTCATCACCTCTGATCACCTTCAGACCTGGAACATAAAGTCCCATTGCCTTAGCAGGATTACCCAAAGTCTGGCATGAGTAGCCCTGAAGCTGCAGGCACAAGTTTGGCTCCTAGAAACCCACCCAAAACTCCTCTGGGGATTTGTCCACCTTTCAACATACACCAAGCTGGGTTCAAATGCCGGTTTTGCTGCTTCTCAGCTGTGCTACACTGAGCAAGGCTCTTTACCTCTCTGAGTCTCAATTCCTCTATCAATAAAGTGGAGATAATGGCATTGAAGTTACCAGAGGCTTTGGTGTAGGGATTAAATCAGATAAAGATTATGAATCTCCTACTGCGGTGAGAGGCTCATTAAATGAAAATCCCTTCCCTCTTTAGCCCTTTAAGCTTTTCCTTGGCTTTGTCTTCCCAGGGCCTCTCCAACCCCTTTGCTCATTTGCCAAATCAAAGGGGTTTTGTTTAATTTTGTTTTTCCACCGGCGAGAAACAACTGGAAGTTGAATGGCAAGGAGCAGTCATTTTTAGGTTAGTAAGTGGAAAATTCCTCCTGGCCTCAAGTCTGTAACCTAAGCCCCTTCCATACTTCTTCCAGGCAGTTCCTATTTAAGGACACACTACCCCAGCCCTATGCATACTGAGAATAAGTCAAAATAGAGGTGAAGAAGTAGATGAAGCATCTCCCTTATTTTCCTCTAAGCTTTGAACTCTTTCTCATTTAAATTCAGACTCAGGGAAATCAGGAAGCAGAGTTTTTTGACCAAGAAGATTGTTCAAGGAAGCTTTGACCAAATGTAACATTGTCCCAAACTCCAGGAAAAAACACTCTTCCTTGCACAGGTATTGGAGGGAGCATGGGACTTACCGCTTCCTGAGGCTGTGCCATTGTTTCAGAAACGTTTTATCTGAGCCTCACAACCATCCTGGGAGAAGAGAATCATTCCCCACCCCACCCCCCATTTCACTGATCAGAAAACCAAATCTCAGAGTAAAAGGTCTTGGCCCAGGTCCCATGGTCACCAGGGGTCTGAAGACGGAGGCTTAAGCATGCCTGTCTCTCCAAGCCCAGAGCCCATGGCTGTCTCCTCCTCCACGGTGCTTGGAGATGGCTGGGGCAGCCCCAGAGCCTTCATGTGTCAGGAGCAGGTGCCAGCTGCCCCTGCCCCTTCCCTGCTTCGGGCTTCCAATTCCATCTGGCTCGCAAGCTGTGTGTTTTTGATTCTCCTCCTCAGAGAGCCCTCTTCACTAGGACAGCACTTAGCGTGCTGCATTACTGTCGTCTGTTTGTGGGCAGCTCTCCCCCGCTCACTCGCTTCTGAGTGCTTTGAATCACGGAGTCTCGGATCTGAAAGGATCTTGAAAGTGTGTGAATTGGCCCGTGTGTCGTCTCTCTATGGAGTATTTGCATCTCTCGCTGTGGAATAAAGAGCGGGATAGAAACCCAGAAACTTCTTATATACCTTTGTCTGCCTAGGAGAGCACTTGGCATGCCAGAGAGACCCTTGATGGAGGCTGGTTGAGTGAGTGAGTGACAAACACCCACCCCATAAGGTTTGTCGTGCGGCTAAAGGGGCTGACATCTGTAATGTCCCCAGAGCAATGCTTTCCAGCCTAGAGGTATTTAAGAAATGTGGAGCTGGGGAGCTGTATGCTGAGTTATGACTGAAGAAAGTATGCTGATGAAGGAGTTAGGAGATTTGCATTTCACTGACCTGCTGTGTGACCTTGAGAAAGTCCCTTCCCCTTTCTGGGACTCAGTTTCCCTATCTGTAAATTGAGGGCATGGATTAGATGGCCATTGTTGACTTTTTATGCTTGTGGCATTTCCCCCCTCACTCCGCCCCTCCCCCAAAACATGCACACACGCTCAACGAGCACCTACAGACACGTGTGCCCACCAAACTCCCAACTAGCCCTGTGAGGCCCCTCCACTGCCCCCTCTCTTTCATTTCCTTGACCAGAAGCCCCAGGAGCTTATTCGTATTAACCTCTGCTGTCCGTGTTCTTCAGATAACCCTGTGTTAGTAAAACAGCAATAATGCCTTCATTTTATCAAAGAGCAAGATCTGTTTTGCAGGCCAATGCATACCGGTCTTTAAAGGGAAAGAGAAGTCATATCCGGCTTGCTCGCTCTGCAAATGCAAGGGCTCTGCCGGCCACCCTTGCACCAAGATGCAATGAGCATCTATCTCCACAAATGTGGGCAACACAGGGGAGGCAGCCTTTCAAGGGACAGAAAGACTTCCCTTCCAAAAGGAACGACAAGGCTGAAACATAAAAGTTCCTCCTAGAATAGGAACGAAATCACACTCCAGGGCCATTTCCAACTCCACAATTCTTAGATGTTAAGATTCATCGAATTTGAGATTCTGAAGTTGGGTGTGAATGCATGCAATTAATCGATTCTAAGATTCAATTAATCTTAAAATACTCTATGACTCTGATTCGGCTCTCCTGTAAGAACAGGGCCCGAGATCATACAATTCTCACATTCTATTGACCCAAAGACAGGGGTTGTTCACAGCCAGTGCGTCAGAATTACCTGAGGAACTAGGTAAAAGATGCAAATTGCTGGGCTCCAATCTTAGAGATTCCAATTTGGTCCATGTGGCATGAAGCCCAAGAATTTGACATTTTTTTTCACAAGCCCCCAACACCAGTGGCTGTGAATAAGAGAGAATTGCTCTTTAAGATTTAGTGTCTCAGGGAGCCTGTAAGTCTAGATTCTGTGATTCTAAAATGGTCTTTTGCTTATGAGTCTAGTATGCTACAGCTCTATTATTTTGTCTCCACGTGTCTAAAGAAAGGATTTTAAGTTGTAAAGACTACCCTCGTGAGCATGGGGGAGGGGAAAGGAACCAAGTGTCACACGATAGGAACATTCGGGAACTGGAGCCTCCGGAGGGCTCAGAGAGCAAACTTCTGTGCTGCCCCAGTTGTGCATGAGCAAATCCAGAGCTTGCACTGAGAAATAGAGGGGTCAGGCTGGGTGTGTTGATTCTGGAGTGACGTGTATATCTGGGGCCATCAGAGAAGAGTTCCTGATGGGGTGGGGGGGAACGTCACCCAAACCACATCCCAAAGAGCTAGAAGGACTCAGGTTAGAGGAGGGGAGGTGGCAGTCATGGGAGAGAGCTGAAAAAAGAACCAGAAGCAAGAGAGGAAAGATTTATCAGCAAAACATCCTCCCTGTGACGACTGGTGGGGGGAAGGCAGACTGGTACAGCAGACAGGAAAATGTAAGGTTTCAGGAAAGCTCCAGATGAGAGGGAGCTAACCGTGTAGGGATATCCCGGGGTACAAAGTGTGGGCTAAAAGAGGACTGCTTTGACATGCTAATGAGTGCCTGGATCCAGGAGGGTGGGGACGGGATGAAGCACTGCCAAGGACGACCTCGGAGGAGCTGGCAGGCGGATGCTGGGCCCTGGGAACCTGAGGTGGGGGCAGGGCTCTGGGCTACAGAGGGGGCTCTTCACAGAAATTTCCAACCAGACTTCAGGCACCAGATGCTCAGAACCTGGTACCCTCTTCCTGAGAAACAAACATGGCGGGTGGTGGCCTTGGAGTTTCTGCAGCTTCCTAGGTGGGGCAGGAGCCAGCGGGTTGGTTTGCTAAGAGCTTCTCTGATGGGGGAAAAATGGAAAGGAGGGGTTGATCACTCTCAATGACATTTCGTCTGCATGCCAGCACAGTGGCACACTCCTGGTTGCACATTCACACCCCTAATGTACCACACAAGCACAGTGACGCATACAACAGTTCATGTGGCACACAACATCTGCCCCCTAACCCCTGATGGTGAAGGTGCATCTTCATCTCTTACTGAGGCAGCACACTCTCACCCATGTCGTCCCTCACAGACAGCTACACTTAGACCTGACACGGCAACACAGAAATGGTGATGTCTCCGGAGCCTTTGAGTCTCACATGGTGTATGTAAATGGTACCCCCTGGGGTTGCGCAGGGCACAACCTGCACAACCGGATGCGGTAGCCTTGCCTTATGGACAAACTATCAGGCCTCACACATTGTTCCTTGGCATATTCCACGCTAGCAATCACCCACTTGGCTCGACACCATCACACACCAGATGACACCCTCGCACCACCACCCACGGAGAGTCACATCTTGTCCTGCACCATCAACACCTGTGTCCTCCTGCTGGGGTGCCGTGGCACTCCCACCTGCACGGTCACATGGTGCACTGATGGGCTTGCCTTCACACTGCATCGTTCCATGTTGAAAGAGACAGGCTGGGACCCTCGCGTCACACCCTGACATTTTCGGCGACAAGGGGGAGGCACTCATCAGATGAGCGAGGTGGCCTAGAGCCCTGCTCAGCATACCGCCCCCGCAGTTCTGTTTCTGCCTCTGGCACATGGCCACCCCCTCAAACCATGACCAACGCTGCCCCTCCAGGCTCAAGCTAGAATGGCAGCCTGCGGAACCAGAGCCTGGAGCATTCAGCTCTCTCCCTGCACCCGCCAGCAAAACTCAGCAAGCTCCAAATCTGGGATGGGGGAGTGGGGTGGGGGGGTGCCCAACACTTCCTAGAAGCCTTTTCACCCACCTACCCCCAACCCTATGTCACGCAGAGTGCCCTTGGGACTGAAGCAGTTACAGGGAAGAAATGGTCTGGGCTTCAGACCAGCACCCCTTGTAAACTGTCCTCACTGATCAGCACATCCATGGTCTGTGACAGTTGTCATTCCTCACACATTGTTCCTCGAGCCTCACACAAAGTACTGTCATTAGCTCTCTTGATTGGCTTCTCCAGTGAACATTCAAGGCATGTATCATTTTTTAAAAATCGGTTCAACTCTGGCCCCCTCCCCCAACCCGCAGGGTTCATAAATAAAATGGAAATTCAGCACCTGTCAAGGCACGGCATTTTAAGGAGAGCCCCATCCATATTTCACCAGGTTAACTCTTAGGAGCTGCCTACAAAGCAGGCTCTGCAGAGACCCGAGGCTGGGTCTGTTCTCCGCTCATGTTTGTTCTCGCGCTCGCTCACAGGCTGCTGCAGGATTAGGGATGCAGGAGATGAAGGAAATGATGACAACCCACATGACATGACGACCCCAATCTGGGTGTGAATGCATAGCAGGTTTTTTTTCTTTTTTCTTTTAGTGAGAAGCTGGAATACAGGGAAGACTATAAATGTCAATGTAAAAAATACATATCTTCAGAGCAAAAGTCACATTTCCATAGACTGTGGGATGTGTCAAAGAGAAGCAGCCTGGTGTGGTGGAAGGATCACGGAGCACAGGGTCAGGCAGACCTGGGCTGGAAATCTTCTGGGGCTCAACTTCCCCATCTTTGATGTTTTTTATGATAAACTTTGTTTTTAGATCAGTGTTAGGTTTACAGAAAAATTGTGCAAAAAGTGGAATTCCCATGTGTTCCCTTCCCACTCCCACAGGTTTCCCTATTATTAATGTCTTACATTTGTCTGGTACATTTGTTATAACTGATGAACCGATATCAATAGGTTATCGCTAACTGAAGTCTATAGCTTCCATTAGGGTTCACTCTTTGTGTTGCTCAGGTCTATGGGTTTTGACAACTATATAATGTCATGTGTCCACCATTACAGCATCATCAGAGTATTGTCACTGCTCTCAAAAGGCCCTGAAATAGGGTTTTTTGTGAACTAAATGAGAGACTGTGTTTTACATAAAGCACCCAGGTTTGTATCTGAGACATAATGGAAGCGCAGATGGTTGCTATGATTAGTAGTATTGTCATCATTAGGAAGTACTTGTACGAGTTAGCAACTTCTCTGCACTGATAAAAGAGTATTTGGGAGCCATGTTCAAACTGGTAACATTGAGCTGGGAGCAAGTATTCATCTCTCTATCACCTTTCTTGAATGTCATGATTCATCCTTATTCACCAGGGTGAAGCCACCAAAACTCAGATCTGAACTGTCCTTCTGCTACTCACCAGTAAGATTTTCTGTAGCTAGACATGGTTCATGTCAGCTCACACAGTTTGGGGACTCAGAGAAGATTGAGTTCAAAGGAGCTTTAGCTGTCACCTGGTCCATTCCCCCACCCAGCCTTCCAGGGATGGGAGCTCACTGCCTCACATGAGGCAGTTCATGCCATACCTGGTCAGCTGCAATTAATAGACGGTTCTTTCTTCCTTGTACAGAGCTTATATCTGCCTCCCTTTACCCTTTCCTCTACTGCCCTAATTCTTTTTTTAGCAATAGTAAAAATAATAGCACTTCTGTTTCCTTGTGATGGTCATTTATTCATTCAACAAGCATTCCCCTAGTACATATTTTGATAGGCACCATGCTAAGGGCTGAAATTACAAATCTAGCAAGACTTGCCAGTCCTTCAAGGGCTAATGCCCCCTCAGTGTTCTCTTTCCAGTGAACATCTTCCAATCCGTCAACATTCCCTCATTTGAGCTGATTTCCAGACACTGGCCACTGAGCCATCCCTCTTTTTTCTTAAACATACTCAAGCTTGTCAAAGTCCACCTCAAAGTGTGGTGGCCTGAACTTAGTTTGGTGTTTTTCTAGAGGCTGAGTTGACATCCACGTCAAAGCAACGCCAGTTGTGGAAAAATCCCAGTCATAACTGCAGTGCTGCTGGCCAGGTCCCATTCACTGAGCCTCTGTTCTCAGAGAACAGGGTTGAAAGAGGGAGAAGGAGGGAGAGAGGAGGACTGTGGTTTTCACAATGACATGATGTCAGCTCTCCCTACCCAGAAATCTGCTCAGGGTTTAGGGACAAGTCTAATTTACTATAATCAAACAGCTTCCCCCTAACCACTCCCTTTAGAGTCTGCCATAGGAAAGGCAAGGGAAATAAAGAGTGAGCATGCTGCTGTCCCAACACAATGCTAAACAAAGGGAGGGCCTTCTCTGCACAAAGCTGCAAAGGCTGTAAGGAGAGAATAGGAATGAGCTTCAGAAGATGACTCTCCAGGGAACCAGGGTGAGACCACCCAGGGCTTCTGATTTTGTGGGTCTCTGACTTTGAGGTCTCTGCTGTGACCAGGTGTAAAGAACGGTCTCCTCGGTTAGAAAAAAAAAAGCCCACCTCCGTCGTCTCTCCAATCCTGTCCTTGTGCAGCTTCTGCTGTTCCTTCCTTGGAAGGGAGCCATCACTTACAGAAGCTGAAGACATTTCCACTCTGACACAACCCTGGCTGAAGCATAAACTCCTGCAAATCTTTCAAAGACCTGGTGTTAGGCCCCTCCCCTCCAAATCCATTTTCCTACGCATTGGGTTGGATTAAAGGAAGCATTTTTGAGCCAAAAGATGGCAGGCAGAATGGAGAGGCTCATTAGGAAGGAGGGGAAAAAAATAGGAGGGAAGTGAGAAATGGAACAAAAGCTGGGGGTGGGGGGTGGGGGGAGGAGATGTTTCCCTGGGCATAGGAGGAAAAGAAACGACCTTCTAGAACAAAATTTGCCAGAGGGGTTCCTAATTCTTCAGATCTAGAAGGAATTAGTGAGTGACTCATCTAAGGTGCCACTGCCATTTTGCGGCAGTCATCTCACTCTGGACCCACAAGGAAGGTGTCTGACTCCCTATGGGAACGTTCCCCACACTGTTCAATCAAGATTTTTTTTGAGTACCCAGAGTCTAGGCATTAGGCTGAGAGGAAGCAAAGAGGATCTGGCTGTGGTCCCATCCTGGAGGGATAAACACAGAAATGGCCAAAACAGGGGTGGATTTAGGGGTGGCAGACCCGAGGAGAGTGTGAGCAATTCTGCCTGGAGGAATCAAGGAAGGCTTCCCCGAGGAGATGACCTTTGAATTCTACTTTAGAGCCACCCCCCCCCCACCTCCCACCCCCATCTTAACGCTCCCCAGTACTGAAGCAGCAAGCTTGTGGCCTTTGGAACTGTGGCCAGGACGACGTGGCTGCAGGGAGACTGGCCCGGGTGTCTGAGAGGAGAAGGGGGGGGCAGCCGAAGGGCGAGGAAGAAGGGAAGTGGAAGAGGAAGGGAGGGAGAAGGAGAAAGGGAAACAGAAAGGGAGTGAGGGAGGAGAGAGGAGAGAGAGAAGAGAGAGAGAAAAGGGAGAAAAGAGGGGGGGGGAGAGAGAGAGAGAGAGAGAGAGAGAGAGAGAGAGAGAGAGAGAGAGAGGAGAGAGAGAGAGAGAGAGAGAGAGAGAGAGAGAGAGAGAGAGAGAGAGAGAGAGAGAGAGAGAGAGAGAGAGGAGAGAGAGAGAGAGAGAGGAGAGAGAGAGAGAGAGAGAGAGAGAGAGAGAGAGAGAGAGAGAGAGAGAGAGAGAGAGAGAGAGAGAGAGAGGAGAGAGAGAGAGAGATTTGAATTTCCCATCTGGAAGAGGAGCGGTAGCACGTCAGGGCCCGGCCGCCGGGCGTGATTGGAGGGTGCCTCCGGCAGCCGCCCGCAGCAGTAGCCGCGGCCCCTGCTCTCCGGGCGGAGTTACACGAGGCGGCGGCGGGAGCCGGAACAGCAGAAGGAACCGCCTCGCTGGGTCGGGCCGGAGCCCTGCAGTGGCTCAGACGGTTGCGGGGACCGCCAGGTCGGTGCTGGCCGCGGGCCGGGAGGGCGGGGTCGGGCTGTGGGCAAAAGGGTCCCGGCTCTCGCCTCGAGGCCGCAGCGCAACCGGGGAATCTGGGGTGTCCGGCTTTCTGGGGGACAACCCCCGGGACTGCCTGGGCGCGGGAATGGGGATCTGCGCGGCCGCGGCGGGTACCCTCCCGAGGGCGCTCGCCGTGGTGCTGAACGGACAGCTCCCCGCGAGGGGAAACAGAGCGGACGGGGGAAGGCTGCTCCCAACTGAGCAGCAGACCGGGAAGAAGTCGTAGGCTCCGGAGCCAGAGACCCCCAGGCAGAATCCCAAGACAGCCCGGCTCCCGGGGAGGTAGGACCGTCCCGAGGGCGTCGGGAGGTTCAAGTCTGAACCTGGAGAATAACTTAGAGCTCGCGGAGGTGGGGATGAGGGACCTTCGGGCTATGGCTGACCCGGAGCCCGCCAGGGCAAATCTGCACCTCTGAGGAGGAGCCGCCCGCGGGGTACATACAGTTTGGGTTCCCTGAGTGAGTCATTGGGTGGCGGGAGGGGGCCTGAGAGACCGAAGGTGGAGGGGAGGAGAACCCAAACCCAAGCGTCGGTTGGGGGCTGGGGACTCAGTGGACCTTTATCCTCCTCTCCGGAGAGGCCGAGGTTCAAGCGGCACGTGTCGGCTTCCTGGGGTCAGAAGAAGAGCCCTGTCCCCATTAGGCTCCCCGCCGTTAGCCCTACTCTGCCCTCCCCCACCCCCAAGAAAGTTTGAGACCCGACTGGGTCTGGGAGTTGAAGCGATGTGTGTTGGGGGGAGGGGCGCTCTCGGTGGCCATCGGGAACCGGAGCAGAGCTGCTCAAAGTGTCATCTCCGCGGGGCCCCGGAGCGGGGCGCCTGGGTTCCTGTCCCCTCTTCTGGCCCGGGACCGGGAAGGTCCCCGCCACTTCCGCTCTTCAGCTGGAGCCGGTTTCCTACCCCCTCCCATCTCCTGCTGCCCCTTCCCTTTCTTCAATACTTCTCCCTTCCCGGGCCGTGGGAAGAAGGGGGGGGGGGGGTAGAGGGACATCATTGTCTCTGTCATTAGGGTAAGGTCCCCCGCAAAAAGCAAATGACTGTTGAGTGGAGTTGCGGTGTATATAGCCCGGACTTGAGCCGGAAAACCGACAAACGGAAAAACAGTCACAAGGACAAACACTGCAGGTGTCTGAGGCTGCCTGTCAGATGGCGGGCCCAGTCCCGAAAGTCGCCTGGGGCTCAGAAGGCATTGCCAGAGAAGGTGTCTCCACTGGCTTCGGGAAGGGACCGCCTGGCAGAGAGTCGGGGAGGGGTAGCTGAAGACGCTCCCAGCGTCCCGAGTGCGCTGGGAGGTGCGGAAACCTGGCGCTGGCAGCACCCTCTGCCCACCTCGCTGCCTCCCCTCCCCCAGCCCAGCATGCCCGCGCCCACCCTCCCCACCCCCACCCTTCCCGCGCAGGGATCGACCAGGGCTTCCTGCAGAAGAGCTAGGGAGCGCCTCCTGGCGGCACCGTCAAAATCAGCAATTACAAGCAACCTGCGGGACCTCAGCCCTCCTACAAGCCTGTGGCAACATAGCTCCAGGCCAGGCTGCACAAGAGCTCGCACAGACTCACACGGTGTCTAAGTTCAGAGTTAGGCACTCCGAATGCTCGCGTGCTTGCACCCTCCCTGAAATTCAACTCAGCAAATATGTCCTGAGGCTCTACCATGCGCCAGGAGATATAGTGACTCTGGGAAAAGAAGAAATGAGCAAGGTTGAGTCCCTGCTCTCAGCGAAACTGAGAGCGGCCTGGAAGAGAAAAACACATAGTGGGACAGCTACAGCACAAGCTAAAGGCAGGCAAGGCTGCCAGGGAAAGTACCCTGGGGTCTCTGAGGAGGAAGACACCATCACATCCAGCCAAGGAGATGGAGAGAAATTTCATGGAGGATGTGATATTTGAAAGGGATCTAGAAAATTAATGCTGCTACTGCTGCTGATCTATTGAGCACCCACTATGTGCCAGACTTTACTTGGACTAGCTCACCTAATCCTCACAAGGTTTGGACATAGATGCTAGTACTCCATTTTCCAGATGAGAAAAGATTAAGCCACCTGCTCACGGTCATGTGATAAGTGGTGGAGCTGGGATTTAAACTGGTAGAGATGAGGTCAAGAGGGTCCAAGGCTGTGGGAGTAGCACGAGCAGCCCAGGGGTGTTTGGGAAGAATATGTGCTGGGGTACATCAGAAGCAGGACCACAGGAAGGGGATGAGAGATGAGTTGGCAAGGCAGGCAGGTACTAGACTGTACAGGACTTGAAGGTCAGCACAAGGACTCTGATCCATTTAACAAGGCCATGGGGAGCCATTGCAAGGTATATTTGCATGAGCATAGCTGCCCTTTAGGAAGATTAGTCAGACAGCCAGTGAAGAACGGATGAGAGCTGGAGGAGGGCCATAGTCGGAGGTGATGCACAAATCCAGAACCTGGAGGCCCTGCATTAAGGTATTAGCTGCAGCAGAAGAGAGCAGGGTGTGGATGAAGGAAGCATGGCTCACGTCTCCTTTTCCTTCAGCACCTCCATTCCAAACTGCAGCTCACCAATTCTTTGTGTGATCTTTTGTCCAGTGTCTGCCTCCCTCAGCAGACTGAATGCTGGGAGGGCAGGTGCTGGGACTCTCTTGTTTTCTGCCACAGCCCCAGTACCCAGAACAGTGCATGGCACACAGAAGGTTCTCAAAGAATATGTGTAGTGTGAGCAAGTGAATAAGTGAAAGAATGAATGAAGAATCCACTGAGTCTGGAGTTTTGCATTGAGGTGATTGGAACGAGGCCTGCTAGAAGGAAAGATGGTTGGGTGGGATCGTTAACGATGAGACTGATCTTTGAGCAGATTGAATTTGAGATTATTGATGTGACAACATGCAGCAGAGAGTTAAATATGCAGGTTTGGAGAGGGGCAGGGGGGAGGAACATCTATGGCTAAGGAAGAACGCCTAACCAATAGGGGTTCCCAAGGGAGAAAATAGGGGAGGAGGGCAGAGTGGGAGAAGGAGGAGGAGAAAGATTGCTTGAGAAACAGCTACATTTTAAAGGAAAGGGAGGTGATGGCAGAGGGGAGAGAGGGAGAAAAAAACCCTGTCTGAGAAGTAGGATGAAGACCCCAAGAGTGCTGTGTCATAGATTTCAAGAGCAAATTCAAAAAGGCTGAAAAAAATGAGGGGTGTCGGCAGCAGCATCTGACGTTGCCGAGAGATGGTGGGGGAGGGCGGCGAAAACACCACCGGTACTGGTGTTTAGGAGGCCTCTGGCAACTGGCGAGGGCAGTGACAGCAGCAAGGCAGAAGTTGCAGGGCTTAACTGGGAGGAGAGGGAATGGAGGCACCCTGTGGAGAACCCAGCATCACAAAGTTAGGGGGCAGAAATTAAGGGAGAGGCAAGGTTCAGGGAAGGACTTGGAAAAGGGAGAGGATGAAAGGGACTGTAGAAAAGAGACTGAAGATGTGAGGAAGAGGGAGTGATGAATCGGGCAAGGTGGGGATAAGAAGAGAAAATCCAGAACATAGGTGGACAGTAGGAAACCTCTTCCTTAGGAGCTAGGAGGAGAGAAGGTTGCAGGAGTACACATTAGCTGGTATTTAATCATTTTGATAATGATAACAGCCACTATTTACCAGGTCCTCATCATGGATGGGCCAAACACATTCCGTAAATTATTTCTAATCCTTTGAAGTGGTATTATAGCCCTCATTTTATAAAGAAGACTGGGACTCAGAGAGGTTAAGCCAGTTTCTCACCATCACACAGTGAAAACACAGCAGAATCAGGTCAGGTGTGCCTGACCACAGAGCCCATGTGCTACCCCCTGTACCATGTAAAGTGGAAGAGAAGTTACCTGTTGGGAGAGATTGGGTAGGGGTAAGTTGGGCCTTAAGAAACAGGCAATTGATTAGGAGAGTCACGACAGGGTGAACAGAGAGGTTGCTTAACAGCTGAGAGGGCCATACTGCAATTAAACAGCAGGAATTTGGAGTGGGCCTGAGAAGCATGGCTAAATAATCCCAGTAAGCCCAGACTAGCAGCTACCTAGAATGATAAGGGGGTTGAGCACAAAGAAGACTCGGCCCCTGCATATGGTGGGGGTAGGGGGAGATACATAATGTTTAGTGAATGAATGTATGTAGCAGAAGACTCTGCAGAAGATCATGGTTTGGCTATAGAGAGATGGTTGAGTTTGAGGGGTGACTGGGGGACATTCAGAGACAGGTTTTCAAGAGGAAGGTCCATGTATTTCTTGACTTATTTATTCCCTATTTTCCTATACACACACACACAAAATATACTTTTTGAATGAATGAATACATGGCATCAGCGTCAGTGGTCATTAAAGTCCCATATCCAGGGAAAAACTAGAAAGCAATTGTTTTTGTAAGGCAGGGGCTGAGGTCTGGATTTTAGGGAAAGGCCTATTTAAGAAACAGGAGGATGAAAAGGAACCAACAAAGGGGAGAGAGAGAGAGAGAAGTCAGAGCCGGGGGGTGGGGGAAATAGAACTGAGTCACAGAACCAAGGAGAGGAGTTGGAAGATATAGTATGGTGGTCAGCTGTTCAAATGCTGGAGGATTCCTCCTGCAGAAGCACAGAGAAAACCCTAAAAGATCATCTGGTTCAGGCAAGAGCCTTGCCAGACTTACCCAGCAAGTTAGGGAAGGGGCTGAAACTAAAGCCCAGGTGTCCTGTCAATTTGAAACATCTCAAATTAGAGTTCTGCATCCTCCACCACCACCTGGCTATTCCTTGAGCTCCATGTAAACATGCAGTAGGAACCCAGTGGTTCCTGAAATCACTTTATTATTAAATTGTTCATTTCCTGTTCTTAGAAATACAGTCTTTCACAATGTATTGAATTAAATAGAAACATTTCAATTGACTGAGCTGAGCAAACTTCAAGCCAGGAATCCTGGCTCATGTTGCGTTCTTCTGCGTTTCCTTGAAAAGCCCTACTCCCTTTTAGCTTGTCCCCATAAATATGTATTCGGCAGTAGCTAACATTTTATGAGCTCTAGCTATACACCAGGCACTTGGTTGTATCTTCTCTTCTCCTTCAAACATCAAGTCAAGGGTGGTCTTAAGAGCCTTCTATTTTGCAAGGGGAAACTTTGAAGTTTTCCCAGGGACCCATAGCCAGTAAGTACTGGAGCCAGGATTGTGAACAAGGGGTTCTGATGCCAAAGCCAGTGGGGATGTTTTTGCATTTCACCATGACTTTCTCTCCTCAAAATGACATATCACATAGAAATCCTCAGATAAGCTCTTGGGCCCCATATTACAGAAAGTTCTCAATCTGCTGATATGTTTTCTTATTTTAAAAGAAATGAGGAAAATCCATCATCAATGAACAGCCCACTGGTGACCTTGAACTCAAGTTGATTGCCGTATCTGGCCCAGTTTCCCCGCCATCATTTCCCAGGTTCACCTTTTTCCTCCCAGCAAATCATAAAGACCCCAAGGCTCTGTAGGAGGAAAGGCCTTTGGGAGTGGGGGTCTGGCCTCAGCTGACCATCCATCCATGTCACAATTTGGCCGGCTCATGCATGTCACCATTAAACTCCTAAAAAGGGGATTGATAGTGTCTTGGTCAATCAAAGAACTGGTGAAATGGAATGGCTAAAATAAAAAGAAGCTATGTAAGATATGAGTCTGAGCATGAGGGTTCAGATTCCCAGGGATGGAGGGAGAACATGATAAGAATAGCTCTACTTTTACGTATTTTGCATCTTGAGATTCCCATTAAGATTTTATTTGGAGAAAAGAAAATCTTTGGAGACAAAAAAGAACAATAAAAAATCTAATAAAAACTGAAAGTTGGTGATTTAGGGAGGGGGTAAAGGAAACCTAATATTAGCTGAGTACCCCCAAGACCCTAGGCGAGGTACTTTAAAGGCCCTGAGCCCCATAAAGATTTTAAAGCCTCCAATTCCCCCACCCCACGTGTTAACTCAAAATAAAAATCAATATTAAGATATAAAACTTACATGCATATGGCAATAAAAATAACTGATTTCTCTGCTTGACTAATTCCAAAAGCTGGATATGTTCAGCAAAGCTGGATGTTCTCACAGTTTTTGGTTTTTTTTTTTTTTTTTGTACCCGCTTCTGATTTGCTGGGTTCCTGAGTGCAGGCTTAAGTAGTCTATGAATCAACGCAGTGGCCGTCATCTGCCTGGACTGGAATCCTCTCCAGACTTAACTGTAGCCCAGGGAAAGGCAGCACTGCCATTTCTGTTATAGAGGAAACTGGGGCTCAAGGAGGTTAAGTAACCTGCTGAGGCTCACACAGATGGAGTAGGAATGGCATTAGAACCCAACTCTGGCCAACTCCAAATTCCAGGCGCTTTCCAATACTCCTGGCTTCAATCAAACTAGAACAATATGGTCAAGATGAAGATATGAAAAAAGGGATCAGAAGCCGTTTGGCAACACTCACATGCCTGGCACATAGCAAATGTTCACTTAATAGCCTCTTTCCATCTCCTTTCCCACTGGGTACCAGTGCCCAGGGGCTGTGCCTCAGTCTGATGGTGCCCAGGTGCTTGAACCAGGGTGAGGCTGCCATCTGTCTAACTCCACTGCCCTGCCTGCCCAGGAGCCTCTCCTCCCATCTGACCCTCAGCTCCTCTTTTGCAGGTTGCCACATCTCGCAGAGCCGGGCCTGCCAGGAGCGCTGCATGCAAATTCGAGAGTGGGCTAGGGCACGCTAACCAGAGCCAGCGGCATGGACTTTGTCATGAAGCAGGCCCTCGGAGGTGAGGCCCTCCCTAGCCCTTGGGGTCCCACCAAGGTGGGAGGGGTCATCAGGACACCGGGGCCCTCCATCCCCCTCGGGGGCCTCTGTCCCAGGGCTGATCTCACCCTCTCCCTTCCCTAGGGGCCACCAAGGATATGGGGAAGATGCTGGGGGGAGAGGAGGAGAAGGACCCAGATGCTCAGAAGAAGGAGGAGGAGAGGCAGGAAGCTCTGCGGCAGCAGGAGGAGGAGCGCAAGGCCAAACACGCGCGCATGGAGGCTGAGCGGGAGAAGGTCCGGCAGCAGATCCGAGACAAGGTCCGCACCGCGCCCCCCACCCCCACCCTGCCCTCCGCCGGCCAGCGAGGGTAGGGGGTAAGAGGGGTGAAAAGGGTCCCTCAGAATCCCGGCCTTGGACTCCCTCTGAATCCCAGCCTTAATTTTTTTAAAAATATTTTTATTGACAAATCTTAACACATATACAGTGC
Organism: Tamandua tetradactyla; assembly: GCF_023851605.1. Taxonomy (NCBI): domain Eukaryota; kingdom Metazoa; phylum Chordata; class Mammalia; order Pilosa; family Myrmecophagidae; genus Tamandua; species Tamandua tetradactyla. Next base: position 57,394,437 of record NC_135346.1, read on the forward strand.
ATACGTGGTTTACAATCAATGGTTCACAATGTCATCACGTAGTGTGTGTTCATCACTATGATCATTTTTTTAGAACATTTGCATCACTCCAGAAAAAGAAATAAAAAGGTCATAAATCCCATACCCCTCACCCCTCCCTCTCACTGACCACCAGTATTTCCATCTACCCAATTTATTTTACCCCTTAACCCCCTTATTATTTATTTATTTTTTATCCATATTTTTTTTACTCATCTGTCCATACCGTGGATAAAAGAAGCATCAGGCACAAGGTTCTCACAATCACACAGTCACACTGTATTCTTGAATACAACCATCTTCAAGAATCAAGGCTACTGAACACAGCTCTACAGTTTCAGGTACTTGTCTCCAGCCACTCTAATACACCATAAGCCAAAAAGGGGAAATCTATCTACTGCATAAGAATAACCTCTAGGATAACCTCTCTACTCTGTTTGAAATCTCTCAGCCACTGACACTTTCATTTTGTCTCATTTCTCTCTCCACCCCCCGCTTTCGGTTGAGAAGGTTTCTCAATCCCTTGATGGTGGGTCTCCGCTCATTCCGGGAGTTCTGCCCCACGTTGCCAGGGAGATTTACACCCCTGGGAGCCATGTCCCAGCCCTTATTTTAAATCTAACTCTCTCTGAGCGTCACTGTCCTCATCAGAAAAATGGGTATTGCAGGATCACCTCCCTCAAAGGATTGTTTTTGAGGATTCAGTAAGATAATGAGTACAGGAGGTGCTCCATTATGTTTGTCCCTGCGAGTCCACCATCTTGTTCCTGAAATCCTTGGAACCAAATATCTTTTGTTACTGTCATACATCCTTCCCAGCAGGTCTGGAGCTGCACCCTATGCCACAGTTAAAGGTCTGGTCTCAGCAGCACCATAAATTAAGGCTATAAAAAGCCTCCCATCAGTTCAGGCATGTTTTGGCCCCAAAATGTGGCTCCAAACATGAGAAAAGTTCAGTTTTCACATTTTGGGGGATTCCAAAATAGCAGATGAGTTATTATGGGCAGGGATTAATTTTAGAGGAAAGGACACACAAGGCTTTGTTTTCGTTGTGCATCCGCTAAGGACCAGATACGATCCTATAAGGAAGGCCTCCATGTCCCCATTTTGTAGATGAGGCAACCAAGGCTCAGGGAGTTTTCCAGAGCCTGAGCCAAGTCTGCATGACCCAGTTCTTCCCTGATCCCCTCCTCCCCCTCCTTCATGCTCTGTCTCTTCCGCTCCCCCTCCCCAGTATGGGCTGAAGAAGAAGGAGGAGAAGGAGGCCGAAGAGAAGGCAGCCCTGGAGCAGCCCTGCGAGGGGAGCCTGACCCGGCCCAAGAAGGCCATCCCGGCGGGCTGCGGGGACGAGGAGGAGGAGGAAGAGGAGAGCATCCTGGACACGGTGCTCAAATACCTTCCTGGGCCGCTGCAAGACATGTTCAAGAAGTAACCGGCCCTCCTGTTCCGTCCCCACTCCACTCGTTCTTATATATTTTTTGTTTTTTTTCTTTCTTTTCTTTCTTTTTATTCAGTTAAGTCTCAGTTCTGAATGGGGAAAACCTCAGTTGGCCTCTGCTCCCCTTCCCTGGCCAGGGGCTCCTCCCCGTCAGTACTCCCTTGCACCCACCTTCTTCCCGGGGTATCCAGCCCTGGGCCCCTCTCCTAAGTAGCTTTTCCCTGGCAGGGGTACAGGACCCAGGGCAGAAAGCTCTGGAGGCCTCGGGTCTATGCTGGTTTGGTACCCCCCATACATTCCTTCATGCTCCCCACTGCCAGGAGGACCACTGTCCCCAGCCAGCCAAAGTAATGACACATTCCAGCCCTGCCCAGCATGCTGACCTTTGGCCTCTGACCTCCCCCCCCACTGGGCCTCCAGGTCAGGGTAAGGGCACCAAGTGGCCTGGCCCTGAGGAAGGTAGTCAGGGTAAACTTGCCCCCATGAGGGCACAGCCTGAGAGGCCCCGCCGAATTCTGGCCAGGCCAAGTTCTGGACAGGAGGCTGGAGCTCTCCTTTATCCCTCCCTTTGGTGACATTCAACCCAGGAGCACCCCCTCCCCTAACCACTGCCCATAGTGGCATAGCCCCCGCCAAGCCCATCCCTCCAAATGGATCCTCTTTGGACTTTAGCTTATCTATGGAGGGGCCCCAGGGTAGGGTCACCCTTTGTTCCTATCCGCCACCCTACTTAGGTCCTGGGGCCCCACTGCCAGGCTGGGACCAGTTTGTCCAGCCAAGGGGCTGCCCAGGCCCCCCAGAAAACACTTGGAGCCATTGGGCAGTGATGGTCCAATGCCATGGGGACCCCCCCATTGGTGTGGCCATGCTGCCCCCATTCCTATTCACCTACCCCTCACCCCCACCCTGTCCTGTCCTTGTGCTTCCAGGGCTCCACGGTCCCCAGGAGGACGCTTCCCAGCCAAAGCCCCAAACCCTCGGGGAGAAGCCAGTTCCCACTTGACAGAAGGAATCTGTCCCTCCATCTCACTGGCCAAGAACAAACTCTCCTCTGGGATACGTAGGACCCAGCTGGGCCTGGCATTTATTTTTCCCCAAATTGTCAAGGCCTCCTACTCAGTCAGTTGTGTGAGAACTGGAGGTGGGCTTGGGGAACACGGGTGTGGGTATGGATAGAGCAAATGTGCGAGGAAAGTGTGCGTCCAGGCCCACATGAGTGCATGATTTTATATAGCCAGAGATTTTGTGTGTGCGTTAAGAGTGGATGTGTTAGGACTGTGTGTATGTGTGTGTGTGTTTGTGTGTGTGTGTGTTTGTCATCATGCTCATATTTTAGAGATTGTGTATAATAGACATCCTTACACGTGTGTGTTTGTTTGAGGCAGTGTATATGTGTTCAGATTGTGTCGTGTCTGTGCTAGTCATCTCCTATGTATTTTAGAGATTGCACGTATTTGCATGTTTTTAAAATGGCATGTGTGTCAGAAGTGATGGGTGTGTACATTACAGGTTTAGAAGCGTGTGTTTGAGGGAGTTGTCAGATGTGCTAATGCTGTTGTGTGTATGTGTGTGGGTCTGAAAACACATTCACTGCAGGGATGTGTGCTGGGGAGCAGGAACATGGGTGAGATGCCCCCTCCCAACTCCAAGACCATCAGTCATAGGGGACCACATCCAGGAGGAGACCTTGTCCTTGGCCTCAAGTCCTCCCCCCTTGGGGGGTTCCTGCCTGAGGTCCTCAAAAGTCCACTGGGATGGGCCCAGGCAGTGCCCCAGGAAGCCATGCTGTGCCCCCACCAGGGCCTATCCCCAAAGCAGGGGCCAGGGAGGGGGCGACTTGCCTGCCCCTGAAGCCCCTGCACCATTGGCCCCAGTTTGCATTCTGCAGGTTTTCCATTTTAGTGGATTTATGCTTTTATTTCAGAGAGACATGTGTCTTCTCTGTCTGTTTCCAATAGTTAAAGCCATATCAGTTAGACTGCAATACTTTAAAGACAAGACAAAACAATCCATATGTTTAGGGAACCAACCCCAGCTCCCTGGACTTACCCTTCTCCCCCGCCCCATCCCCATCCTTTTGTGCCCCTGTTTCTGCCCCCCCAGGGGCCCGTGTCTGTGCCTGTGTCTGTAATGGGGGAGCCACCTTGCACCCCTGTTGTCTGCTTGTCTGTCTCTTTCTGTTATCCTGGGCAGAATGGTCATCCTCTAGAGCCCTAGGGTCAGGGAGTAGAGACAGACAGGGCCCAGTCCAGGAGCCCCAAGCCTCCCCAGACCCTTGTGTGAGCCCCATCTGGAAATCAGGGTGGACCCGGAGTGTTTAGAGCAACTGTCCCTTGAAAGCAGCTTCTCAGGGCACAGAGAGTGCCAGGTGGAGAGTGGAGCCTGAAGCCCAGGGAGCCACAGCTGAGCAAGGGAGCCCAATTATCCCAAATAACCGACTTGGACCTGAGAGATGTCAGGTCCTTAGAGGGCATCCTTGGTGGTCTCTGCAGACCCTCTGACTACCCCCAAAGTGAGCTCAGGGCTTTTCAGCCCCATCCCAGTGCATGTGGAAGCATCCTCCAGGTTGATGGCTTAGTCCAGGTGAGCAGGACTTGTCCTCCTGGAGGAAGGAGCAGGGGGAGAATTTACACCAGGGCATACCTGGTTCCCACCACTACCAGGTGATCGCTTTCAGGTCCAGGAGGACAAGATGACTGTCATTTCGGACTGTGGAGAGAAGCTAGTGGGTGGCCAAAGAGGACGTTGGTGTGCAACACACTCATGGGGGGACAAAAATCTGTGAATGAAGCTCTAACAGGGGAATGGATGGCCATATGATGTGACAAGGGCGTGAGGTGTGTGTGACCCATTAGACAGGAGGGGGATGGACGTGTTACATCAAATGGGGCAGTGTGCATGAGACACACTCAGGAGGCAGAAGCGGCAGGCGCCATCACTCAGCACACACACACACCTTACAAGGGAGAGAATCCCAGCAGGGGAATAGGCAGGACCTATTATTTGCACATGGGTGAAGACAAAATGCAGTGCAGGGTATGTGTGCCACCCAATGTGGCATGAGAGCTTGCCAGGGAGGCAAGCACCACCATGCCATGTGCTTGGGGATTCACCACCAGACAGAAGGACTGCAGAAATCCCTCTGGATCTCCCCAAGCCAAGTGCTGGCAATGGGCCAGGATTCCCAAGAGTAGGTGCCACTCTGCTCCAGGTCCAGAAGCCCCCGGAAGCTGTCCTTAATTGCAAAGCTATGTCTATGTCCCTCCAAAAGGAAGCAAGATGCAAAGAGACCTTCCCAGGTAAATGTGTGAGAGAAGAAAAGAGAGAGGGACAGAGAACAGAAGTATTCCTACCCAAGTCCCTCTCAGGTGGGGACAAGCAATCTCCTCAAAGACTTGTGGTGAGAGCAGGATGGAATGGACTCCTCAGAAATCCTGGGCCCCAGATGACAGGGCTGCCCCACTTTCCATCCTTGTAGGGCCCCATAGGACCCTAACTGTGTAGAAAGGCTAGAGGGTCAGACCAGCTAAGATGAGGGGATGTTTCCGAAGCCAGAGGATGTGCCTCCCACCAATTGTCCCCTGTTCCCCTCTCCGCTCCTATTGCCCACGCCCTCCTACTGGGGAGATAGGAAGAGTTGGGCTGGCCCCAGGGTGGGGACTCCCATGACACCCAGATGAGGACGACCATCCTGCTCGCGCGGGGGAACCCCTTTCCCACATCTGTGCTGTGTCCTCGTCGCTCTGCTTCCTTTAAATGTGTCAGTGCCTGGGGGGAGGGGAGGGGCACCCCCTCATGCCCCCCTGAACCTGACCAAAAGCCATGGCTGTTGCTCCCCCTTCGTATGACGCAAATGCTATCTACAGATGTACAAACCAACCATGACAACAAAGGAAAAAAAAAATACCTTGTACAGCAGCTCTTGGTCCGTCTGTCTTCTTCTGTCAATCGGCACAACCAAGGCCGGATGGGGGGCACCAACTCACCCCAGGCAGGTGGAGGTGGGTGGGAAACAATTCACAGAGCCCAAGAGACCCAGAAAATCTTCAATTGTACCCTTGCTTCTGGTCAGGACATTGTGCAAACTTCCCCAGAAATCAACTGAGTCCAGAATTAGGTTTAGATCCAGAATTTCAGGGTTGTCCCACTTCCCTGCCCTCCAGGGCCTGAGTGGCCCAAGCTGGCCACATCCCCAGACCTCAACTCTGACCAGACTCTCCACCAAGCTCGTTGGGGTGCGATGTCCTGAGATATAGCCAGGTCACGTGGGCAGGCACAGTCATATCAGTCGTTCATCCTCAACAATGATGGAGCAGCTGCCATGTGCCAGGACATAGGCAGCCTGTGGGACACGCACAGAGGACACCCCACAGCATACCCCCTGGACACAGGCATTTCCCAGGCCTTGTAGAAGAGGCAACATCAGGTGAAATCCAGAAGGGAAGGGAACACTCAACATTCCAGGAGCCCTTGGCTTCGCCCCATGCCTCTTTCTTAAGTTAGGCTTCATCTTCTCTCTGCTCAGGGGGGCATACCCCCCATTCCCCACACATAGGTCTCCCAGCCTCTGCCTTTTCCCCTCCAGCCATCATCTCTCTACATCCCCGCACCTATACAGAAGACATCTAAAATGCAAGTTTGACCACATTACCCCCTGCCCAACAACCTTTGTGGCTTCTCACTGCACTGCCTACAGGATAACATCAGAATTGTCAAAATGGCCCTGTGTGATGAGATCCCATCCATCATTCAACTCTGTGCTCCAAGCCTACCAAGACCCCCTATACCCCACACATGCCATGTGGGCATATTCAAGCCCCTGTGCCTGGAAGGAGAGGTACCTTTCTCCTCTTTGGTGTACTCTTCTCCTTATGTTCCAACAGAAATGTCACTTCCTATGTGATGCCCATGCTGATAGAGACCCTTTCCCCCTGACCAAAGCAGAGTTTGTTGCCGGGCTTACACAACACAAGTCATCACGGCTGAGTGCTCACACAGTACTGGGTTTGCATCTGGGCTCCGCACCCAGCAGAGTAACCTTGAACAAACCACTTAACCCCTCTGAGTGTTTCCTCCCAAACAGAATGGGATAATCATAATCACTCTGGCCTCAGCGGTTACTCTAAGGATGAAATGGGGGACTGCATGCACACTCTCGGCACACTCTTGGCGCCTCTTAAACCACAGGGCCCCAGATGGTGAAGGAAGTGTCCCGTAGCTGGGGCAGCAGCCAGTGGTGAGCTCGTCCAGGGCTTCTGCAAGGCTGACATCTTTCCCAGAACCTTTAGACTGGGCTCTGAGGGTCTCCCAATGCCAGAGATTGGAGAGATAGTGGCACAGGGGCTTTGAGCTTCCCTGGGGGTTGAACTGTGTGCCTTTCCCAGCACCCCAAGCACTGTCCTCCCAAGACCCAAGTCCCTCCCTCAGTAAACATGCTAAGCCCAGGCCTCAGATGATTCTCCTCTGCTCCCCTCTCTTCTTTCCACTCAGTGGCCTCCATAAATACCAGCCTATTCCCAATGTGTCCTGTGCTCTGGTCGGTAAATGTTAGCATCCTCACATATTTTAATCAAAAGTTCTTCTCTTTTGATTAAATAAGCACTTATGGAGCTCCTACCAGGTGTAAGGTCACATCACCCAGCCCCTTCTATGCAGGCATCTATCTGTTAATGGAGGAGACATTCAGATCAAGAGACTAATTACCTACCACAACATGCACAGTGATATAGGTAAACTGGGGTCATTTGAGGAAGGCTCCCTGGAGGAGGTGACATCTGAGGCACATCTTTAAAAGGGAAGGAAGGGTCGATGTGATTGAGAAGGAGGGTATTCCAGATAGAGGGGTTAGCATGAGAGAGGCGTGAAGAAGAGAAAAGTAGCCCGAGGTATGGAGGGAGATGGACGTAGGAAACAACTTCTGCAGAACTTACTGAGTTCTGGACAAAAGGCTGACAGTGAATGGCAGTGGTGAGGCATGTCATCATGGAGCTTGGGCCTCTATCTGCAGGTAATAGGGAGCCACTGAAGGGTACTAAACAGACATGTGACATGATCAGAACAAGAACTCCAGGGAAGAGTAGTACAATGTCAAGGTCACAGACAGTGAGGCCTGACCTGAGGCAGTGACAAAGGGATGGAAAGAAGCAGGCAGACTGAAGCGCTCCAAAGGAGAGAAAATGGGCAGAATTGGCCTAGGCCAATGCTTGTATCTCCATCTTGGGTGGATACAAGATTTGGAACACCAGTGGAGCACAGGTTTGTAGAGATTGGTTTGGGGCTGCTGGGCTTGAGGGGCCTGGAGAGAAAATCCAGTGGGCAGTCTGCTGTCCATATTGGCTGACCCAGGAAACACACAAATAGCACTTTGCATGGGCTAACCTCAAAACCTTGTCATGGCCATTTGCTTCACAACAGGGGCCAAAGCACAGGAAATCAAGAAACCTGGCGTGGGAAGGTGATTTAAAGTCAAATCCATTCTCCCATGCAACACAGGAATCCCTCTGTGCCATCTTTGGTAGATGGCCCTCTCCTCTGCTTGCACTTCCTGCAGTTTTGGGAAGCTCATCATTGAGGCGGGTCCCATCTTTCTCTTGAACCAAAAGCCGCCTGGAGGCAGGGGGTCGATGAAGTCTCCCCTAGCATGTCTTTAATTGACTTCAAAACCCTGCTTCCAGGCCACTCACTTAGCACTTGTAATTAATTGGGGCTTCTTGCCTGATCTGAGAGATGATTCAATACCCCCTGAGGATGATGTTTTCTCAGCTGGGATTCTCCAAACTGGAGACATCTCTAAAACCCCAGCCTCTCCAGGGGCACTGACCTGAGTACAAATGTAGTTTCCATTCCCAGCTCTCTGGGAGTACTTGCGTAGGGCACTTTCCCTCTCCTTGCATGGAACTGGCACATGGGACAGGCTCAGTGGGTGGGGGGCCAGAGTTCTGGCCCCCTTCTCCTTGGACTGCAGACCCGGAGCACCCACCTTCACCTGGGGCAGGCCCAGTAGTCTGCAGCTCTCGGCTGCGTCAACTCCCTATTGTTCCCATTGTGAGATGCACCAGGCATGAGCCTGTCCATGCAGCAGCCAAGAAAGACCATCCCAGAGCACATACAGGTGAGAGAGGGAGGAAGAGAGGGCTAGAGAGCCCCCACATACTAAGCACCTGCTATACGCCATTCACAAGGGCTAACTACTTTAAAGGCATCACCTCTTTTCATCCTGACAGGGACCTGTGAGGTCAGTATTATCCCCATTTCATACATGAGAAAGATGAGGATAATAAAGAGATATAAGAGCCTGTAACAGGAATGAACATAGGTTCTGGATTCAAACGAACCTGACTTTGAATCTGATTCTGTCTAGTGTTAGGCAAGTGACTCAATTGCTCTGGCCTTTATTTCCTCATCTGTCTTTAAAAACCAGGGTTGTCAAGGGAATTAAAAAAAATAATGTCTGTAGTGGGTCTAGAAGTAATATTGCTATAATGAAGATGAACAAGATTGAAAGGGGTAGAATTCCCACTGACTCACACTAGAAATATGAATGTGTTCTCATAAGAATTATTTCAAAGATATGATTCTTGTATAAAGAGTGTTTAAGTCCAGGGTACAGGGGAAAAACTGCTATCGCAGGCAATGAGCTATGTTCAAAAAGAAACCATCAGCACTGCCACAGCAACAGCAGAGGTAAATAATAGAGTGAGGGACAAGATTTAAGAGGAGGTTTAGATTTCCTATTTGGTGAGGATGTGTTTATTGGTTTTCTGTCTCTTGGGGACAATGAAATTATCTAAAATTGAGAATGTTGATGGACTGTGGACTTTGGGCCCTCTACATGATGCCCGATGAATGCAGGTGGCTGAAGGATGCACTGATGGAGAAGTAGATTGGCGAACGATGGTGTATACTTATGAACGAAGGTTGTGCTGCTACAAAAAGGAACAATGTCGTGAGGCATGCAACGATGTGAATGAACATGTGGGACATTTGGTGAGACAAAATAAGCCAGAAACAAAAAAACAACAATGGTAGGTCCACCTTTAGAAAATGCTTATAAGAAAACAGGGGCCTAGATTGTAAGCTTTTAGAGCAGACACATTAAGTCCACAGCGGTGATTACTATTTCTGGATTTTGAGAGGCTGTTTTATATATATCACCTGATATTTAGATATAAGAATGAAGCCGAACAGGTTGGGGTTAAAGTAATTCAGAACATAGGGGTAAGGAAGACAGTGTCTATATCTTAGAACCACACATACTCTTTGAGGCCAATGGAAGAAAGGTCTATTTGATCTGGACCTGGAATTTTCTGTAGTGCATAATCTAATTCAACCTATCTGTATAGCTCATTTGAACAACTGAAACAGAGAGCACAGAATGAGAAAGAGGTCCTTTAATTGTGTATAGATTATTGTAATGCCTGCAAACATTCTAGAGTATATTAACCAGATAATCAAAAAGTATTGGCAAAGTCCCCTGAGGGAGGGGAGAAAGACATAGAATTATTAAACCTTACCATCAGGGAATTCCCTGACACTGTGATAAACTTTAGGGACACCCAAATCAACAGACCAAACGCTTGATCATGAGGCTTACTCTTGTGAAGCTTATGTAGGTAAAAGAGAAGCTGAGACTACCTACAGGCATGCATAAGAGTTACTTCTGGAGGACCTCTGTTGTTGTTCAGATGTGGCCTCAGTCTCTTTAAGCCCAACTCTGCAAGTGAAATCATTGCCCTCCCCACCACATGGGACATGACATTCAGGGGTGAAAGTCTCCCTGGCGATGTGGCAGAGGACTCCCAGGCATGAATCTAGACCCAGCACCGTGGGATCAACAATTACATACTGACCAAATGGCGGAAAAGAAGTATAATTAAGAAAGCATTAGTGGCAGAGAGAGTTCAAATAGAGTCAAGAGGTTGTTCTTACGCAAGCTTCAGGTAGATCTTACTACCTATCGTAACCTGCCAACCCCCAACCCCCAGGATCATTCCAGCCAATCCTAAAGAACACCTAGGGCCATGTATAAGATTCCACAAGGGTTCCAGGCACCAGAGTAACTTTCCAGAAACTTACAACCTCCACATGGGTCCCTGGTCCAGATAAGTCCTGAAACCTAGCCCAGCCTCTCCAGAGCATCAGACAGTTCCATCTCCCTACTCCATATTAGTGACAGACCCTTCCAGTATCAAAATTTAGAATTGCCATAGCCCAAACAACCCTAATGAGATGTATGGAAAGATCAAAGGTGATGGTAGAATTATACATAGAAGATAGGACTTAACAAAGGAATATAAATGTTGAATCATTAAATTGATATCTCTTTTAGTCTCCAGTGTTTTAGAGCAGCCAGAAGTAAAAACCTGAAATTGTGAAACTGTTGCCCATGTCAAGGTCTGAAATATGTTCTACTAATCTATTAATTGTAGTGCTGTGCTTTGAAATTTATAGCTTTTTTGTATATATGTTATTGTTCACAAAAAAAAGAAGGAAAAAAGTCGATTGTGATGATAAAAAAGTATTTAAGCCTTCTAGCCTCCTGTATTCTGGAGTAGCCAGAAGGAAAAATATGAGAGGATTGTATGTGTGTTAGTTAGATTCAGTTGTCAACTTGGCCAGGTGAGCATACCTAGTCCTGTTGCTGCGGACATAAGCCAACGGTACGTGAACCTCATCTTTTGCCAATTACATCTGCAGTCAGCTAGGAGGTGTGTCTGCTGCAATGAGTGTTGTTTGACTTAATTGGCTGGTGCTTAAATGAGAGATTGCAATGTAGCACTGCTAAGCAGCTCAGCAATCCTCATCTCAGCACTAGCAGCTTAGCCCAGGCCTTTGGAGATGCAGAAAGAAGTCACCCCGGGGCAAGTTGTTGGAACCCAGAGGCCTGGAGAGAAGACCAGCAGAGACCATCCTGTGCTTTCCATGTAAGAAAGAACCTCAGTGGAAAGTCAGCTGCCTTTCCTCTGGAGAACCAACAAAATAAATCCCCTTTTATTAAAAGCCAATCTTTCTCTGGTGTGTGGCATTCCGGCAGCTAGCAAACTAGAACAGAGTTGGTACCGGAGAGTGGGGTGCTGCTGCGGTTTGCAAATACCAGATATGTTGTAACAATTTTTGGATGGCTAAAGGGAAGATTTTTGAGGAACTGTGAAGAGAATGATGGAGAAGTCCTGGAGGGCTTGAAGAGACTGTTGGTGTAAATGGAACCACTGCCAATCTTGGCAAAGGAGGACACAAAAGGGAAAAATTAGAGTTTGCAGAGTAAGAACCATGGAAGTTCGGGTCTGAAGGCAAGAAACCTCGGCCAGGAGAGTGGACCCACCTGTATGCGTGGAGAGGGTGAGTTTACCCTGAAGCGCGAGGATGAGTCTCCCCTCTCATTGCAGTGGAATAGTTGTGCAGCCTTGGGCCTTGGAAAAGGCATAGCATGCTCCTTGGGGGACTGGGAGAGCCTGGCTGCCACCACGTGGAGGGGTTGAGCGTGTGCCCCAGAAATGGCAGAGAGCCCAGGGGTGGCCCTGATGCCTGGAGAGAGTGAAGCCCAGAGGTGGTCTCCTCGATGTTCCCCGAGGTTGATTTGGAAAGAGGCCGGCCACTGCATAGGTCCTTGGAAGGGGTGGGACTGCCACTTTCTACAGCCAAAGGATAAATGACTTTCAGACTTTGAAATCCAGTGGTGTTTGCCTGCAGGTTTTCCTTCCAATTTCTCCCTATGGAAATGACAATCTATATCCTGTGAATATCCTCCTTTGCATCTTGGTACCAGACAACTTGTTTTGAGATTCACAGGTCCACAGCAAGAGAATTTTTTACATCTGTGTAAGGTGATGCTTGAAGTTGCCAAGTTGACAAGGGGTGGACATGTGTTAGTTAGATTCAGTTGTCAACTTGGCCAGGTGAGCATACCTAGTCTTGTTGCTGCGGACATAAGCCAACGGTAAGTGAACCTCATCTGTTGCCAATTACATCTGCAGTCAGCTAGGAGGCGTGTCTGCTGCAATGAGTGTTGTTTGACTTAATTGACTGGTGCTTAAATGCGAGATTGCAATGTAGCACTGCTAAGCAGCTCAGCAATCCTCATCTCAGCACTAGCAGCTCAGCCCAGGCCTTGGAGATGCAGAAAGAAGTCACCCCGGGGAAAGTTGTTGGAACCCAGGGGCCTGGAGAGAAGACCAGCAGAGACCATCCTGTGCCTTCCACGTAAGAAAGAACCTCAGTGGAAAGTTAGCTGCCTTTCCTCTGGAGAACCAACAAAATAAACCCCCTTTTATTAAAAGCCAATCTGTCTCTGGTGTGTGGCATTCCGGCAGCTACCAAACTAGAACAGTATGGTAGCCCATGACAAACTCTGGAATCTTTCCTGTAACCACTTCTTGAAGAGTGCTTTGAAAACTATTGTTTTCTTATTTCTTTGCTTTGTATATATGTTATACTAGACAATAAAAAAAGTTTAAAAAAATGTCTCTAGATCCCCTAGAATGGTGTTTGGCACATAGTAGGTACTTTTAAAGTGAAATAATATTGCTATGACTAGACTGATGAAGAAAAACAAAAGGAGGAGGAAGTGAGGAAAGGGAAGAGAAGAAATGAACAGGTTAAGGAGAAGAATTAAATATATTAAAAATCCCCAAGTTCCAGTTCCCAACCTGGTAACTTGGGAAGTCTGAATTTAAAACGAAATCTGCCTCACACCTTTCTGCTCTAACATGAGGCAAGGGTCACAAGTTCAGTGGGGAGAAGAGGGACAGAAGTGGGATAACTGCCTCCTCCAGGAAGCCCTCTCAAATCTCTAACCCAGAAGTGACATTCTGTCCTCTGAACTCCCACTTACAGCCATGCAGCTCAAAAGATATTTAGCAATATGTGTTAGTTATTTAACACTGTGTAACAAATTTACCCAAATCTTAGTGGCTCAATACAATAAATATTTTTGCTTTCACAGTTTCTTTGAGTCAGCAATTCTGGAGTACTTGATTGGGTAGTTCTGGATCAGGGTCATCCTGGAGTTGCAATCAGGACATCAGCCAGGGCTGCAGTCCTCTGAAGGGGCCACCTCCAAGGTAACTGTCAACTGCATACTGGTGCCGGCTGTCAGCAGGAGATTTCACTTTCCTTCCAGCAGGCCCTCGCCACAGGCCACTTGAGTGTCTTCACAATATGGCGGCCAACTTTTCCCAGCATGAGTTATACACGAGAATAGAAGCATCTGTCATGTCTTCTACCCTGGCCTTGGGAGTCAAACACCATCACTTCAGCAGTATTCTATTGATCACACAGACCTGCTCTGACTCAGTATGGGAGAGGCCTACACAAAAGCACAACTGGCAGGAGAGAAGCCCACCTTGGAGGCTGCCCACCACACAAAGCATCCCTTTGTGGGGCCACCTGCAGCCCCACCCTTCGGTCTGCACCCAGCAAACACTCATTCACCCATCCATGGTGGTCCATTCCTCTTTCCCTTCAGTAACACTCCCTGGAGAGCCTCTCCCATGACCAAACACCAGGCATTATGTTTTCAGACTTGAATCTGACACTTTCACAAGCGCTCATGGTCCAGCCTTGGAAACTACCAGGCAGCTGAGCAGAATGATAAAAGGTTCTGATTTTTTTCAGACAGACCTGGTTCCAAACCTGGCCTTGGAACTTTGAAACTCTTTGGCCTTGGAGCACATTATTTCACCTCTCAGGGCCTCTGGAAAAAAATACTAATATCTGCACTGCCCAGTTGTTGCAACAAATGTATTAAAGCACCTGGCACATAACAAGAGCTCCACAAATGACAACTCATACCATCAATGTTACAATTCTAAATAAAAAACTCAATAAACAGATATCGCATCCCAAAATCTGAACAGCAACCCATTTAGGCCTCCCCCAACCCCAAGAGAAGGCTGGCAAACAGCTCCTGCCTTCATCTTCCTCCCAAAGGCCTTCCCCAGCTCTGCCTCGGCCCCAATAGCCTGAGGCTCCCTGGCTGCCAACCCTAATCAGCAGCTCCAGCCGAGACCTCAAATTGATTTGCCATCCTTTGGCTGGGAAGCGAGTGCACTTCTTGACTTGCGACCAAAATCCATTCTGTGATAGCAAAGTAATCACCTCCGTGGCGGGTGTCCGGAGACTGTGATAGAGATCTAGGACAAACAGTCTCCATCTGACCACCCAGAACCTGAGCCTCACTGCTGATCATCTCTAGTCTCACTCCTTCCTACTGTGAGTGTGTCCCCAAGAAGCAACCACATCTGCTCGCACTTAACGTGGCCAAAGGCAGTGGGTCTCAGATTTGCAGCACATTGGAATCACCTGAGGAGTTTTAAAAAATACTAATGGGATGGGCCACGGTGGCTCACTGGTAGAGTTCTCACCTGCCATGCCAGAGACCCGGGTTCGATTCCCGGTGCCTGCCCATGTTTTTAAAAAAAAAACAACGCCTGGCTCCCACTCCCAGACATTCTAATTTAATTAGTTCAGAGAAGCATCCAGAACATCAGGACTTTTAAAAGCTCTCCAGGTAGGTCCTAATGTGCATCAGAGTTAGGGATCTGTCAGTCTGGTGCACACAGCACTGGCTACACTTCGAAACACGTCCCTTGGCATTACTCATTCAGCCAAGCCACAATTATCCACTGAGCATCTACAATGGGCCAGGGTCTGTTATAGAAGCTGGAGGTGCTGCAGAAGACAAGTCATTTCCATCATGGACTTCAGAGTCAAAGACAGCAGACAAGAAACAAGTGAGTTAGCCAAATACATAATCTGTTGGATGATAATGAGAGCTTGAGAAGTTACATGCAGCCCAAGTCACTTTCATATGCCACCTGGTCACCCACATGCCAGTGCACAGCATCTGTCCCATTTCCTGCTGAGTCTTCATCTCAGCCATAGAGTAACCCCAACTCCAGTCACACAGTGAATCCCAACTCTGACCACTCTAAGCCCCGACATCAACCAAAATATGAACCTCAACCCCACGGGCAGACACAGACCTGAGTCTTGACAGTTCCTGACCAATTGCTCCCAGGAACCCAAGGATTGCTGGCTCCCCCCTTATTGCAGCACCTTACGTGAAAAAATAAGCCTCCCTAAGCCTGCAGCAGATCCCAAACTTAGCTCTGTGCTCTGCATCTTTTCCCACAGAATACCCACTGGGTTTTCTAAGGATTTTTTACTACTAGTATCTAGAGGCACAAGAAAACAGATGGGTTTAACAGATGGGAAAAGCCTTTGAGTGGTGAGCTTGTTGATGCTGGAAGGTCCTTTAAAGAGCATCCAGCCTCGCCCCCTCATCTTATAGCAAGACCCAGAGAAGTCCATCAATAATTTGCTCAAGGTCACACACCCAGCAGCAGAACCAAAATCAGAACCCTGGTCTCCTCTCAACCCAGCGCTCTCTCTACTACACTGTCCTGGCTCCCTAAGATAGAGTAGGCAGTGTCACTCATCTGGTAAGACAGTTCCCAAAATTCCTTTGGGAGTTCTCACTTTCCCTATTATTTACCCATAACAAGGGTAAGAGCCAGTCCACTTAGCACAAGGTGTCCCCCTGGCTCCAGTGATTGGTTGGGGGCTAGACTGATGGGGGCAAGATGGGGCAGTGAGACTTGCTGAGACTCAGCAACTGCTGTCCTCCAGCACACTTAAACTTGTGAGACAGAAGTCACTGCTGCCATGTTGCCTCTCACATGAGCTAAGGATAAAGCCAACCCAGAGCAGGGAGGAAATCTGAGAGATAGGGAGAAATGGAGCTGAACCTTGGCCAAGCCATATCTGGAGGAGTTCCTTCCTGAGGATTTAGTTCCACATGGCAGTAAATTTCCCTTGTACTTAAATCCACTTGAGGTTGCATTTCATCACTTGCAGACCTGATCAACACAAATGGGAAGTTCTTTCTGCCTCTCCCAGAAACCTCCTACCCACATTAAATCATCCTGCTCCCTGATGTTCACCAGTTCTGCCCTTGGTCTCTTCCTCACTCCTATAGTGTTACAGAGCAAAGTATCCCTCTCTCCAAGTGGCACTGGCTTCTCCATTTTTTCCCACATGTGGTGAACAAATTGGCTCCCCAAAGATATTCACATCCTAATTCCCAGAACCTGTGAATATGTGTTATCTTACATGGTAAAGGAGAATTAGGGCACATTGAAATTAAGGTTCCTAATCAGTTGGCCTTAAAATAGGGGGATTATCCTGGATTATTCAGGTGAGCCCAAAGTCATCACAAAGTTCTTTAAAAGTGGAAGACGGAGAACCAAAGATATGGCAGCATAAGAAGGACAAAGCTCAACACAGCTGGCTTGGAAAATGGAGGAAGGGGACCACAGATTAAGGAAAATGGGTGGCTTTGAAGCTGGAAAAAAAACAAACAAACAAGGAAACGGATTCTTCCCTGGAGCCTCCCAGAAGGATCAAAGTCTTGCCCACACACTGACTTTAGCCCAGTGAGACACATTGTGGATGTCTGACCTCCAGAACTGAAAGATGATAAATTTGTGTTGTTTAGACCATTAAGCTTGTGGTGATTTATTACAGCAGCAGTGGGAAACTAATACACACATTGATAGAACTGGATATTGGCATTTGTGAAATGGACTGGCATTTCATTTATTCCTCCAGCCCTGGCTGAGCATTTGCTTCATGCTAGACTCTGAAATGGATGCTAGAAATGGTGAGATAAAGGTATCAGCCAACCCCGGCCCTCCAGGCTCTCCCAGGCAGCTGGGGGCAGGTGGCAGATCTGTAGTGAGCTCCCATACAAGTGTGAGAAGTGCCACAAGGCACCTAAGCCTGCTGGGGGTGGGGAGGGCATGTTCAGGGAATATTTCCTAGAGGAGTCAAAGGCTAAGCCTACTATCAAGTTAACCTAGGTTTAAAAACAAGGGAGGGGGTGGCATTCCAGGCAGAGAGAACAGATGAGCAAAGACCCAGAAGTGCGGGGCGGGGGGGGGGCAGGGGCATGGCACATTGTGGGAGATGGAGCATGGAGCCTGAAAAGGGTTGGAGGGGAATGAAGAGCAGAGGCTGGGGTAAGGGCCAGGCCAGGAGTGGCTTTGAATGCCAGGAAAAGGAGTGTTCTAGTTTGCCAGCTGCCGGAAAGCAATATACCAGAAATGGAATGGCTTTTAAATAGGGGAATTTAATAAATTGCTAGTTTACAGTTCTAAGACTGAAAAAATGTCTCAAGTCTATAGAAATGTCCAATCTAAGGCATCCAGGGAAACATACCTTGGTGCAAGAAGGCCAATGAAGTTCAGGGTTTCTCTCTTAAGTGAAAGGGCACATGGCGAGCATAGTCAGAGTTTCTCACTCATCTGGAAAGGCACATGGTGACCATGATCAGTGTACTTCTCTTATCTGGAAGGGTACGTGGCGGACAAGGTGTCATCTGCGAGCTTCTTCTCTCCTGGCTTCCGGTTTCATGAAGCTCCCCAGGAGGTGTTTTCCTTCTTCATCTCCAAAGGTTGCTCTCTCGTGGACTGTCTGCTTCATGGTGCTGCAGCATTCTCTGCTCTCTCCAAATCTCCTTCATTCTCCAAAATGTTTCCTCTTTTATAGGACTCCTATAAAAGATCAAGATCCGCCCAAATGGGTGGAGACAAGTCGTCACCTAATCCAGCTTACCAACCACTCTCGATTAAATCACGTCTCCAGGGAGATGATCTGATTATAGTTCCAAATATACAGTATTGAATAGGGATTATTCTGCCTTTATGAAATGGGATTTAGATTAAAACATGGCTTTTCTAGGGGACATACATCCTTTCAAACCAGCACAAGGAGTATGGACTTCATCCAAAGAAGAAGAGATGCTGGAGAGATGAGCAGTGAGGGGGTCGACTGGAGACTCAGAGATCAATGTCCAGGAAAGAAGGGAAGGAGCGTGACCCAGGCTAGCAGTGGTAGGAGGCATTAGAGAGCTAATGAAGGAGTGAAACCAACTGGAGGTGGCTTGCCCGTGGTGAGGCAGGGAAAGAGCAGAGCTGAAGATAACTCCCAGTTTTATGGCCTAGGCTAGCAGGCAGACAGCACAGCCGTTCTCAGAGATGGAGCATCATGGAGGTGGAACTGGTTTGAGGAGAGGTGAGAAGCTCATCAGGGAGTGGGTTAAATCTGGGGAGCCTGGAAGAACCCTGAGGAGATGTCCAGGGGGCAGCTGGACAGGAGCAATGGTTGCTTAAGAGAGAGGTCTGAGCTGGAGGTAGGGACATAGGTCATCAATGATGAACTCCCAGGCCCCATGAGCCAATGGCCCAAGCGGTGGGAGTTGAGGGCGAAGAGAAGAGAGCCCAGGGCAGAGGCTTGGGGAATACACTCAGGTAACATATTTCTCTCTACAGGGAAAAGTGAAAGTGATATGGTCTATAGTATAATCTGGACAGCAGAAAGATGACCAAGACTACAAAGAGAACTAGCAGTATTCTTGGTGACAAAAATAATAAGGGATGAGGTTCTGGAGCCCCTGGCCCAGCCATCTTGGTAGCCAAGAAGCCCCCAGGGTGAGGCTGAATCATGGAGGGATCCTAGGGACCAGCTTTGGAAGCCGCTCCCTGCCTGTATCCAAGGATACCCATGACACCATCCCTGATACCAAGAACTGGTGGGCACCACGGTACAAGTGTCCTAGATAACCCCCCTCTCCACAAAATGAGAGGAAGGGATTTCCTGGTCCAGGCAGAGCCAACCCCCAACCCCTATATCTCCTACCAGTCATTTTCTTCTCTCACCCCCCAAGCCCACCATCCTGGAGCACGTTTAATAACTGGCTGCCAAGTCCCCTGGGGACAGGCTAATGAAGCTGCCTCCCTGCCTCCCGCCTCTTCTGGGGCCCTAGGCTCTGGACCCTGCCCCCTCCCCACCTACTCATATCCCTCCAGTCCCTCTTCTAAGCCTCCCAACCTCTCCACTAAATCAGTAAGGCCTGGGATTCTCTGTCTGGGCCCCAGATTGCCAGGCTTTAGATCAGAAAGGGAATGCCAAGTCCTGGGACAGGCTGTAAAATAAGGGAAATGTCTGGAGCAGAGAGTCTGGGGCCAAAAAGTGAAGTTCCTGCCTGGGCCTCATATTTGAGTGTCCTCAGAACATTAGCTGTGTGGCTCCCAGAAACAACCAGATGGCCCACCTGTCACACTTCCGGGGTATATTGGCTATAACTGGGTCTCGGGTTCCCAGTATCAAGAAAAGCCCCAGCTTCCCAGAAGAAACTGAAAGAATCAGGCCTTGCAAGTCAAATGGATTCAGGGGAATCTTGGCTTCACTGCCTCCTAGCTGAGTGACAAGTGACCCTAGGAGAAGTTTCCTAACTTCCTAGAATCTTCATTCCTTTGTCCATAAATGGGGACAGTGATACCCATTCAGGCAGTGAGAATGAAAGGAGATCATGTATGTAAAACTCTTGGAACCGGGCCTAGTGCACAGAATGTTCCTAAATTATATGCCAGAATGTTTCAAATTGCACTCCTTGGCAAGGTGAGGTGGTCCAATCAGGTTGTGGCGGTTGCCCTGGAAACAGGTTTCTCTGCACAAAGGGTCAGTGAACGCTAACAGGGATTGAGCTCACCTCTCTGGTTTCATGTAGGGCTGACGTTGTCCCTCCAAGAGTTATACTAATCCACAGAACCCTTTTCTTGCCTTTGGTTAAGATGTTAATCCCTGGAGGGCCCTGTCAAATGTACGGTGAGGTTTTGGCCCATGAATTATGAGAGCTCAGCTCCTTCCATCACATCTCCTTACTCCACACTGCAAGTGTGAGGCATGAATGAGTAGCCCTTGGGGGTGGGGAGGAGACAGGCACGCTCAGCCTCTCCACCCAAGTGGCACATCCTGCCCATCTCTCTCCATTTGCACAGCTTCTCCACTCTCAAGTCCATCATACCCATGATATCTCCACGGAATGCACTTTCCTGCTTCTCCACAAATGCGTTCTTGACAATCCCGGCCTTAAGCACCTATTCTCCCACCCCAGGGTTGTAAGAGACCATTCAACAGGCATCTCTCTCAGTCTTGGGCCTTGGGCTTCTTTGGGGTTTAATGAGGTGTAAAGGTAGAGTTTGCCAGCCAGCCTCCTCCCTTATTCTGGGAGCAAAACCCTAGTGGTACTTCACAGGACTACCCTCCCCCCACCATCAGTAGCTATCGTCCTTATTTCCTTGCTCCAGGAGCCATAGCTGTGCCCCAGGAGTGACCAGTGAGAGGACATTCCCTTAGCCACAGTGATTGGCTCAAGAATGACCATGTGACCCAGGTCTGGCCAATGAGAGACTCACATTCCCCTAACCACAGTGATTGGCTCAGTAATGACCATATGACCCAGTTCTGACCAATGAGAAGACTACACTCAAGTGATAGTCATGTGACCTGAGTTTTACCAGTGAGAGTTCTGTGTAAGACTTTTTAGATGGGACGATTTGGAAAAAGCACTGTCTGTTCTCTGCAGTGGATGAGCCAGTAAAGCAGCTGCTGATGCCTAACTTGCCATGCTGTCTTGTGGGAAGAACCCATCTCGAGGGAAACTCAGAGAGGAAAGTAAAGGTGGTAAGACGCATGTTTGAACCCTCAAGCACTAGGTGATCTCCCCTCATTCAAAGGACAAAACCACCACTCATTTCACAGCAGCTCAACTTACAAACCCCTAATGTGGTATAAATGAAGTAAACCGCTCATATGTGAGGCGAGCATGGAGCACTGGGCTCAGGGTCACACAGAACTGGGTGTGGGTCTCAGCTCTGCATCCTCTTTGAAATGAAGTTAATACCATTTTGCAAATAAGAGATCAGAAGCTAAAGAATTGCATTAACTTACCCAAGATTGTCCGTCTTGTTTCATTTTTCTCTGTCCCTCACAAGACAACAAACTCCCTGGATGTCGAAGTTGGACTTTTTTCATCTCTGCATCCCTCTCCTCTCACCCAGGATCCTTTACACCAGACGGAGGTGTGCTGACCCCCAAGAGAAATGTGCAAGTACTCTCTCCTCTTCATCCCACCACCTCACCCCCAACCTGCTTTGTCTCCACTCTTAAACCCTGACAGTCACCCAGAGTCTCCCGGAGCTATATCAGGGAGCTGAACTGTAAGGCCTCCACAGTGCGCTGGGTATGTGCAGCAGAAAACATGGAGGATGGGGGCTGCAGTAATGGCAAGCCGGACCCCAGGATGGGGACAGCTTCCCCCCCCCCACAGATTTTGGAAATATCTGCTGAGCATATCATTAAGTGACCAAAGCAATAGCAGAACGTGTTATAAATGAAAGAGGGTTGAAGGAATATCTACTCATATTTGTTTGCAATTGCATAAAGAAACTGGAAGAATACACAAGAAATGAATACAGAGTTTAAATGTGGTGGCATCGGGAACAGCATGAATGGCAAGAGGTGTGGGAGTTAGATTTTTCATTCTATACTGTTTTATATTATTTTGCTTTTTTGAGCTCCTGAGATGTATTATCTAAAACAAACCAAAATAACATAAATAATAAAAGAGGAAAGTCCCACTCATCTTCAGCTGATCATTGCCATGCAAAGACGGTGGCCCTGCATTACCAGATTTTGCAGTTGCATTCAAAAGAAACTAGAACACAGGAGTCCATTTTTTAAATGCTGGCGATCACTCTATTTCACTAATACAAAGAAGCACATTTGTTTTACATTTTTACATCACTAAAGTTAGGGTACATTTTACAATTGTTGGCATGCTAGAGTTTGTGAGCATTTTTTTAGGGGTACATAACAACACAGCTTGCAATCAGTGGCATTGTAGATTTGATGAAATAATGTAGTAATGTAAAAATAATATTTTTAAGCATTCGCAGACCAAAAGAGTACCTCTAATGGCCAGATAAGCTCAGGCTGCTGGTTCGGGCAGGGCCTGGCTCCCCCTTATCCTCTCAGCTCTCAGCTGCCTTGTCCCATGGAAGCCCACGGGGCCTGGCCCTTGACATTCTGACCCCTCACTGGGGAGGAGGCATCCGACGTCATCATGGAGCCCAGCTTTGGGGCTGGCAAATGTAGGTGCCATTAGATGTGATTGAATGGTTGCAAGATTGGCAGACGGAATGATTTGGAGACAAACTGGAATCAAAGGTGACCTCCCAACCTGCCTGGACTTTGCCTCAGAGCCAGAGACAAGGATTCATGCCCTAGAGCTGACTCAGCAGGAGTTCTGCTGCCAAGAAATCACTAAAGAAACCACATTTTCATGATATGTAGGCCAAATGGCCATGACTCTGTCCACTGAGCTCCTTGAGAGATCAATAGCTTTAGCCAAAGGAGGAAAAGAGGTTTAGGACAGACTAACCCCACTCCAGGGGAAATCAGAGAAGGGAGCCCAGTCCTCACAGCATTCCTGATCCCTTGTGCAGAAAACTCACGTTTCCAGGGCAACCACCACCTCCCCTCTGGGCTATCTTACCTGCCAAGGAGCACAATTTAAAATAGGCTCAGATAATGTATTGAAAACAAACTGCACCAGGCCTGTGCCAGGGGCTTTATAGACATGCTCCCACTTCATTCTCACAATGAGAATCAGGTCCTCTCTTCAGATGAGGATGCTGACGGGTTACCAAGGCTCAATATCAATAGGAGACTAACCCCAAGGTCACATGCAATTTCATCCCATATCTATTTCACTCCAGAATCTTTATATATATATATATGGAAGAATATATATGTATTAAAGGAGGAAGCTGGGGCACTTTTGATGCTGGACGCTCTTACAGCCTGAAGCATCCCAGAAATGTGACCAGTGAGCCATGCAGTATGTTTCCAGACAGACACACAGACGCATGTCAAATGTAGACATGTGAGACATTCTTGAACTTAGCACATGCCCCACACAGGGACCAGCCTGAGGCCCTTTCATCCTCTGGATAGAAAGGACAAGGTCTTCCAAGGTGGAGAGGAAGTAGCTGCCTGGGTTTTTTTGCCAGCATCTGCTCCCCCATATTTTATTTACAGCGTCTCAGTTTTCTTTTAGGAAACCTCCTCTCCTCAAGTGCTGATCCAGAGGGGCTTACCACATCCCCCCAGCTCTAGGGATGGGCACATAACCCAGGCCTAGCCAGACAGTGTCAGGTGCTGAGATTTCTCCTAGAACTATTAATCAGTGGCATGGTTTTCTTGGTCCACTCTTCCTGCCATTATTTCAGAGCTGGAAGGATATGAACCTGGAGTTGTTAGGGCCATCTTTACTTCCATAAGGGAAGACCCTGTCTGAGGTTGAGACCAATGCAGAGGAAATCCGGATTAAGAGATGGAGGGACAGAGGGAAAGAGAAAGAGAAAAAGGGGAGAGGGAAGGAGGAAGAGGGATTGAAACCCATTTTGATGATATCCTTTTAGCTCCTGGATCCATCCATTCCTGAAGCTAGTATTCCTAAATACATCTATGGAGTGTTTAACATTAGCCAGGCACTAGCTAAGGACTTTAATTATGACTGTTTTACACATAAGTGTACTTGTAGGTGGTGTGGTAGATATCATGATTTACAACTTAGATCCCCCTTTAGAAATAAAGGACCTTTTATCCCAATTCCTGGAAGTGCCACTTCCAGACAGGTCTCAGCAGTTTCACGGATTGTCCCAGCAGAAGAGAGCCCACGTCACCCAAGGCCACACCCTGTTCCCAGAGCTGCCTCCATCCAACAACTGATAAACATGGGAATATAAATGCCAAGCCTTCTTGCCCCAACTCAGGAAAACTCTAATAGGTCATCTAACCTCCAGAATGTCCCTCAGGGTTGACTGAGGCTTCTGTCAAGAGTGTGTTGCCACTTGGCTTCCCGTTCTGCTCTATCCTGCTTCCTTCTCTTTCTTTCTTTCCACAGCTGTTGATCCGAAGTATAATTATCCCACATACAAATAAGAATATCCTTCATGCTGGACTCTGTCTCAGAGTCCACTTCCTGGGAACCCAGCCTGTTAGATTTGGTACCATAAGTGGGTCAAGAAAGCAGATGCTTGGATGAGAATTCGAGCTGGTGCACCTGCTGCCAGCTGGCAGTGAGGACCCCTTCACAGAGAGCTGCAGCATGAATGATGAACTAGGATGTAGACCGGTGAAAGGGAACTCATTCACCAGTATGATGAATAAGGCATTTGAGAACATGGGGGAAAGAGTAACCATAAGGACAATAGAATTCGGTGGCTATTGTTAAACCCAGTTGATCTGAAAAAGATAACAAAAAGTCCAGCATAATTAATCAGCAGTTAAAAGCTATACATGGAAGCCAGAGAGCCTTCTCTTGGCATGTAAATAGGCTCTCACCTATTGTCGTGGGAGGGAAGAGAGCTGTGAACCCAAGCTCCAACCAAGACTGGTATGCTAGGCCAAGGTCAGGGCCCTGGATGGGAAATCTGACACATGGGATGGGAACGTCTGGGTTGAAATCCAAAAAAGTTATTATATTTCCCTGAGCTCTCTGAGCCTACCGAAATAGTCTATCCCTCTCCTTTGTGGGCTGACAGTCTCCCTGCGGTGGATTGAATTATGTCCCCCAGTTTGGACATGTTCATGTACTTAGTCTTGGCCTGCATTTGGGTGGGTTTGGGCCCATTGTAAATAAGATCTCTTCAAGATGTTTCTCCAGTTGATGTGTGGCCCAACTGAATCAGGTGGGGCTTTAATCCAGAATTCTGCCCCAACTGAAGCTTTCTTGTCAGATGTAGTGTTATTGCTAGAGCAGATTGATAGGAACTCAGGTACATATTAGGATGCCTTTAATTTGATGAATGCATTCTTTTTCTATCCCACTCTGGAAAGCAGATAAAAAATGGTATACATAAACATGGAACAGACAACAATAGAGATGTACCATTTTGAGCAAAGCTCTGTTAATCCTCCTGCCCATTGTCATAATAGTCCAAGAAGCTCTGGACCCTCCAGACACCCTGCAGAGCATCATGCTGATTCATTACATTGACAGTACAAATGTCAATGTAATGTGCTGATTAGCCAAATGAGCTGGAGGTTCCTAACATGCTGAAGGCCTTGATGAGATACCCGAGCACTCCAGGGAGTGAGAGAGAAAATCTACAAAGATCCAGGGCCCACCACATTCAATAAACTTTTTTAGGAATGCGGGATATCCCCTCCTCTCCAAAATAAATAATGCAATAATACAAATTATTGCATCTTTTACCTCCCGTTGTGAAAAGGAAAACCCAATACTTGATAGGCCTCCTTGGGTCCTAGATACAAACATTTAGCACACCTAGGAATACTGCTTCCACCTCATAAGCCAGGTGACCTGAAGGCTAGCAGGGCCTAGAGCAGGAAAGCATTCAGCAGAAGGTTTGGGATGTTACTACAATCACCCTCATTCCTTGGCCCATACAATTCAGCAGTCGTTATAGCAACAGATGTAACAACAATGGGAAAAGATACCACGTGGAGCATGGAAACCTCCAGTGAGAGAATCACAGTGGAGACCCCTAGATTTAGAGCAAGTCCATATAATTTGCAGAAAAGAAGTATTCACCTTTTTAAAAACAAGTCCTCTAGTAGAGAGTGTCCAGATACAGGACACCAAGTGATTATGCAACCAGAACTGTCCATGAACTGAGTTCTCTCAGACCACCAAAGTGGATACAACCTGATTGAACATGATCAATATATATATTATATTATAATTATCCATATATATGTATATATATATATATATATACATATATATAAAACCTGATACTTAGAGATAAGAACAAAGCCAATCAGGTTGGGGTTAAAGTAATTCAGAACAGGGGTAAGGAAGACATTGTCTATATTTTAGAACCACACATATTCTTTGAGACCATAGGAAGAAAGGTTTATTTGGTCTGGAACTGAAATTTTCTGTAGTGCATAATCTAACTCAACCTATCTGTAGAGCTCATTTGAACAACTGAAACGCAGGGAGCCCAGAATAAGAGGTCCTTTGGTCCTGTATAGCTTAATGTAATGCCTGGATACATCCTAGAGTATAGTAAGCAGATAATCAAAAAGTACTGGCAAAATCCCTTGAGGGATGGGAGAAAAAATATGGAATTATTAAACCTTACCATCAGGGAATCCCCTGACACTGTGTCAAACTTTAGGGACACCCAAATCAGTAGGCCATGCCCTTGATCCTGAGGCTTTTTCTTGTGAAGCTTTTGTAGGTAATGGAGAAGCTTAAACTACCTATAAGTAGGCCTAAGAGTTATTTCTGGGGGACCTCTGTTGTTGCTCAGATGTGGCCTCAGTCTCTCTAAGCCCAACTCTGCAAGTGAAATCATTGCCCTCCCCTCTACATGGGACATGATTCCAAGGGTGAAAGTCTCCCTGGCGATGTGGGAGATGACTCCCAGCCATGAATCTGGGCCCTGGTACCATGGGATCAACAATTCTATCCTGACCAAAAGAGGGAAAAAAAAGTATAACTAATAAAGTATCAGTGGCAGAGAGAGTTCCAATAGAGCTGAGAGGCTACTCTGGAGGTTCCTCATTTGCAAGCTTCAGTTAGTCATTTATACCTATCATAACCTGCCAAACTCCAACCAGGACCATTCCAGCCAATCCTAAACAACACCTAGGGTAATATATAAGATTCCACAAGGGTTCCATGCACTAGAGCCACTTTCCAGAAACCTACAACCTCCAGATGAGTCCCTGGACAATATAAGTCCTGAAACCTAGAGGGCCCAGCCTCTTCAGAACATCAGATAGTTCCATCTTCCTACATCATATTTAGTGACAGACACTTCCAACATGAAAAAGTTAGAACGGCCATAGCCCAAATACCCCTAAAGTGAGGGATAGAAAGATCAAAGGTGATGGTGGAGTTATACAGAGAAGACAGGACTAACAAATGAATGTGAATATTAAATTGATATCTCTTTTAGTCTCCAATATCTTAGAGCAACTAGAAATAAAAACCTAAAATTGTGGAATTGTAACCCATGTCAAACTCTGAAATATGTTCTACAACTAATTGTGGTGCTGTGCTTTGAAATTTATTGCTTTTTTAATATATGTTTATTTTTCACAAAAAAAAGAAAGAAAGAAAGTCTATTGTGATGATAAAAAAAATTTAAGCCTTCTAGCCTCATAGTCTGGAGCAGCTAGAGGGAAAAATGTGAGAGGATCGTATGGTAGCTGTTCTAGCTTGCTAGCTCCCCAAATGCAGAAAGAAAGTGGCTTCTAAAAAAGGGAATTTAATAAGTTGCTAGTTTACAGTTCTAAGGCCGAGGAAATGTCCCAATTACAACAAGTCTATAGAAATGTCCAATCTAAGGCATCCGGGGAAAGATACCTTGATTCAAGAAGGCCGATGAAGTTCAGGGTTTCTTTCTCAAGTGGAACGGCACATGGCGAACACAGTCACAGTTTCTCTCTCATCTGGAAGGGCACGTGGCAAGTAAGGCATCATCTGCTAGCTTTCTCTCTTGGCTTCCTGTTTCATGAAGCTCCCTGGAAGGCATTTTCCTTCTTCATCTCCAAAGGTCGCTGGCTTGTGGGCTCTCTGCTTCTCGTGGCTATGTTGTTCTTCTCTGCTCTCTCTGAATCTCTCATTCTCCAAAATGTTTCCTGTTTTTAGGACTCCAGTAAACCAATAAAGACCCACCCAAATGGGTGGAGACATGCTTCCACTTAATCCAGCTTCACAACCACTCTTGATCAAATCACATCTCCAAGGAGATGATCTAATTACAGTTTCAAACATACAGTACTGAATAGGGATTAGAAGAAACAGTTGCCTTTACAAAATGGGATTAGGATTAAAACATGGCTTTTCCAGGGTACATACATCCTGTCAAACCAGCACAGTAGCCCTGTGGACAGACAGGATCTGTCCTGTAACTACTTGTTGAAGAGTGCTTTGAAAACTATTGCTTTTTTATTTCTTGCTTTGTATATATGTTATATTATACAATAAAAAAGTTTTAAAAATAATAGGGGGAGATAAAGGACAAAAATTGGGTAGATTGAAATACTGTGGGTCAGTGAGAGGGAGGGGTAAAAGGTATGGGATGTATGAGTTCTTTTTTTTTCTTTTTATTTCTTTTTTTCTGGAGTGATGCAAATGTTCTAAAAATAATTGTGGTGAAGCATGCATAGCTATGTGATGATATTGTGAGCCACTGATTGTGTGATATGTTTGGACTGTAAGTGTATGGATTTTTCTCAATAAAAATATTATATATATGTATACATATGTATATTCATATGTATATGAATTTATGGGCACTAGCAAAAAGCCATGGCAGCTGCTCAGGATTCTAGAAGGAAAAAGATTCAAAGATAAGAAACAAGGAGGCCTGTGGGCCAAGCATGAGGATTGACATTTGGGATAGGCACAAAGCGTGAAGATCTTTATTTCACTTGGGAAGGCTCACCTGAAAACAACCACCACAGAAGAGGCACTAAACAGTCAGACTAAATGACTCAGCCAGTTGACATCAGCCAGCCTTTGTCATCCGTCACCGCAGAGTTGGCCACAATGAACACAGGAATGAAATAACTGTGGTGGCAGGAACAGAAGCAAGCATGGGCCTATCAGCATGAGCTGCCCACTTACCAAGGCTGTAGCTACTGTTACTACCCAGCACAAAGACCAGTGCTGACATATACAACACCGTCTCTCAGGGAGAGCAACCAACCACTTGGTAACAGATGGCTCTACACTGGACCCCTCCAGGAACAGGAACATATTCGAGGTGTAGATCTGCCTTTCCTGCCCACAGGGGCCTTGGTTTGAGGCCACTAGCCCAGTGCTTGTGAAGTGTTTGATCTACTGGCACGGTATCCCACATAACATCACTTCAGAGCAAATAACTCACCTTACAGCAGAGCAGGTGTGGGAGGGGCTGACCCACTGCTATGGGCCCACTGGTTGTATTGCCTACCCTATTACCCAAAAGCTGCTGGCTCAATGGAATATTGTAACGGTTCATTCAGGCAGAGTTGAAAAGCCATTTCAGGGCTGTTCTAGTTTACTAGCTGCCGGAATGCAATATACCAGAAACAGAATGGCTTTTTAAAAGAGGAATTTAAAAAGTTGCTAGTTTACAGTTCTAAGGCTGAGAAAATGTCCCAATTAAAGCAAGTCTATAGAAATGTCCAATCTAAGGCATCCAGGGAGAGATACCTTGGTTCAAAAAGGCTGATGAAGTTCAGGATTTCTCTCTCAAGTGAGAAGGTACATGGTGAACAGGGTCAGGGTTCCTCTTTCAGGTGGAAGGACACATGGTGAACACAGCATCATCTGCTGGCTTTCTCTCCTGGCTTCCTGTTTCATGAAGCTCCCCAGGAGGTGTTTTCCTTCTTCATTTCCAAAGGTCACTGGCTGATGGACTCTCTGTTTCTCATGGCTGTGTCGTTCTACCCTGCTCTCTCTGAATCACTCTCATTCTTCAAAATGTTTTCTCTTTGATAGGACTCCAGAAACTTATCAAGACCCACCCAAATGGGGGGAGACATCTCGTCACCTAATCCAGTTTAACAACCACTCATGATTAAATCACATCTCCAGAGAGATGATCTGATTACATTTCAAACATACAGTATTGAATAGGGACTATTCTACCTTATGAAATGGAATTCTAATTAAAACATGGCTTTTCTAGGGGACATATATCCTTTCAAACCAGCACAAGGGGTGATCACCTGCAATCCATCCTCCAAGATGCAGACTCAATTAAAATCAGATACCTTAAAAGGTACTGTGTCCTTGGTAGGTAGAATACATGGACCTGCAAACCAAGAGGTGGAAGTGAGAGTGGCCCTGCTTATCATCCCTCCCAAGAATCTGTACTTGCTCTCCCCTCTACTCCGGGTTCTGTAAGTTTAGAGGTCCATGTTCCCAAAAGGAGGACACTTCTGCCAGTGGACACAGCAAGTCACTTAAACTACAAGCTGCAGCTGCTCCTTGGCATTTTGAGCTCCTTGTGTGAAAGGACTGACAGGCAAGAAGAGGAATCACCATCTAAGCAGGGATGATTGAGCCAAATCAACAGGAGAGGCCACACAATGGGAGCAGGCAGGAATTTATTTGGCACCCAGGTGATCACTGGGTGCCTCTTGGTATTCCCTTGCCCAGTTTGATGGTAAATAGACAAGTATAGCAACCCTGACCTGAAAAAGGCATGGTGGCTGGGGACTCTGTCTCCTCGGGAATGAGCGCCTGGGTTGTGCCATCAACAGAGATGTCACTTGAGAGTGAAGAGGATAGACGGTAGCTAGGGGAGGTAGATGATGCCTATCAGTTGCTCTTCTGAGACCACAAATGCTTCAGAGGTGGTATGTTGGTTTGAAGCTATGTACCCTAGAAAAGGTCATGTTCTCCTAATCCATTCCTGTGGATGTAGACCTATTGTGGGTGGGACCTTTTGATTAGGTTTTTTCAAGTGAGATGTGACCCACCTCATTCACAGTGGGTCTTTTTTTTTTTGGTATGCTATATGGTGGGGTCATGTTTTGTTCTTTTTCCACATGAGTATCTCATTAATGCAGCACCAGTTGTTGAGTTTTGGGTGGGGGCAGTACATGGGCCAGGAACCAAACCCTGGTCTCCTGCATGGCAGATGAGAACTCTGCTGCTGAACTACCCTTGCATGCCCTCCCCCCCGCCCAGGGTGGGTCTTGATCCTCTGGCTGGAGTCCTTTATAAAATAGGATATCACACACACGGAAGCTAAGAGATGAACTCAAGAGAAACTCACAGAGAAAAGCTCTGGAGAAGCTAAGAGAGGACTCACAGAAACAGAGTGGAAGCCCCTGAAACCAGAAGCTGAAAGCAGAGAAACTGTGGCGAGAAGGACCAAGCAGACACTGACCAAGTGCCTTCCCATGTAACAGAGGTGTCCTGGATGCCAGCAGCCTCCCTTCAGAGTCCAGGTATCATCTTGTTGATGCCTTGAGTTGGACATTTCCATGGCCTGAGGACTGTAAATTGTAAGTTAAACCCCTGTTGTAAAAGCCATTCTGTTTCTGGTATATTATATTCCAGCAGCTTTAGCAAACAGGTGGGGACTGTACTTCCTTGCATTAACCTTTCAAGTTTCCCACCAGAATCCTAGACAAAGGTCTTCCAAGACTTAAATGAAGTGGATGAAAGCAACACAAGGGGTGGACTATAGTGGACGCTGTGATGCTCCACCCAAGTCCCGCTTCTGGAATAAGAGACTTAGGACTTCATATTCACGGGCCAGAAGACATTGTCCTCTCCTTACTGTCCACTCCCAGAATGACCTACATTATCGTGGGTCCACACATGTATAAAGTTCCAGTCTTTTCGCCTCCACTTGGGGCAGAGCCATGCCCTTCTCAGAACTCCCCACAGGGTCAGCTGAGGCTTCCATTGAGACTGTGTCAAAGGTTGGCCTCTCCCTGTGCCCAATCCTGCCTCTGTTCCTTTCCTTCCAAAGATACTGATCTCAAGAGCATTCCTCAGTCAGCCCCCTGCTTCATCTCAGAGACCTGCCCAAGCTCATACGCTGATTGTGAGTTACTGAAACAAACCTCAAACTCACTGCCATCCTCCCTCTGCAGCATGGAGCTTCATCTACCTGGAGACTCCAAAGGTCATCACAGCAGACCCCTTGGATGGAATCCGCCTTACAAGGGAAAGCTAAATGTGTAGAGTCTGTTCTGGTCAACTTGTTGCCATTGCGTGACCTTAGTAATAAATTACTGAAAAGTGCACTCCAGCTGGGAGAACCGGCCATCCTCCCAGAAGGAGACGCACTGTGATCAAGGTGTCTAGGTCCCAGGAAGCTCCTCTCGGTCCTTAGCCAGTTTCCAGAGGCCCAAACTGAGCCTGGTCACGTAAGCTAATTGGAATTCAGCCGCTATTGTGTAAAGATACCATATAAACTGTGTGTAGGCTGTTATAGGAGAAGGAGGAGGAGGAGGAGGAGGCGGAAAATCTCATGAGAGAGAGAGAATCATATTCGAGAGGAGAGTGGGATGCTTTTACTTGGGACTTGTCTGATTGGACCCTGAAAAAATGCTGTCTCCGGGATTCCCCAGTGCTCCTCTTTGGTGTTGGTGCTATCCCATCTGGTGATGCCTGGTGATGTAACCATGTCTTATTTCTAATACTCTTTTAATTACTTTTATATTTTAATTACTTTCCTAATAAATTCTATTTTTGTGTCACTGAAGTCTGTGATGTCCGCGAATCTGAGCCTCTAAATTAAATGGCCACAAATATCATGACGCCTTTCAAGCAACACCATCGCAGCCAAATCTATGTGTCTAAATACCTTAGCTGCTCAGTGGTGACTGCAGAGTTCCTGCTCAGGCCATGGTGGCAGGGGATATGTTCAGCATGAACAGAGCAGCTGCGGGCCATTCAGATATCAGCATCCCAGAGCCTCAGCTTCCTAGATGCAGGGTCTTGAGCAAACCACTCCACCTCCCTGAGTCTTAGTTTCTCAGCCTCCAAAACGGGTCCAGTGACATGCATCCGTGAGTCTCCTGGGGCTTCTAGGGGATCACATTTGCATGACTTTGGCTTGCACAAACCCATCAGTAAATGCAGCCATTGTTATTCAAGAGTCTCGGATCTAATTAGCCTCGCTGCTGTTGCAACAGGAATTCTCAGCCCAGCAACTGGTCTGCGAGAGGAGGACGGGGCTGGAACATCTCATTTTGACAAATGGCTTTTGTTTACCAACGACTGGCAAACAAACGCTCCACGATGTGCGGCCAATCACCTAAAAATAACACCACATATGTTCCCTCTGAGGAGTGTTCCTTGCTAACAAGCGCAGTGGCCGTGGGGTGCTGAGGGGTGGGGGCGGGGTGGGGGCGTTCTCTGTTCTTCAGAGACAAATACAGCAGCCTCCCTCATGCCCCCCACAGGCTTAAGATGAGAGCCACCCAGAGGTTCTGGACACCCACCTTCCTGGTCCCCACACCGGTCCTGCAGCCCAGCCTCATCAGGGCCACACACACCCTCCCTCCTGTCTCCCGTCCTGTCCACCAGAGCTGGCCAGGGTCACCCTCAGCACTTCTTACCTGCTTGGGTGCCACGGTCTCCTCGTGCTCTCCTGGCCCACTCTCTCATCCTACCCTACCCCGGTGGGGCCTTTATGATAACATGCAGATCTGACAACATCTCTCCCCTGCTTACAACCTTCCACGACTTCCTGCTGATAGAGACGCAGAGCAGGCTCCTTGGTCAAGGTCACCCCAACCCCATTTCCACACTGCCTTGATGAACGCCTAACACTTCACCGTGTCCTGGGCAAGCCAGGAACTTCCCAGCCTCTGGGTCTTTGCAGATACGTTTGAAGTATGATGACTTCTTGAATGCCACAAGTCCGTGGGGCTCTCAGCCAATCTG
The DNA here is from genome assembly GCF_023851605.1 of Tamandua tetradactyla. NCBI lineage: Eukaryota > Metazoa > Chordata > Mammalia > Pilosa > Myrmecophagidae > Tamandua > Tamandua tetradactyla. Next base: position 57,428,183 of record NC_135346.1, read on the forward strand.
GTCGCTTTAAGTGGCATCTATGCTGATGGTTCCCAAATGGAGTCCACTGTAGCCTTCTCCCCTGAATTCCAGTCCCATGTTCCAATTGCCTATGCCAAGTCGCCTCCTGGGAGTCTAGAAGGCATCTCTTAACAAAACCACATACACGTGTGTGCATGCTTAAATGCACACATGTGCACACACTCAGGCACACAAGCACACATGTGCTCCTCCTGAAGGCTTCAAAGTTTCGGTTGCTCAGACCACAAGTCCTGGAGTCATCCTCACCTCCTGTTTGTCTCTGTCCTCACGTGGAATCCATCAGCAAATGGGGTCTGCTCTATCTTCAGAGCACACCCAGAAGCATCCTGAGTGCCCCCAAGCTGCCACCTCCTTGCCACCCATCCCATCTCTCACGTGGACTGTGGCAAGAGCCTCTGGATAGGCCCTAGCTTCTGCCCTTGCCCACTAGTCTGTTCACAACACAGCAGCCAGAGGGTCCCCTTAAAACAAGTCAGATCCTGTCCCCACCCTGCTCAGAACTCTCCAGTGGCTTCCACCTCAGAGTAAAGCCATCAGTTTATGGAAGCCCACAAATAGGGTCACCAGATTTAGCAAATAAAATGTAGATGGCCATTTAAATCTGAATTTCAGAGGAAGGCAAATTTGCGTGGGACATAGTTACACTACAAGATGATTTGGTGTCAATTTGAAATTCAGATTTAACAGGCTGCTCTGTATTTTGTCTGGCAGTCTTAACCCACAAGGCCCTAGGTGGTCTGGGCCCACCCAGCCACTGCCCTTTGTCTCAGTTCCCTGGGGCTGCTGCTAAAGATCCCACAGACGGGGTGGCACAAACAGCAGGAATTTATTGGCTCAGAGTTTTGAAGGCTAGCCATCCTACATCAAGGTGCTGGCAAGCCGCACTTTCTCTGAATCGATAGAGCTCTTATGGTGGCCTGTCGGTGATCCATAACTCAGTTTCTGCCTCTCACATGGCCATTTGTGTCCTCCTTCTGTGCCCAAATTTCCTCTGGCCTGCTGGACTCCAGTCACATTGGGTTAATTATATTGGTCTCACATTAACTAATAGCTTCTTCAAAGATCCTGTTTACAAATGGGTTCATATCCACAGGACCAGACAGTCAGGACTTGAACATGTCTTTGTGGGGGACACAATTCAATCCATTTCACCCTCCTAACCTCATCTCCACCACTTTCCCTGCAGCTCTGGCCTCTGCGCTTCTCCTGGAACTCAGCAAGCACTCTCCTACCTCAAAGCCCTTGCATTTCTGTTCCCTCTGCCTTCAAGGTTTTTCCACCCAATAGCCTTTTGGCTCACACCCTTGGCCCCCATTTAGGTCTCTGTTCAAATGGCCCCTTCTCACCGAGGCCTGCCTGACCCCCCCCCCCCACCATAAAATGGCAGGCACCTCATCACCCTTCTGCTTCATTTTGTCCCTAGTACTTGTCACCTTCTACCAGACAGTCATCTCTTTAAGGACAGAGGCTTTTTGTCTGTATCGTTCACAGTTGTATCCCTCATTCAGGAAGAGTGCCTGGCACATAGTAGGTACTCAATAGAAATCTTTTGAAGAAATGATATCCTGCTGTCCCACCCCCCCAGGTCACCTGACAAATTTCTCCTTAAAGCGAAAGGCCAGCTCCACTGTCCTCTTCTCCATCAGGCTCTCCTCAGCCACCCCTGTATCCTCCAGGCCATGAAAGTCATCCCTCTGCTGTGTTCCCAGTGGTGTCACCTCTCCTATCCTGCATGAGCCCACACTCTCCTGGCACCAAAGAACTCCATGGGTATTAGCCACATTTCCTAAGGCAAAAACACATGACAGGAATAAGCAACGTGTTAATGAGGACCGTGAGGCAGTGGATTTGAAAGGAGGATATTGGAGAAAATCCAGACTGCACAGTCCCTGAAATCAACAGCCCTCCTTACTCTGTATAATAGTGATAAGCTCTCCAACTGGCTTCCCCACTAGACTGCAAGGTCCTCCAAGGTGGGACCTGGGTCCCACTTACCTCTTTACCCCCAGTGCCTAGCAGATGGCCAGGCAACAGGAGAGGCTCCAAAAATATGTAAAGGAATGAATGAATGTGTGATGCCTGAATGAGTGAGTGAAGAAATGAATAGCGCAGCAAACAAGCAAATCATATTTTGAAGCCCCTCTGTAGAGCCTGGTGGTCCCTAAAGGTAAAATGTGTTGCGGTTCTCCACTGCTGGGAAAAGAATGAAGAAGAGTATGAAGATGAAGATGCCATCCCCACCCCTCTGATCCCCCTTCTTTCTACTGAGCATGTCCACATCCATAGTCCTCTCGCCAGCCCTGAGGTGTAGCTGTTATTACCCCGTAGCACAGATGAAAAGACTGAGGCTCAAAGAGATGAAGCGATTTGCTGAATCCAGACCATCCAACAACAAAGGCCGGCATGCAGAGCCAACTCTCCCACTTGCTCAAGGCCGCAGGGACCTATATTGGGGTGGAGGCTTGTTATATTTTCTGGCTTGTTTTTTTGCACGGCCCTGTGGAGGTCTCCTCAGCAGAGAGGAGGATCAAGTGAGACTGAAGAAGAGGGCAGGGACCCTGCTTTGCCCCTCTCATCTTTGGGACCCAGCCTGGATCTCCTCCCATGTCTGGACTGTTGCCTTTTGCTTCGTACCACGGTTCCTTAGCCCACACTGGTTCCTGAGCCAGCCCCACATGGGCGCCTGCCCTGAATTATTGCATGTGTCTCAATTTTTTTTATATTGTCATTCTGTACTAATGAGTCCAGCCCACTTGGTCCCAGCTGGAGCCTCTGATGTCTGCTGATTAATTGGTATGGAGCTTTGGGGGTAGGGAGAAGTGGAAGGGAAAGAAAAGCAGTTTCTGGAGTGGAAATAGGTTTCCTTTGCTCACTGATAAGTTTTGCCCCTGTCCTTGAGCCTTCAGCTGGTTATGTGGCTGTAAGTCCTCAGCCATTTACTGTCCTCAGTGCAAGAGAAATGAGGCATGTAGATACTGTTCCGAGGTGCAAAAAGATGGGCTGGAGGAGAGCACAGGTCAAAAACTGGAAGACCTGGATCCTGTCTCATCCCAGCTCTGCCCCATGTTGCCTGGGGCAAGTCACTGCCTCCTGGAGCCTCATTTTCCTCATCAGTAATATGTGAACCAAAGAAAACCCCCCACTAAATCATAAATAGTTTAAAGCTCTCAGGTTCAACAATTTGGCTTCCAATTCTAACTCCTCCAGTTATGGACTGTGTGGCCTTGGGCAAGCCACCTACTGCTTTCTGAGCCTTGCTTTCCTCATCTGCAAAAATGGGAGTGTTAATAGTACCTACCTCCTGCGGTTGCAGCAAGGATTAAATGAGAGACTGAATGTCCAGTGCTCAGCCTGGCACGCAGCAGGATCAAGCACCCACTAAGTACTCCTATGAGCATGTCCAGAAATAGTTGACTGCTCAACAAAGCATGTGACTCCATTCAGGGGAGTATTACACAGTACCAGAAAGGAGATAGAGTAGATGGCAGGGCCCAAGAGGTGCCCATGTTAAAATGCCTTCTGCATTGTACCTATTTGAGGAGATAGATCTCCATCTTACAGAATGGGCAGCCAGGCTCAGAGAAGGGACTTGATTTGCCCCAGGTCACAGAACAAGTAAATAGCCATACTGGTATCTGAAAACAGGCAAGGCCTGCCTCAAAATGCAGGCTTTTTCCTCTGCCACAATGCCTGCACATAAGATTTTTAAAATTGTTTTGTTGACGTCATCAGCCTGTGGGCATCTCATCCTTATTTCTGTTCTTGTGATCATGATGTGTTTGTGCAATATTAAGGCAGATAATAATCCCTCCCCCATGCTCCCCATCCAGCTGATGTGCAGATCAAAGGAGCAAATGGCTATGTGCAGGCTTTGGAAACAGGAAAGGGAATCAAGAAATCATGCAAGCTATGTTGAGCACCATTACAAGACCTGGAGGGCTCGGCCTAATGGTGCACTCACCCATTCATTTATTCATTCACCACACATTTGTGGAGCCTAGAGGTGCATGCTGTAGACTCAGGGGATACAGCAATGTACAAGGGAGATGGTGGCCTTTCTGCCTCCGTAGAGCTGACAGCCAGCCCTGTGGGGGAGACAGACAGTAGACAAACAAATACCCACTGTCAGGCGGTTGGTGTAAGTACCTAACAGCTGTGTTATGAAGGAAGATGAAGCAGGATAAGGACATATGGAAAGGAGGCTCTTTCATTAAGGCTGTCATGGAAGACCTCTCTGTTAAGGTGACATTGGAGGCCACGATTTAAACAAAGGAGATAAGCCATGATAGCGAAGACTTATCCATAATAGCATGTGCAAATGCTGTGAGGCTGTAGTATATTTGTGCTGTTCAACAAATAGCAAGGAGGCCAGTGTGTTTGGGGTGACTGGGGAGCAGGTGATAGGAAAGAGGTACAGTGGGGAGAGCAGGCCATGGCAGGCCTCGAAGGCTATTGTAAGGACTTCAGAAATTATCCTGTTGGATTTTAAGATCTGGTTTATCTTTTTCTCATTTGTCGCATTATTTGTACGTCCATTTCCTTCCAACAATTACTCATTGCCAACTGGATAAAGTCCAAACTCCTTGGTGTGACATTCAAAGTCTTTTGGAGTGGGGAGAGCTGGGGGAGGGGCGGGGTGGGGGCAGTGCACATAACTTTCCAGCCTCCAGTTTCCCACTCTCTACCACATTCTCACCCTCTTCCTAACCCATCACCCCACTCTGCCTCTCTGCCTTGTCCCTCTGCCTGGCTTCACTCAGGCCAATGCTTCATAAGCATTCAGTGAGCACCTACTATGTGCCAGGCCCTGTGGTAAGTGCTGGGGAAACAGCCATCCACAAAACTGCCCCAGTCTCTGCCCTTCTAGAGAGTAGCAGAGAAGACAAACATTGACCAGACAAGCATGAATAAATAAGGAAATAATTGCCATAAGCCATGGGGACCATGGCAACAATTAACAGAGCCTAGCCACTCTGGAGTACGGGGCGGGCAGGGAGGCCCTCACGGCATGGCAGTTAAGCCCAAACTCAAGAATGAGCTGGAGTCAGCCAGGGAAGAGGTGGGGAAGGGCCACCCACCCCACAGCTAACAGCAGAGCATAAGGTTGCTAAGCATCCAAGCCAGAGCTGCAAAGGAGAGGAAGGGCTGATTGTGGGCAGCTCAGGAGTTGGGACTTCATCTGGAGACCTTTGCAAGGTTGGCTGCCACCCCGACTACCACATGACATATCCCCCCCTGCCCCCAGCTTCCTCCTGGGCATCTGAGCCAGGTCAGGAAGGAAACTGAGCAAACAGGCTGCACAGCCCTGCTTGGCACTGGGTAAACAGGACTCAGCACACACCTGCGGCCTCCACTCAGCCCACAGCTGAGCAGGGATAAATATTTGCCGACTGACTCGTCTCCTCTAATGAGAGTTTGGGCATCCGCCAGGCAAGCCTGGCCCAAGGGGAGCTGGCAGGAAGGGGGCCAGCCCCAGAGGACTCTGGCATCTCACTCTCTGGGAGTCGGGGGTGCAGGAGACAGACCTGGAGACAGCCGAGCAGCCATCAGCTGAGCATCCCCAGGGCTCTTTGCCACAGCCTCATGGGGGCTCGGGAGGCTGTTACCAAAAAGCCAAGGACAGGGCGAAGACCACCCATGCCTGGCCACAGAGCAGCAGCTGCCAATGCCCGCCACCTTCTCTCACTCATTTCTCCTCCTCCCCTGCCTTCCAAGTAATATATATATATGCCAGGAATAAATTAATTTTCTATCTGATAAAGAGGGGGAACTAGGGAATTGTACCTCTCCCCTTTGTGCCTTTTGAATTTTTTCACCATGTGATTACTATTACGTATTCAAATGAATAAACAAAATTATAAGGTAATACATGTTCACAATTTAAAAAAAAAATCAAATCATAAGGAGGAATTAATAAGTTGAAAATGAAAGGCCTCCTAATCCTGCTTCCCAGTTTATCTTCATTTTAACTTTAGTTTTTGTTTCAACATATCATATCACACGCCCTATTCTCCCCTAACAATATGGGCATACTTTACCCTGGCACACACGGGACCACCTCCTTCTTTGTAACAGCTGGATTTAATTCCATGGTTTGGATGTATTGTGATCCATTTGGACAGACCCCTTTGGATGGATGTTTGTTTCCAGTTTTTTTGCTGTTATAAATAATTCTGTATTGAACATCCTTCTACTTTTGCATCTTTGCATAGTTGATGGAGTTTATTTGTAGAATCAATTCCAAGCAGAATACCACATGGCTTGTATATTTTTTACCCTTAACAGATATTGCCAACTTGCCCTCCAAAAAAGGTGCCTTCTTCTGTTTTGGTTTTGTAAAGCTGATGAAGTGCAATATACAAGAAATGAGTGGTCTTTTACAAAGGGGATATATTAGCTAACTTACAGTTCTTAGTCTGTGAAAATGTCCAACTCAAGGCATCAAGGGGATGATACCTGGATTCTGAAGACAGGCTGCTGGCATCCAGGACACCTCTGCCACATGGAAAGACACATGGCCAGTGTCTGTTAGTCCTTCTCTCCTGAATTTTGCTTCTTTCAGCTTCTGGCTTCAGTGGCTCCCTCTCTGTTTTCTGGGTGTCCTCTCTCTTAGCTTCTTGTGGTGGGGGTGGGAAAACTCCCTCACTGTGTGGTGTCTTCTTATAAAGGACTCGAGTAGGAAGATTAACACCCACCTTTAATGAGTGGGTCACATCTCAGTTGAAAATAACCTAATCAAATGGCTCCACGTATTACAGATGAACACGCACACGAATGGATTAAATTTAAGAACGTGCTTTTCCTGGGATCCAGAAAGCCTCCAAATCATCACACTTTTTCAGGTATTAGGAAAACCCAGGGTGGAAATGGTATCTCATTTTAATTTGCATTTCTTAATTATTAGTGAGATTGAGAATCTTTTAGGTGTTTGCTCTTTGTATTTGTTTCTTCTGTGACCTGCCTCTTCATATATTTTGTATATTTTCTTGTTGGGGACATCCTTCCTTGTTTTATTTTGACAATGTTTTAACACATGGTAGATAGCGCATTTGACACTCTCTGATGAAGCTTGAGATTCAGTATGTCTCCACCAGGGTAGGGTCTGAAAGCAAGGAAGGGCTCATGTGTGGGCATTCCCAAGACAAAAGGGAGGTCACCAAGCCTTCAATCCTGTGTCACTTCATGTACCTGGTTACAAATGCACTGGGCCTTCAATTTCCTTAATAAACAGAAAAATACAGTGATTACTGTCCCTTGGTGAAAAAAGTACAGAACAGTATGTACAAGTCAAGGTAGTTTCAAGTGCAAATTATAGAAAGTCAACCTAAACTGGCCTAAACCAAAAGGAAATGTATTGTTGGTTGATCTGGCTAAAAATTAAGACTTCAAGGATGGCTGGATCCAGATGCTCAATCAGGAAGCATCATCTGTGTCTTTCCATCTTCCAGCTCTGCCTTCCCCTGCGTTAGCTTAATTCTCAGCCAGGTTCTTCCCGAGATATACTGAGATGACCCTCAGCAATTCAATACTTATGTCCTCTGGGTTCAACAGTCCATAGAAGTGACTGTTTCTAGTAACTCCAGCAAAAGCCCATGGATTAGCTCTGATAATCCCTCAGAGGGGGGTGGGTAGAGCTGAGGGGTAAGGCTGTGTCCCACATAAAACACACAATCTGAGTACGAGGTAGGAGAAGTCAACTGTTGTCAGCAAAAGAAAGGGCAGGCTAAAACGACAGATATCCCTATGCTGGATTCAAGCCCCGCCTCAGCTGTGTGACCCTGGTCAAGTCATGTCCCTCTGGCCCTTGTGTTCTCAACCTGCAAGATCAGGATGTTAGACTCAGTCACTGATTTTGAAGGCTTTGACAGCAGCAGAACTTTTTTACTTTTCAATAAATAATAAGTAGAACCTAATTTAGAACAGGTAAGAGCTATAGTTTATTAGAAATTTCATTTTATGAATTTAATTCTATATTAGTCAGGATAGACTAGGGTTTACTGTAATAACAAATAAACCCCAACATATCAGAGGTCTGACATAGTATATTATTTCTTCCTCAGGTCCTGTCATAGTTCATTGCAGGTCTGGAGACTCTTCTGGGGGGCTATTCTCCATCTCCCCTAACCAGTGACTCCGAGACCCAGCTTCTCACCTCTTGTGGTTCTGCCATGATAAAGCCTTGGCTTCTGGATCAGGGAAGAAAGCACATACACCACTTCCATCCACCTCTTCGTGGCCCTCAGCACCTAGTCACCCCCTTCAGTTAAAATGCAAGGGACACTGAGAAATGGAATCTTCTCTGCTAGGAAAAGGAAATGACCCAAGAGTTGGTACCTCTACCACAAAAGCGATAGCATTTACTTATTGTAAGGTCAATCCTTAAGAACAACGAGGTTACTTGATGAATCAAAAAGAATAGGAAATTAGATATTATGGATGATAGATGCAGTCATGTTTCAACCTGAGCACTGACTTTTTAAAGCGCTATCCTTTTTAAAACGCAGAAATGTAAAATTAAATCTTGAAAATATGAAGAGCTGGACTACATACTTCAAAACTCAAATGTGGCATATCCCTCTCCTTTTTAAAGTTGCAAACACCAAGAAAATCCAAGGTTGCAAAGACTACTAGTTGGAAATGCTAATCGTATTTAAAAGATTGCCTTGCAATTCCAATATTCTCTTCAATCACAAAGCCAGAGATAGCAGGAGAGACTTTAGTGTCAAACCTGCACACAACAGAGTTAAGAAAAGACATAAGAAACTGTCCTGGCCATCTCCAAAATGTTAAAATTTAGCATGCATTATATCTAAAGGTTCTTGCTGCACCTGTTACAATGTTTAAATAGTTAAACATATATTTAAAATATCAAGTGGAAGTAAAATGTTCGTGGAGGCCAGGTGACCTTTAAGCTAAATTTATAATCCAGGCATCTAAGTGCACTCCTCCTGTGTGTCCTCAGGCAAGATGCCTCGTCTCATTAGGCCTTGGTTAGAGAAGGCTTAGGAAACTCATGGCACTTGACCAGAGGGTGGAAACAGGGTAAGGTACGATTCTGTACCAAGCAGAAGATATCTCTAACTCAGCTGATTGCCTATAATTTAACAGCCTACAAGAGCATTAGGTTGAAAACATAAAACTGCTCTTTTCATAGACCCAAAACAACCAGATATAAACCATTTGCCTATGCTATAAACTAATATAAGAAAACTGATAGCCCATGGGCCTTTTCTAGCCCATATACATGTTTTATTTTAAAAAATCTGCAAAATGGGATTTTCACATGAAAAATGGATTTCTGTTTCCTCTCTAGAAAAAAATGCTACCAAAACAAAAAGAGGAGAAAATCTCTGTGACTGTGATGGGTTCGGCAAAGATTTCTTAGATGCAACACTAAAAGAAGGACTCCAAATAAAAAGGTGATAAATTGTACTTCATCAAAATTAAGAATTTCTGCTCTTCAACAGATACTGTTAAGAGACAGACTGGGAGACCATATTTGCAAGTCATATATCTGATTGAAAAAAAGAAATTGTCTGCAGACTCTATAAAGAAACCTCAGGTCACAAAAGACCACATATTCTTATGATTCCAATTATATGAAATGTCCAGAATAGGTAATTCCATAGAAATAAAAAGTAGCTTAGCGGTTGTTTAGGGTTGAGTGGGATAGAATGGGGAGTTGAGGGGTGATACTTAAACAGCACAAAGTTTCTTTTTGAGGTGATGAAAATACTTGAAAATTGGCTCTGGTGATAAATTGCACAACTCTATGAATATTCTAAAAATGTTAATTAAATCATTATATACTTTAAATGATCAATTATATGTAAGTAAATTATTTCAATAAAGCTGTTAAAAAAAGAATCCTTAAAACTAAATAATAAGAAAACAAATAAGCTGTAAATGTTATTTCTAGATTTTGAGATGCTGTGCTATATATGTATAACCTAGTCTCTCCCTGAACTTTGGGTACCTCTGTGACACCTAAGACTCGGAGTTGGATTTTTGCAGCTCTGAAAGTCAGCATTGCTACATACATCAACTGTTAAAGAAACCAAAAAAGAGATCAGACTTCAATTAGAGATAAGAATGAAGCTGATCAGATCAGGATTAAGATAAATCAGAACACAGGGTAAAGGATGATATTATCTGTATTTTAGAACTTCACCTACTGTGTGAGACCAAAGGAAGAGAAGTTTATTTTGTACAAAACCTAAATTTTCTGTAGTACATAATCTAACTCAACCTGTCTGGATAGATCATTGAAACAACCCAAACACAGGAAGTTCAGAATGGGAATGAGGGCTTCTAATTCTGTATAGCTTAATGGAATACCCAGATACATCCTATGGTATATTGGGCAAAAAATTAAAAAGTATAAGCAAAGTCCCTTAAGGAGATAAAGACAAATTTGGAACTATTAAACTTTACCACTGGAAACTCCTGATACTGTCTCAAACATTAGGGACCCCCAAGTCAATAGGCCAAGCCCTTGATCTGGGAGGCTTACTCTTATGAAGCTTGTTTTTGTAGCAGAGAACCTAAGCCTTCCTGTAGTTATGCCTAAGAACTACTTCCAGAAAACCTCTTTTGTTGCTCAGATGTGGCTTCTCTCTTTCTAAGCCCACCTCTGCAAGGAAAATAATTACCCTCCCCTCTACCAGGGACATGACATTCAGGGGTGAAAGTCTTCCTGGCAAGGTGGGACATGACTCCCAGGGATGAGCCTGGCCCTGGCACTGTGTGATTGACAACACCTTCCTAACCAGAAGGGAGAAAATGAATGTAACAAAATCAGATATCAGTGGCTAAGAGAGTTCAAATAGAGTCAAGAGGCTATTCTGGAGGCTACTATTAGGCAAGCTTCAGCTAGATAGTGCTAAGCACCACGGTTTGCCAAATCCCAACCAACACCATTCCTGTGAACCCTAAAGAACACCTAAGGCTCTATCTGAGATTCTACAGAATTTTCACACACTACAAGATTACTTTCCAGACACCTACAACTTCCACATGGGTTCATAGGCCATATAATTCCTGAAATCCAGAGGGGTCAGCCTCTCTAAGAACATCAACCAGTTCCATCCCCCTATCCCGTATTGTTGACACCCCTTTCCAACATGAAAAAGTTAGGATGGGCATAAGTCCAAACACCCCTAAAGATTGGAAGAAGGATCAACAGAGAAGGAAGAGTTATAACAGAGAAGATAGAATTTAACAAATGACTATGACTGCTGAATCATTATATAGATATTTTTTAGTCTCCAGTGTCTTAGAGCAGCTAGAAGGAAGAACCTGAAATTGTATGAACTATAACTCATATCAAACTCTGAAATCTGTTCTATAACTACTTGTTACAATGTACTTTGAAATTTATTGCTTTTTTGTATATATATTTCACAATAAAAAATGTTAAAAAAAGAAAACAAATAAAAATGCTTAAATGGGCAAAAGATTCGAATAGACACTTCACCAAAAAAGATGACAATTAGCACATAAAAAAAGATGATCAACATAATTAGTCAGGGAACGCAAATTAAAACCATAAGGGGTATCACTACACACCTATTAGAATGGTCTTAAAGAAATACTGACAATACCAACTGCTAACAAAGATACGGAGTAACCAGAAATCTCACACTTTGCTGGTGGGTAAAATGGTACAAACAGCCACTTGGGAAAATAATTTGGCAGTTACTTATAAAGATAAACATGCATTTATCTTATGACCCAGTGATTCCACTCCTAAGTATTTACCCAAGTGAAATAAAAACCATATTCAAACAAAACCCTGTACACAAATGTTTATAGCAGCTTTCTTTGTAGCCACCAAAACCTGGAAAGCAGTGCTAATATTCCTCATCTGGGGAGTAGATAAACAGTGATAGATCTATTCAATAGATACTACCCAGCAATAAAAGAAGTGAATGACTCATACACATGAATGTAACTTAAATGCACTCTATGCTAAGTGAAAGAAGCCAGACCGAAAAGTCTACAGATTATGATTCCACAAAGGTAAAACTATAGGAATAGAAAACAGTTGCCAGAGGCTAAGAGTGGGGGGATAGCGTGACTACAAAGTGGCATGGAAGAATTTTGAGGGTGATGAAAGTGTTCTATATCTTGACTGTGGTGGTAGTTACACAACGGTATACTTTTGTCAAAATTCACTGAAATATACATTAAGAAGGGGGAACTTTGCTGTATGTAAATATAGTTCAAATAAAAAAATAGGAAGTTCTATCAACATTGGGGCCACACTCCCACAAAGCCACAACCGATTGCCCCCTTTAAGTAGGAAACATACTGTCCAGATCCCCCAGTCCCTACCGAGCCAGCTAGACTCAGTAGGGACCCTGGGCCCTGTAGCTAGCTGTTTGTTACTTCTGTTTATACCAAAGCATAGGTATAAAATAGCAAAGCATATTTAACTGTAAAATGTAATGATTCCCTGGCTAGGATACCATCTGCAGTATGTGCTTCTTGGAATATCCTACCCCATATCTCCCTTTTAGCCACATGGCAAACTCCTACTCATTCTTCAAAACCCTATGCAAATGTCTCCCCCGGAGCCTTGTGCTTATCTCCCCCTCTCTTTGGGTAGTTACCCTCTCCTCCCTGCTCCTATAGCCCTTGGGTAACCCTATCTCATGGCATTTATCAGACTCAGTTGGAACTCGTTGTTGCTAAGTTTGTCTGAGCTATCACAAATAACCACAAACTGGTTCTAGCTTAAACAATAAGCATTTACTGGCTCAGTTTCAGAGGCTGGAAATGAAACATCACAATACCAGCAAGGCTTGCTTGCTTTCTGTAGACTGTAGTGTTCTGGTGCTGGCTGCCAGCTTTCCTGCCACATGGCAATGTCTTTTCCTTTCTCCTCTCAGGTTCTTGCTTCTAGCTCCATCCTGCGACTTTCTCTTCCAAGACTTCCAGTAATTTGGATTACGCCTGCCCTACCTCATTTGGCCCATAACCTAAGTAAAAATAGCATCTTCAAGAGGTCCTATTTACAATGGGTTCACACCCACAGAGAGGTGGATTAAGAACATGTCTAAATCGGGGCACACAACTCAATACGCCACATCTCTATTTTTCTCCCTCATTGGACAATGAGCTATTCTGTTCCATACCAGCCCAGCACAGAGCAAAGACCTATGAGTATTTGTTAAATGAATTGGCCTGGTTGCTTTGGCTAAAAAAAAAAAAAATTATTAAGATAATTTTTAAAAGGCTGAAGCAGACCCACAGAAGGTGAGTGAGTAACCCAGATGAGGATCAGAAAATAACATAGGATCAGACTGAGAAAGGCCTTGAAAGTCAACTCAAGGCTTTCAGACTTTATCCTGGGGACCACCTTACCCAATACTTGTTGAATCATCTTGCCTCCTTGCCTTTGAAAGGCTCTTCCTCTGACAGCCACACGCTCTCTCCCTTCATTCAGTCCCCAGGCCCCAGAGACACTTCCCGGAACATGTCCGCAGCCGTCTCGTTCGGCTTCTGATCCCCGGCCGGCGAAGGGAACAGGAGGGGAGAAAGAGACAGGCGCAGGCAAACCGACTCGAGTGACAAACACGGGTTCGAGGCACGCAACGGTTGTGAGCACAGACCTTTACTGGAGTTAAGCTTGCATTCTCTGTTACAGGTTCCACGCGGGACAAGATACCCCGCGGGGGAACAACCTCTATGCGGCCGTCAGGTACGGCTCCCTGTGGGTCGTCTCCACCCACCCTGTCCGGGTAACCTCTTATATACTGTGCCCAAACCCAATAGGTTAGTGCCACGTATACAGAGGTGATTGGAAGATAGGGTTGGTGGGCGCGTGCGTCATACGCGGAAACAGGATGCGGGCGCCATCTTGGCTCACTCGATGGGCGGGGGGAACTCTAGAGCAGGCTGCAGCGCGACCACTAGGCCTGACCCGGGAGGCGGCTCTCCACAGGAACACCCAATCTAGCCCACTCTACACTATCCCCTGTCCCCCTTAATCAACTTCATTTTTCTCCACAACACTTACACCATTTGACATGTATCTATTTGTTTACTGTCTGTATCTCGTCATTAAAATAGAAGATCAAGGTAAGCAGGGACTTTGTTTTATTCACTGCTGTGTTCTCAGTGTCCAGAAGACTGAGTCAGAGCAGAGGCTCAATAAAGTTTTTGCCAAATCACCAAGTCTCAATTTTACAAACAAGGAGACTGAGCCTCACAGCCAGTGTGGGGAAGAGCCTGGACACAGGCCCAGGTCTTAGGTGGATTTGACTCTAAAGAATGTTCCCTTAACCAGGATCCAGTGGAGGAGCCTTGGAGTTCGAAGGACCTCAGCTTAAATTAGTGGTTCTTTACCCCGGGGGGATCACCGACCCCCTTTGAGAATCTGTTGAAAGTTTTAGGCCCTTTATACTGAGAACCAGACAAAAGTCCAAACATAAGACATTTTGCAGATGACTCCAGGGAGCTCGTGGACACTCTTTGGTACCTTTCATAAGCTTCTTGGATACGTGTCTGGATGAGTCATGCCATCCCTTTGAGCCTGTTTCTGCTCTAGAATGGAGATGATAAGGTTACCTCACCGGGCTAACTGGGAGATCCAATGAGATGAAGCATGAACATTCAGTGCTTAAATCTCATCAGTCCCACTTCCTTCCCTGAGCCACTGTGTGGCAAGGTGGGAAACAGATGCCCGAGGCGTAGGATCCAGGCCTGCCCCCCCCCACCTTCCCAGCTGTGTGACATCAGACTCATTTTTTCTGAGCCTTTGTCACCTCACCAGAAAAATGGGATTACCCTCATTTAACAGAATGGATCAAATGAGATCCTGAAAGCCCTCAGGAAACAGTAAAGTCCTAGAAACATTTCCCAAGACACCTCTTCCACGTGCCATAAATTGCTTTACTGTTTCAATTTCAGCTGCAAAAAGCACTCTGCAGGTCTAGGCCTGAGGAGTTCAAGGATAAAGCAGGGCAAATCCCATTATGCCAAATTCCATTATATTGCCAATTTCTTGAATAAGAAATTGTCTCACCACTGGACTGCAGGCTCCCTGGGTGACCAGGCTGACTTGCCTTTGTCCCCTCTGCCCCACTCCCCCCCAAAACAGAGCCTGGCACACTGTAGGATCTCCTTTACCAAAACCACCTTTCGCCTGCAGTCAAGAATTTTTAGTTTGGCTCACATGATTTTTTTAACAGGTTTTTATTGTGATATATAACATATATACAAAAAAGCAATAAATTTCAAAGTACATTTTAATAAGTAGTTATAGAACAGATTTGAGTTTGGCATGGGTTACAATTCCACAATTTTAGGTTTACCCTTCTTGCTGCTCTAAGACACTGGAGACTAAAAGAAATATTGATATTTGATACTAAACATCGATATAATGATTCAGCAGTCATACTCATTTGTTAAATCCTATCTTCTCTGCTATAACTTCTCCTTCTCCTTTGATCTTTCTCCCAATCTTTTGGGGGTATTTGCATAGCCCATTCCAACTTTTCCATATTGGACAGGGCTGTCAATAATATGGCACGGGTGATGGAACTAGTTGATGTCCTGGAGAGGCTGACTACTCTGTTCTGGGTTTCAGGATTTATCTGGCATAGGAATCCACCTGGAGGTTGTAGGATTCTGGAAAGTAATCCTAGCGTGTGAAACTTTTGTAGAGTTTCAGATAGAGCCCTAGGTGTTCTTTAGGGTTGGCAGGAATGGTTTTGGCTGGGCTTTGGCAAACCATGGTGAAAAGTAATATCTAGCTGAAGCTTGCTTAAGAGTAGCCTCCAGAATAGTCTCTCAACTCTATTTGAACTCTCTCAGCCACTGATACCCTATTTTGTTACAATTCTTTTCCCTCATTCAGTCAGGCAGGCATTGTCAAGCCCACAGTGTCAGAGCCAGGCTCACACCTGGGATTCATATCCCACATTACAGGGGACTTTCATCCTTGGATGCCATGTGCCACGTAGAGGGGAGGGTAATAATTTTCCTTGCAGAGTTGGGCTTAGAGAGAAAGAAGTCACATCTGAGCAGCAAAAGAAGTTCTCTAGAAATAACTTTTAGATGTAATACAGGTAGGCTTAGATCCTCTGCTACATAAATAAGCTTGACAAAAGCAAGGGTCAAGATCAAGGGCTTGGCCTATTGACTTGGGAGTCCCTAATGTTTGAAACAGTATCAGGGTTTTCCCCAGTGGTAAGGCTCAACAGTTCCATATTTTTTCTCCTGTTCCTCGAGGGACTTTGCCAATACTCTTTCATTATCTGCTCAACATATTCTGGGGACTCACATGATTTTAAAAAATTAGATGCTGACATTTGAAACACTGGGAGTCTTCATAACGAGCTGAGGCTCTCAGCTTCTCTTGGAAAATTAGAGCTATTCCCTGATATCAGTTTCCCACATGTGGAGACAGTTTGCGGGGTCTGACCTACAGTGTTTCCTGTCCCTTTCAATGGCCTGTGTCATGTGTCCTCCAGTCCCCACTATCCCCACAGTTCCTGTCTAGCTGTTTCACTCATTTATGTGGCATTTGTTTCCATTCCCAGACCAGAATCAAGAGGTGTGCGGGTCAGGCCCCATGGTTTGCATTCTGAGAGCTCTGTATAAAGCCTGCTCGCATGTGCCATCTTCTTTAGCCCAGAAGAAATCCCTGTGGATTAGCTATTATTATCACCCCCCATCCTAGTTGGAAATAAATGAGGCTCCAAGAGGCAAAGAACTCATCCAAGTCTACAAAGTTAGTAATATACAGAACTCAGATTCAATAATAAATTCCTGTTAACTAAGAATAGATTAAAACCTAAATTTAAAATTTAGATTAATTTATTAAATTAATGACCTTAATTTTTAACCTAGTCTGAGTTTTCCATTAATTCTTATAAAATAAATGGCTTCCATTTATTTAAACCCCATTCGCTGCCATAACACTCTGGTACAAAGACTCTGAGTCAAATACATGTGGTTTCAACACGGACTCTGCCATGTTGAGTAGGTAACTTCACCTCATCTATTTACTTACCTCTAAAATGGAACCTAAAATACAGGGTTATTCACTAATCCTTTGGAGATTAGTAAAATCTTAGTAAATGATTCTGGAAAATGCCACCCTAACCCATGAAAGAGAGCCACCCCACGGAGTTTATAGAAATGAGGGTCAACATGTGAATTTATTTGGTTTGTTCCTGAACAGGGTTCAAAGACAGCCACGTAGTTATATTTGAAAGTGATCCCTAAAGAAGTTACTCAGATGGACCAACTCCATGATCTTGAACAAGCCTCTTGGTTTTCTCACTTGTACAATGGGGGTGATGATAATACCTACTACAGATGGTGTTGAGAATTAAACATCTATTTATGCACAGAAAGTGGCTATATGAAATATAATGTCTTTAGGCTCACACATATGCACTTTAGGTTAGAATTATTTTCACTTCAAAACTCAAGAAGCCCTGGCCTCGTTCAGCATGGTGGAATGAGATGCTTCAGGGCTTTGTCCACACTCAACCCCCACCCCCACCCCACCCGTCCCACACAAAGACATACAGAAGCTTTGAACAACCAGCAAGAACTGACAGAAACATCTTTCTCAAAGCTCTAGGAAACAGCTAAAGGACTGCAACAACAGGGCGAGCACAAAATCAAGAAACAGGCTACTTAAAAGTGGTAGGATCTCCCAGCACCCTGATGGCCCCTCCTCACCCCTTCCCCACTTGGCACAGAACCTTCCTGTGCTCCTGGTGTGGATCCTTGGTACCGGTAGCCTGAGGGACTCTCCATCCTGGAACTCGCCCTGCCCTGCATGTGCTGTGGCAGAGCAGTCAAGTCACGCTGGGATTGCAGGGCTGTATGACACACAGTACAGTGCCCAGGACCGTGAGGAAAATGCTTCCCAAGGAAGAGGAGACATTCCTATCTCTCTAAATGGGGGAATTCCTAAGGTCTCGCATTCATGACCAGGACAAGAGACATTCATAGAAAGGATCTGTGAGGCCCCTACACTTTGGCCTGCAGGTAATCTCCAAACTCACTGTATGGATAAGCCCGTACACTTCCCAGCCTCCCTTGCAGTCATTTACATGTGGCCCAGTGACAGTTCTGACCAAAGGAAGGTGGGCAGAAGTGATCTATGTCACTTCCAGAACTGCCCATCAGAACTTTCCCAAATGCTTTTCTCTGTTCTTCCTTTTCTGTGGCCTGATGCAGATGAGCACCTTGGAAGTTAAGCTTTGAAGATGGCGGAATCACACAATGGCAGGAGGCTGAGTCCTGAATCACCAATTGAAGGGGAAATGCTAATTTTGAACAAAAAAAATCAACTTCTATTTTATTTGAGCCATTATATTTGAGACATCTGTTAGAGAAGCCTTTGCTAACCTGGGCTAATACAGCACCAATATTTCTGTTAATGAAAGAAGGAAGCTAAGAGATCAATCAATGCCCCTCCCAGATGGAATCTTTGCATCCTATCCAAGATGCTTCGTTAAGCTTCTCCACGCATCACTGACTATATAATTCCAGGAAAATGGAGGCCTCAGATGGAGACGCCAGCATTCCAGTCAGTGGAAAGGGCTAGACAAAATATATTGACTTCTGATTTTTGGCAGACATTTGGTCACAGGTGTCAGTTCCTCAAAATTTGATTAATGTTTGAAATACTAAAAACTGTAAGTGCTTGAGGCTATAGGGAGTGGGAGTGGGAGTGGGTGGGGAAGGGGAAAGAGCCTGGGAGGAAGACAGGCTTTGGAATCAGGTGGACATGAATCCAATCCTGACATCACCCCATCTACCAGCCATACGTCTTCGGGCATATAAACTACCCTCTCTGGGCCTCAGAGTCTTCATCTGCAAAGGAAATAATCTGTCATCATTTTATCTAGTCACAAGTGACAAAATCCTAAACTGAATTAGCTTAAGCAAAGATGAATTTCTGGTCCAACGTGATGGATTGAACATGTGTATATATTCCTTTGTTCCCTCCAAAATATAATGAAAATGACAGTAGAAGAATTTACAAGGCATTAACTCATAATAACTAAGAGAAAAGGAGACTCATAATAACTAAGAGAAAAGGAGAGGAGATAAAAAAAATTATGGAAGTTGGAAAGAAACTGGATGGGTGATAACCGTCTTAGCAGATAAGGAAGCTAAAACCTGCACTAGCAGTGGAGGAAGCTCAGAAGCTCTCCACATGGCACCAGCAATCTACAGAAAGACTCAGGAAGTGGAGGCACCAATACCTCTGAAAGGGATATGAAGGTGGGACTTAAAACAGGTGAACTGGTTGAAAGTTTGTTTAAGACACAACTAGAATCAAATTATCAAACTTAACATCACTAATTGTAGGACCTCCTGATATTGCCTCCAAATGAAATACGCACTTCACCTATGAAGCCTACTTGCCAGGATGTTTAACATGTCTAATTAGTGTTTTGACCTAATTTCCAGTCCACAAGAAATACAGGGAATAGGGGAACAAGTCAAGTGAGGAAACAATATTAAACCTAGATTGTGGGATATTCTAAAAGATAGTTAACTGGACTGGTCTCTTCAAAAGGTCAACGTTCTAGAGTAAAAGAAACTAAATAGATAACAACAACCAAATGCAATGGATTTTGGTTTAATAAAAAAATCAACCTACACATGTACACTTAGCCATTTGGAAAAACTTGAGTATGGAGTGGGTATTAGATGCTGTGGTAGCCAGCCTCTCAGATGGGTGGTGGTGTTTCCTGCCTGTACACCCTTATTTCTCCCCTTCTATATTGTATCAGGGTTGGTCTATATGTCCAATACCATGTAACAGAAGTGATGCTAATTCACTGCCGTGATTAGTTTATAAAAAATTACAGCTTCTGTCTTAGGTACTCCCTTGCAGGCTCACTCTCACTAAGCTCCCTTGCTCTAGGCAAAGCCACATGCTATGCCATCACTCAGGGAGCCAGTGGAGAGGACAAAGCAGCGAGAATTTGAGGCCTCCAGGCATTAGCCATACGAATGACCTAGGAAGTAGATCCCTCAGGCTTAATTGAGTCTTGAGCTGATTGCAGCTTCTGCTGATAGACTGACTACAACCTCATGCAAGGACCCTGAGCCAGAACCATCCAGCTAAGCTGCGCCCAGATCCCTAACACCTAGGAACTGTGAGATAAGGAATGCTTGTTGTTTTAAGCTGCCATGTTTTGAAGTAATTTGTTATGCAGCAGTAGATAACTAATACAGATGATAACAGAGAATAATTTAATATTCTCAGGTGTGATAATGGTGTGATTATATAAGAGGACTTCCTCTTTTTTCAAGGAGCACCCTAACTTTTTTAGGGTTGGAGTGTCCTGACGTCTAAGGTTTAGTTACAAGTCATTCATCAAATATATGTATATATACATTGTATTCATATACACATGTACAAAATACTAATAGGTATTAAACCTAGGTGGTGTGTATATTAGTAATCATTGCATCATTCTTTCAATGCTTCTCTATCATTAAACATTTTCATTATAAAAATTTAGAAAATGTCTGCTTCTAGCAAAGATGGAGTAACAGAATTCCAATACATCTATCCACCAGAAACCATTAAAAATATGAAATGGGGGTGCGAGGGTAGTTCAGTAGCAGAATTCTCGCCTCCAAAGCGGAGACCCGGTTCGATTCCCGGCCCATGTACTTCCCAAAACACAAAAACAAACAAAAATTCAACAAATGGTGCTGCAATAACAGGATACTCACATGGAAAAAGAATGAATTGTGGCCCCCGCCATGCAGCATACAAAAGATATACGTATATGAGGCAAAAGTTTTCAAGACACTGAACATCAAACAGCAAAAGACAATAATTCCTCGAGGAGATTTCTGGAAAGATGGCCGACTAGAGTGGCTCAAGATTAGCCTTGCTCCAGGGAAAGGTTGGAGAGGGGACAGGAGCACGACTGAGGCAGCGATTCGGGACTGCAGCTGACCTGGGAGAGCCTTCTGCACCACATGTGGCAGCCCTGGTTGCAGAGGCCGAGGAACTGAGAAGCACAGAGCTGCTTAGCCCGCGGGAGTGCATGGACTGTAGCACAGAACTAGGAAGTAAACCAGGCCGCATTACTTGGGTGCACTACCCTCAGCAGCACAGCTCCATGACCGGCAACTCACCCCACACCACACACACCTGAACTCCATCACCCTCTCCCATTCCCTGTGCTCTAGGAGCCCCCACACCACCAGCCTCCATACACATATCTGCCCCACAACCCTACCCCAAGTGCAGCCCAACCCACCTCTCTTGCACCACTCCCGAGCACTACCTCCCCCTCCCTGTTCCCTGCAGGCTGTTGCCACCACAGAAAGGCTGAGGACACTAACCTCCATACCTAGGCTACCCCACTCATAGTGTCGCACAGCCTCACCCCACCCTCCCTGAGCATAGCACATCCCTTTACAGCACTCAGGCCCACGCATACGCACAGGCCCCCAATCACATCATTCAGCTCTGGGAACCGCACTTTACAGCAGTCCTAGAACTGTCTGTGCATATAGCCCTCAGCCTCACTTCCCAACTAATCAAAGACGTTCATACAACTCTACTTAATAAAATAAGTGGGACAGCAAATGACATCAACTGAAGACAGTAGAAAAGCACAAAGAGTCAACTAATCTTTGACAAGGCCCCCCAATCCTCTGAACTGAGACAAAATAGTCTTTTCGATAATTGGGCATGGAAGAACTGGATATTAATAGTCAAGAGAATGAAAGAGGAACCTATCTCACACCTACACAAAAATTAACTCAAAGTGGATCAAACACCTCAATATAAGAACTAGCACCATAAAGTTTCTAGAAGAAAATGTAGGCAAACATCTTCAAAACCTAGCAATAGGAGGTAGCTTCCTAAACTTTACACCCAAAGCACAAGCAACAAAAGAAAAAATACATAAATGGGAACTCCTCAAAATCAAATGCTTCTGCAGCTCAAAAGATTTTGTCAAAAGGTGAAGAGGCACAGGACATGGTGGTTCAGTGGCAGAGTTCTCACCTGCCATGCCAGAGACCCAGGTTTGATTCCTGGTGCCTGCCCATGTAAAAAAAAAAAAAAAAAAAAAAAAAGGAGGTGAAGAGGCAGCCAACTCAATGGGAGAAAAATATTTGGAAATCACATAACAGACAAAGGTTTGACTTCCTGTATATACAAAGAAATCATACAACTCAACAACAAAAGAACAAACAATCCAATTATAAAATGGGCTAAAGATATGAATAGGCATTTTTCTGAAGAGCAAATATAAATACAGATGGCTCAAAAGCACATGAAGAGATGCTCATTTTCACTGACTATATGGGAAATGCAAATAAAGACTACAGTGAGATACCACCTCACACCTATAAAAATGGCTGCTATTAAACAAACAGAAAATTATAAATGTTGGAGAGGATGTGAGGTAACTGGGACACTTACACACTGCTGGTGGGATTGTATAATGGTGCAGCCATTATGGAAGACTGTTTGGTGGTTCATTAAGAAGCTAAATATTGAGTTGCCCTACGACCCAGCAATAGCACTACTTGGTATGTACCCAGAAGAGCTGAAAGCAACAACACAAACAGACATTTGCACACCAGTGTTCATAGCAGTATTATTCACAATCGCCAAAAGAAGGAAACAAACCAAATGCCCATCAACAGATGAGTGGATCAATAAGATAAGGTATATACATATGATTGAATATTATGTAGCAGTAAGATAAAATGATGTCCTGAAGCACATGACATGATAGATAAGACTTAAGGATATA
This sequence comes from Tamandua tetradactyla, assembly GCF_023851605.1. Taxonomy (NCBI): domain Eukaryota; kingdom Metazoa; phylum Chordata; class Mammalia; order Pilosa; family Myrmecophagidae; genus Tamandua; species Tamandua tetradactyla. The sequence continues at coordinate 57,450,982 of NC_135346.1, forward strand.
ATGATGAGTGAAGTTAGCCAGACACAAAAGGATAAGTCCACTTTTATGAAGTGGGGACTTAGAGATACAGAGAAACTAGAGATGGGTGAACCCTTAGCTAATGATGTTGAACTCCAATGTAAGGGAATAGATAGCAGCAAAGGTGATTCTCTAGTGGGTCTAGAAATAACATTACCATATTGAAGATGAACAAGATTGAAAGGGGTTGTATAGACCTACATGCCCCACTAACCTACACTAGAAATATCAATGCGTTCTTGTAAGAATTACTTCAAAGATATGATTCTTATATAAAGAGTGTTTAAGTCCAGGGTACAGGGGAAAACTGCTATTGCAGGCCATGAGCTGTGTTCAAAAGGAAACCATCAGCACTACCACAGCAATAGCAGAGGTAAATAATGGGGTGAGGGACAAGAATTAGGAGGCGGTTTAGATTTCCTATTTAGCAAGGGTGTGTTTATCAGCTTTCTGTCTCTTGGGAACATGAAATTATCTAAAATTGAAAATGCTGATCGACTGTGGACTTTGGGCCCTCTACGTGATGCCTGATGAATGCAGACAGCTGAAGGATGCACTGACGGAGAAGTAGATTGGCGAACGATGTTGTATACTTATGAACAAAGGTTGTGCTGCTACAAAAAGGAACAATGTCATAAGGCATGCCGCGATGTGAATGGACGGGTGGGACATTTGGTGAGACAAAATAAGCCAGAAACAAAAAACAACAATGGTGTGGCCACCTTCAGAAAATGCTTATAAGAAAACAGGGGCCTAGATTGTAAACTTTTAGAGCAGACACATTAAGTCCAGAGTGGTAATTATTATTTCTGGATTTTGAGAGGCTGTTTTATATATATCACCTGATATTTGGAGATAAGAATGAAGCCGAAAAGGTTGGGGTTAAAGTAATTCAGAATACAGGGGTAAGGAAGACAGTGTCTGTATTTTAGAATCACACATACTCTTTGAGACCAATGGAAAAAAGGTCTATTTGATCTGGAACTGAAATTTTCTGTAATGCATAATCAAATTCAACCTACATGTTTAGCTCATCTGAATAACTGAAACACAAGAAGCACAGATAAGAAAGAGGTCCTTTAATCCTGTAGAGATTATTGTAATGCCTGGAAACATCCTAGAGCATATTAAGCAGATAATCAAAAAGTATTGATGAAGTCCCTTGAGGAAGGCAAGAAAGAATATGGAACTATTCAACCTTACCATCAGGGAATCCCCTGATACTGTGTCAAACTTTAGGGACACCCGAATCAATAGGCCATGCCCTTGATCATGAGGCTTTTTCTTGTGAAACTTATGTAGGTAACGGAGAAGCTTAGACTACCAATAGACATGCCTAAGAGTTATTTCTGGAGAACCTTTGTTGTTGCTCAGATGTGGCCTCAGTCTCTCTAAGCCCAACTCTGCAAATGGAGTCATTGCCCTCCCCTCTATGTGCAACGTGACATCCAGGGGTGAAAGTCTCCCTGATGACATGGGAGAGGGCTCCCAGGGATGAATCCAGACCCAGCACCACAGGATCAACAATTACATCCTGACCAAAAGGGGGTAAAGAAGTATAATTAATAAAGTATCAGTGGCAGAGAGAGTTCAAATAGAGTCAAGAGGCTATACTCTGCAGGGTGCTCTTATGCAAGCTTCAGGTAGACCTTGCTACCTATCGTAACCTTCCAACCCCCAGCCAGGACCATTCCAGCCAATCCTAAAGAACACCTAGGGCAATATATAAGATTCCACAAGGGTTCCCGGCACTAGAGTAACTTTCCAGAAACCTACAACCTCCAGATAGGTCTCTGCTCCAGGTAAGTCCTGAAGCCTAGACCACCCTCTCTAGAACATCAGATAGTTTCATCTCCCTACCCTATATTAGTAACAGACCCTTCCAATATCAAAAATTTAGAATGGCCATAGCCTAAACAACCCCAAAGAGAGGTATGGAAAAATCAAAGGTGATGGTGGAATTATGCATAGAAGATAGGACTTACAAATGAATAAAACGCTGAGTCATTAAATTGATATCACTTTTACCTCCAATATTTTAGAGCAGCTAGAAATAAAAACCTAAAATTGTGAAATTGTAACCCATGCCAAAGTCTGAAATATGTTCTAAACTAATAGTGGTGCTGTGCTTTGAATTTATAGCTTTTTTATATATACGTTATTTTTCACAAATAAAAAGGAGAAAAGTCGATTGTGATGATAAGAAAAATATTTAAGCCCTGTAGCCTCCTATATTTTGGAACAGCTAGAATGAAAACTATGAGAGGATCATATTGTAGCCCATGATAAACTCTGGGATCTGTCTTGTAACCACGTGTTGAAGAGTGCTTTGAAAACTTTAGCGTTTTTAAAATTTCTTTGCTTTGTATATACGGTGTACTTACACAATTTAAAAAGTTAAAAAAAAAGTCTAGAGGAAGAGATAGGCATGCAATACAAATTACAATATCATGTGCTAAGTGCAATAGAAGATGCATGTAAGCACACACACATACACACACACACACACACACACAGCAAAGACAATGACTCCTGAGAGATGAGAAACAAGATAAGCCCTATGAATTGCCCCAACCAACTGTACTGAAAGAGATTTCGGGCTGCAGCCCAAGGAGGGGAACTGAGACAGAATCAGCAGACTCCCTGAGTGGAGGAGATAGAGGTGATGTCCAGACAAACGAAGGCAGCCTGAGTTCCCAGACCAGAGAACTCATAAGGAGAGAGCTGCCCCAAGAGAGAGCTCCAGACATGTGCAGAGGGTGCCTGCATATAAGGAAAATACCTGAGGCTACGGAAGAAACATCCAAAAAGATCAGAGGAAACAGTATCTGTGGCTACCAGCCAGACTGTAAAGTCTGAAAGTACCCAGAGCACTGGGTAGAGTGCTCACAGGGGAATAACTTGAGCCTGATTAAGCACTGCTCTGGGCCTTTCTAACTAATCAGAACGGCAAGACCCCCCCAAATCAAACTGCTTCCAAGTAACTTAACTGCATTCCGGGGCAAAGATTAAGAAAGTTTTCTAGGAATGCAAAAATATTCAGCACCCAACAAGGTGAAATTCACATCTGACATCCAATCAAAGATTACCAGGCATACAAAGAGGCAGGAAAACACAAATCATAAAAAGGATAATCAATAACTCAAAACTGACTAATAACTGACATGTTAGAATTAGTAAAGAAGGACATTCAAACAGTTATAATCACTGTACTCCCTATGTTCAAAAAATTAAGTAGAGACATGGGAGATATAAAGAAGATACTAATCAAACTTCTAGAGATGAAAAATACACAGGATGAGATTAACAGCAGATAACACGTTACAGAAGATTAGTGAACTTGAAGATGTTGCAGTTGAAACACTGAAAGAAAAAATGCAAAGAGCGTCAGCAACTCTATACCCACAAATTTAATAAAACCAATTCCTTGAAAAACACAATCTACCAGAACTCACACAAGGATAAATGAATATCTGAATAGGCCTGTATCAAAGAAAATCAATTAATAATTAATAACAAAAAAAACCTTGGTGAGTTCTACCTTGGTATCCTCTGGCTCTTTACCAACATCTCTCTTCCTAAAAACCAAAAAAAAAAACAAAACAAAAACAAAGCATACATGCTTAAGCAAGTCATCAGATCCCTGAAACTCAGACTCCTCACTATGAAGTTAGTAATAGCACCCACCTCATAGGATAATTGTGATAATGAAATGAGTTTATGCAGTTGAAATGGGTTCTGAGCATATAGTAGGCACATAATAAATGGTAGCTTTTATGCTCAATTCATTCCAAACTAAAACCCTAGTCTAAAGGGAATCTCACTCAAAATAAATGCTCCCAGTAACATTTCAAAGCCTTCCCCGTGGCCAGGAAAAGACCACACACCTATTTCCAGGGGATCACCTGGAAGGGGGGGGTGGAATCACCCACTAGTGCCACCATTCATAGCCCTGCACCCCAGACTGAACCCTCACCACCCAAGCATTTCACTGCTCAGATCTGAGCATTCACCTCCCACTACTTCCCCTCCCACCCGCCTGTCAACTGCGCTGCCCACCCTGCAAGCTGGCTCCCTAACACACCTACTCACAGAATTATTGTTTCATTTTCCTATCTTTCTCACTCAGAAGGATAGGGAGGAACAGCGACAGGCCAGGAGACAGCTGGAACCAGGAGGGCTGTGCGCTGTGCCCTTGTCTCAGGTGCCACACCCTCCACCTACAGCTCCCACAAGCCCACCCTCTGGCCTTCTGGGCTTCCTTTTCCTCCCAACAGTTCCACACACCCCTTGCTGCTGAGAAGCAATACTCTCCATCCACTCCCAACCCAGCTCCATTTACCCCTTGCCCCACAACAACTGTCCATAAAGCCAAGCCAGTTTCCTTACCAGCTCTGCAACTCTGGCAAAAAGCCCAATTCTTTTGCCTAGCAGGATGTGTTAGATACCCTCCCATTCTCTGAAGTGGGTTGGGATGCGGGAAGATCACCTACAGAGACCCTGACCCTCTCCAACCTCCCCCTCTCATTAGCCCTGTGACCTTGGGAATATTACTCTCCGGGTCCATTCCTCCTCCCAAAGTTTTTTATTGTGAAATTTAACATATATACAAAGAAAAGAAAGATAAAGCAATAATTTTCAAAGTATACTTCAACAAGTAGCTACAGAACAGATTTCAGAGTTTGTATGGGTTACCATTCCACTATTTCAGATTTTTCCTTCTAGCTACTCCAAAACACTGGAGGCGGGCAAGCCACTGTGGCTCAGTGGCAGAGTTCTCCAAAACACTGGAGGCTAGAAAAACTATCGGTATAGTTACTCAATATTCCAGGTTGATACACATATAGCTTATTATCTCAGAACCCAGAAATATACTTTCAACTTCAGACTAAGTGTGGCTGCTATAAGGGATTACAATCTAGGCTTCCATTTTCTTTTTTTTTTTATTTATTAATTAAAAAAAAATAACAACAAACAAAAATATTAACATATCATTCCATTCTACGTATATAATCAGTAATTCTTAATATCATCACATAGTTGCATATTCATCATTTCTTAGAACATTTGCATCGATTTAGAAAAAGAAATGAAAAGACAACAGAAAAAGGAATAAAATGATAACAGAAATAAAAAAGATTATACGTACCATACCCCTTACCCTTCGCTTTCATTTATCACTAGCATTTCAAACTAAATTTATTTTAACATTTGTTCCCCCTATTATTTATTTTTATTCCATATGTTCTACTCTTCTGTTGATATGGCAGATAAAAGGAGCATCAGACACAAGGTTTTCACAATCACAGAGTCACATTGTGAAAGTTGTATCATTGTTCAATCATCATCAAGAAACATGGCTACTGGAACACAGCTCTACATTTTCAGGCAGTTCCCTCCAGCCTCTCCACTACTTCTTGAACAAGGTGATATCTACTTAATGCGTAAGAATAACTTCCAGGATAACCTCTCGACTCTGTTTGGAATCTCTCAGCCATTGACACTTTGTCTCATTTCACTCTTCCCCCTTTTGGTCGAGAAGGTTCTCTCAATTTCTTGATGTTAATTCTCAGCTCATTCTAGGGTTTTTCTCAATCCCTTGATGCTGAGTCTCAGCTCATTCCAGGATCTCTGTCCCACATTGCCAGGAAGGTCCACACCCCTGGGAGTCATGTCCCACGCAGAGAGGGGGAGGGTGGTGAGACTGCTCGTCGCATTGGCTGGAGAGAGAGGCCACATCTGAGCAACAAAAGAAGTTCTGTTGGGGGTGACTCTTAGGCCTAGATTTTAAGTAGAGTTGACCTATCCTTTGTGGGGTTAAATTTCATATGAAAAATCCCAAGACTGGGGGCTCAGCCTATAGTTTTGGTTGTTCACACTGCTTGTGAGAATATCAAGAACTCAACTTGGGGAAGTCGAATTTCTCCCCGTTCTCACCATTCCCCAAAGGGGGCTTTGTAAATACTTTTCCACTCACTGATGGAATCACTCTGGGATTCATCGAGGCATCACTCTGGACAAACCAACAAAATCTCATGTCCTACCTGAGATTCCAAGTACTTATGGCATTCAATCAAACTATCTACATAAGTTATATTAGGAAATGCACTAGTCAAAATATAAATTTTGTAACAAATAAACATTTTTTGCTTTAGTCTCACACATAAGGTGACATTTTAAAATATTAATCACCATCTATTTTCATAGGCTCCCATTTTCTTATAACTATTTTCTGAAAACGATTTCAGCATATTTGTTCTTTAGTTTCTGGTTTATTTTACACAACACATTGTCCCCAAGGTTTATTCAGTTCGTTGTGTGCCCCTCTACATCCTTCCTTTTTGTAGCCACACCATATTCCATCATATAAATGTATCATAATTTGCCATTCTGCTTCTCAAGCATTGTACCCTTCAGCTCCCTCCATCTATCGGACATCATGAATATGAATAATGTCTAAAATAAGCAAACCATGTCTTACAGTATCCTCAATTAGTTGTACAGTTGGCAGCACTCTCAATTAAGAACCGACAAACACAGCCTCACCAAATACCAAATCAAAACTACACTTCATCACTTGCATCTCCCTCCCACCAATTAGATACAACTCATAGTGCTGTGGTACTGTTGATGTCTTCCTGTTAACTATTCGCCATAGCATGCAATTTTAGTTCCCACCCCCACCCCAATAGCCCTCTACTGTTGATTCTTTATCCAGAATCCAACCTCTAAAATAGTTCATGCAAGAACTTATTTATAATTGTAGATTCAGTCAGTGGGATACAAGGCACTATACATTCCCTTTCACTCATATTCACCTTCAATATGGCAATGTTACTTATAACCCCACTAGTTAGTTAACATGACTTCTGTCCATTCCCCTGCATTTCAGTTCAACCTCATTGGGCAGCCTTTCCCCCATTTCTAGCTTCTGTGTACCTCTAGGTCTGCTATAATCTACAGTATAACCTCTGAGATAACCTTTACCAGAGTCATAATAGCAAAATCATACAGTCCTTTTGTGTCTGACTTATTTCCCTCAGCATTACGTCCTCAAGGTTCATCCATGTTGTCATATGTTTTTGGACCTCATTTTGTTTTACTGCTGTATAAAATTCCATTGTATGAATATACTACATTTTGTTTGTCCACTCATCTGTTAATAGGCACTCAGATTGTTTCCATCTTTTGGCAATGGTGAATAGTGCTGCTATGAATGTTGGTATGCAAATATCTGTTCATGTCAGTGCTTTCAGCTCTTCTGGTTGTATACCGAGTATTGGTATTGCCATGTCATAGGGCAACTCAATATTTAGTTTTCTGAGGAATCACCAAACTGCTTTTCACAATGGCTGCAACATTATACATTCCCACCAACAGTGAATAAGAGTTCCAATTTCTCCACATCCTTTCCAACATTTGTAGTTCTCTGTTTGTTTAACAGCAGCCATTCTTATAGGTGTGAGGTAGTATCTCATTGTTATCTTGATTTGCATTTCCCTTATAGCTCATGAAAATGAGCATCTCTTCATGTGTTTCTTAGACATTGGTATTTGCTCTTCGGAAAAGTGTCTACTCATGTCCTCTACTAATTTTATAATTGGGTTGTATCTTCTTTTGTTGTTGAGCTGTATAATTTCCTTATATACACAGGATATCAAGCTTTTATCGAATATGTGGTTTCCAAATATTTTTGCCCATTGAGTTGGCTGCCTCTGCACCTTTTTAACAAAGTCCTTTGAGGCACAGAATCTCTTATTCTTAAGGAGTTCCCATGTATCTAGTTGTCCTTTCACTGCGTATACTTAAGGTGCAAAGTTTAAGAAGCAACCTCCTGTTTCTACACCAGGAAGATGTTTCCCTTAATTTTCTTCTAGAAGTTTTAAGGTACTGGTTCATACATTTAGGTCTTTAATCCATTTGAATTAATTTTTCTATAGGGTGTAAGGTAGGTTTTCTAGTTTGGTAGAGCCAGAATGCAATATACCAGAAATGGAAAGACTGATTAAGTTGCAAATTTACAGTTCTAAGGCCATGAGAATGTCCAAATTAAAGCAAGTCTATAAAAATGTCCAAATTAAGGGACCAAAACAAGAGGTTACCTTCATTCAAGAAAGGCCAATGAAGTTCAGGGTTTCTCTCTGAATTGGAAAGGTACATGGTGAACATGGTGACATCTGTTAGCTTTCTCTCCAGGCTCCTTGTTTCATGAAGTTCCCCCAGGGGCATTTTCCTTCTTCATCTCTAAAGGTCTCTGGCTGTGTGGGCTCTCATGGTTCTCGTGGCTTTCTCGTGGCTCACTTATGGCTCAATCGTTGTTCTGAAGCTTTCTCTGAAGTGCTTCCTCTTTTAAAGATTACCAGTAAACTAATCAAGACCCACCTGGAACAGGTGGTGTCACATTTCCCTCTAAGCAAAGGCTAATACCCACAATCGGGTGAGTCATATCTCCATGGAGAGAACATAATCAAAAGATTCCAACCTATATTACTGAATAGGGATTAAAAGAAATGGTTGCTCCCACAAGAATGGATCAGGATTAAAACCTGACTTTTCTAGGGCACATAATCCTTTCAAATCAGCAGAGTAAGGGGTCTCTCATTATTTTGGCTATTGAAATTCAATTCTTCCATGTTCATCTATTTAAAAAAGTACTCTGTCCTAATTCATAAGATTTGGGAGCCTTCTTGATATCAATTATCCTTAGATTTAGTGGTCTATCTCCACACCCTTGATTCTATTCCATTGGTTGATACTTCTATCTTTGGGCCAGTACCATGCTGTTTTGACAACTGTGGCTTTATGGTAAGCTTTAGTCAGGAAGTGTTAGTCGTTGCACTTCACTTTTCATTATTAGGATACTCTTTAGCTATTCAGGGTCTCTTTCCCTTTCAAATGAATTTGATAACCAGCTTTTCCAAGTCTTCAAAGTAGGTTGTTGGGATTTTGATTGATATTGCATTCAATCTGTATATCAATTTGGGTAGAACTGAGATCTTAATGACATTCAACCTTTATTGATGGAAAGCATGGATGTCTTTCCATCTATTTAAGTCATTTTTTATTTCTTTTAGTAACGTTTTCTAGTTTTCTGTGTAAAAGTCCTTGACATCCCTGGTTAGGCTTATTCCTAGATACTTGATTCTTTTGGTCACTATTTTGAATGCAATTTTTTCCTTGTCTCCTCAGATAGGTCATTACTTGTGTATAGAAACATTACTGATTTTTGTATCCTGCCACTTCGCTGAATTTATTAGTTCAAGTAGCTTTGTCAAAGATTCCTCAGGGTGCTCTAAGTATAGGAACATGTCATCTGCAAATAATTAAAGTTTTAGTTTTCCTTTCCTATTTGGACGCCTTTTATTTCTTTCTCCTGTCTAATCGCTCCAGCTAGGACTTTTAGTACAATGTTGAATAACAGCAGTGAAAATGGGCATTCTTGTCTCATTCCCAATCTTAAGGGGAATGCTTCAATCTCTCACCATTAAGTATGATGCTCGCTATAGGTTTTTAATATATGCTCTTTATAATATTGAGGAAGTTTCCTTTGATTCTTACCATTTAAAGTATTTTATCAGGAAAGGATGCTGAATTCTGTCGAGTGCTTTCTCAGCATCAATCAAGATGATCATAAGATCTTCCCATTTGATTTGTTAATGTGCTATTCTGTATATTCAACACAATCCCAATTAAAATACCAGGAAGGTTTTTTTATACAAACTGGCAAACTAATTCCAAAATTCATGTGCAAATGCAAGGAACTAGAAGAGTTTCTCTCTCTCTCTCTCTCTCTCTCTCTCTCTCTCTCTCTCTCTCTATCTCTAACACACACACACAAACTCTGCAAAAGATCATAGTTGGAGGACTAAGATTTGAAGAATTATTACAAAGCCACATTAATCAAGACAGTGTGGTACTGGCACCAAAATAGCTACAATGGAACAGAAAAGAACGTCAAGAAATAGATCCACATATACATGGACTTTTTATAAAGGTACAAAGGAAGTGCAGTGGAGGAAAGATAGGCTTTTCAACAAACTGTTGGAATAACTGGATATCTATATACAAAAAAAAGAAAAACAGAACCCGTGGATCCATACTTCTCACCATATATATAAAAATTAACTCAAAATGGATAACAGACTGAAATATAAAACCTAAAACTATAAAGCTCCTAGAAGAAGGCAGGATAAAATATTTGTGGCCTTATGATTATATAAAGATTTCTTAGATATGACACCAAAAGTATGGTTCATAAAAGAACAGATTGATAAATTGGAATTCATCAGAATTAAACTTTTCTCTTTGAAAAACTTAAGAACATGAAAAGATAACCTACAGACTAAAAGGAAATATTTGTGAATAATATATCTGATAAACATATAAAGGATTTATTTCTAGAATATATAAAGAACTCTCAAAACTCAACACTAAGAAAACAAACAATCTGATAAAAAAAATTTGGTGAGGATGTGGATGATTGGAACTGTCATACTGCTGGTGATACTAAACATGGACATATCACATACCCAGCCATTCCACTTCCAAGAGAAAAGGAAATATATATACTTTTACAAAAACGTTCATAGCAGTTTTGTTTGTAATGGCCAAAAACTGGAAACAATTTAAACGTCCACCCACAGAATGGATTTTTAAAAGTGTAGAATACAGTGGAATACAATTCAGCACTAAGGAGGAGTAAACTATTTATATAAATAACAACCTGGATTAATATCAAAATAATTATACTGAGTGAAATAGACAAGAGTATGTACCATATGATTCTATTTATATAAACTTATAGAAAATGTAACTATCTATAGGGACACAAGGTAGAGATCAGTGGTTGCCTGGTGGGAGGGAAGGATAACAAAAAGACATGAAGAAATGTTTGTAAGTGATAGGTATATTCACTATTCTGACAGGGGTAACAGGTTTCACAAGAGAATACATGTGTCAAAACTTTAACTGTATAGCCTAAATTTGTGTAGTTTAATGCATGGTGTGCTGATCTGAATTTATTACATACCCCAGAAAAGCCAATCAATATTGTTGGATGGTATCTTTTTTTATTGTTTCCATAGAGATGTGATGTACTCAATTGTGGGTGGTAACTTTTGATTAGGTAGCTTCTATGGAGAAGTGTCTTCACCCATCCAAGGTGGGGTTGCTTACTGGACCCTTTAAGAGGGAACCATTTTGGAAAAACTCAGAGCCAAGAAAGCTCACACAGCCAGAGATCTTTGGAGACGCACAAAGAGAACACCCCTGGGAAATCCTTATGAAACAAGAACCAGGAAAGAAAGCTAGCAGATGTTGCCATGCGCCTTTCTAGCTGACAGAGGTGTTCTGGACCCATCAGTGTTTCTTGAATCAAGGTATCTTTTCCTGGATGCCTCAGTTTGGACATTCTCATGGCCATAGAACTGTAAACCTGCAACTTAATAAATTCCCCTTTTTAAAAGCTGTTCCATTTCTGGTATACTGCATTCTGGCAGCTTACAAATTAAAATATATGGCAATTAGGTGTGTTAAAGCTGTTTAAAAAAAAAAAGATAATGTATAAAGGATGCCCTGCTGTACAACACCCTTCAGGTCTTTTTCTAAACTTTAAGTTTTTAATAATTTTAAATTTACAGAAGAGATACTATTGTATTGAATTATGTACCCCAGGGTGGGGGGTGGGGGTGGAGGGAAAGCATGTTCTTAATCTTAATCCATTCCTATGGCTATGAACTCATTGTAAGCAGGACCTTTTTTTTTTTTTAACTTTTTTTATTATATAATATAACATATATACAAAGCAAAGAGAGAAAAAAGCAATAGTTTTCAAGGCACTCTTCAACAAGTAGTTACAGGAAAATATTCCAGAATTTGTCATGGGCTACCATACATCAACTCAGATTTTTCCTTCTAGCTACTCCAGAACATTGGAGGCTAGAAGGAATTTTTTTTTTTTTTTTTTTTTTTTTTTTTGGCATGGGCAGGCTCCAGGAATCAAATCCGGGTCTCCAGCATGGCAGGCAGTAATTCTGCCACTGAGCAAATAAATACATTTTTATTGTCACAATTGACTATTTTTTTTCTTTTTTTTTTGTGAAAAATAATATATATACAAAGAAGCAATACATTTCAAAGCATAGTGCAACAATTAGTTGTAGAACAGATTTCAGAGTTTGTATGGGTTACAATTCCACAATTTTAGGTTTTTACTTCTAGCTGCTCTAAGATACTGGGGACTAAAAGAAATATCAATTTAATGATTCTCCTACCTTCTCTGTATAATTCCACCATCACCTTTGGACTTTCTCCCACTCTTTAGGGGTATCTGGACTATGCCCATTCTAACTTTTTCATGTTGGAAGGGGCTATCAATAATATGGGGTAGGGAGATGGAACTAGCTGATATTCTAGAAAGGCTGGGTCCTCTAGGTTTTAGGACTTATCCAGGGACCCATCGAGAGGTTTTAGGTTTCTGAAAGGTTACCCTAGTGCATGGAACCTTTGTAGAATCTTATATATTGTCCTAGGTGTTCTTCATGATTCGCAGGAACCGTTTAGGTTGGGGGTTGACAAGTTATGATAAGTAGCAATGTCCAATTGAAACTTGTGTAAGAGCCACCTCCATTATAGCCCCTCGACTCTATCTGAACTCTCTCAGACACTGATGCCTTATTTGCTACTGTTATTTTCCCCCTCCTTGGTCAGGATGGCATTGTTGATCCCACAGTACAAGGGCCAGACTCATCCCTGGGAGTCATCTCCCACAGGAGACTTTCACTCCTGTATGTCATGCCCCACATAAGGGGAGGGGAGGGCAATGGTTTCACTTGCAGATCTGGGCTTAGAGAGAGTGAGGCTACATCTGAGCAACAACAGAGTTCCTCCAGAAGTATCTCTCAGGCATGCCTATAGGTAGGCTAAGCTTCTCCGCTACATACATAAGTCCCACTAGAGCAAGCCTAAAGATCAAGGGCTTGGCTTATTGATATAGTGGTATAGCTTAATAATTCCATATTTTTTCTCCCATCCCTCAAGGGACTTTGCCAATACTTTTTGATTATCTGCTTAATATATTCTAGAATATATCCAGGCATTATATTAAACTATACAGGATTAAAGGTTCTCATTCTTATTCTGGGCTCCCTGTGTTTTAATTGTTTAAATGAGCTATCCAGATAGGTTGAGTTAGATTACGTGCTACAGAAAATTAAGGATCTGGACAAAATAAACCTTTCTTCCTTTGCTCTCAAAGAATAGATGAGGTTCTACTTATCTTCCTTACCCCAGTAAACAGGACCTTTTAAAGATGCTATTTTTAGTTAAGGTGGGGCCAAATGAATGAGGGTAGACCTTAATCCTACTACTGAAGTCTTTATGAAGAGAAAGCCACCTGGACAAAAAGCTGGAAGTCAATGCAAACTGGAAGAGAAAGGAGAAGACATCTCCATGTGATAATGGGAAAGCCAAGGAACCCAAGGACTGCCAGTCAGCCATAATGCTACTGATTCCAGGAGGAAACAAGCCTTCTAGCCTCTGATACCATGAGACAATAAATTCCCATTGTTTAAGCCAGCCATGGTGTGGTATTTGTCAGAGAAACCTGGCAAACTAGGACAGCTGCAATGGCAGCACAGATAGCTTCCAAATACCTGTCATCTAGCTTCTCCTAATGTTAACATCTCACCTACCTTGGTACAATTATCAAAATCCACATTGTTCTAAGTCCTCCACTTTTCCTCTCTGGGACAGCCTGCGCCACTCTAGAGTGCCTATCCCCTTCAATAAGTTTGTCTAGGCCCTCGCAATCCACTCTGTCCACACAAACACATCTTACATCTCCACTCCCAGCCCCATCTCCCACAAACTCCAGATCCTTAAAGCTGTCTGCATCCTAGATATGCCCCCAACTATCTCACAGACACCTCAAAAGCAAAATGTCTAAAACTGAATAAATTAGTCTCCCCCACCCCCACATACTTCCTTCTGTGTAAAAGGCATCATCACCTGTCACCCATACTGCATCTCAAAATCTTCTCTAACTCCTCACTCTTCATCAGGATCCACATATGATAGTTCACCATTCAAGCCCTATTAAGTCTTCTTCCACATGTCACTCAAACCCTACCCTCTAGGATCTATCTCCATTATCAATAACTTGATTCTGTCCATGATGTCAACCCACAAATTATGTATCAGAACAGGCTTTAAATACTCCTTGTGCATCCAGTCTCTCTCTTTGATTCAACTCCCTGGGTTGATCTTTCTAAATCATTCACTCATCTGATCAATGAATGACACTGATCTGTGTCATTTCTGCTGAAACCCCCTGCAGTGGTTATCACTGTGCCCACAGGATGACATTCTAGCTCCAGGTCTGGCATTCAAGGTCCCTTCAAAATGGCCCTTCAAAATGAGCTCTCTTAATGATGGAGTCATCAAATGAATGGAAATCTTTCTGCCATCAAATCCTCCAAGCATCTACATGCCTTTGCCTGTGTTGCTCTGTCAGCCTAGAAGATTTTCCCCTGTCTTCTCTGTATATAAGCAGAGCACTTTACATATAACTTAGAGGCATCTTTCTGTATGCTTTCCTCCACCAAATGTGAAAGCATTAAGAGCAAAAGCTACTTTTTCTTTAACTAAATCTCTAGCACCAGAACAGTACTTGGTGCTATACAGACACATAGATGGCTTGGATAGATGGATGAAGAGAAAAATGGATGCATGAAGAAATTTATGAGAAAAGAAAGCTAGATTGATGGACAGGTGAGCAGATGATGGGTGGGTGGATGGATGGAGATTTGGTGAGATAAGCAAAGGATATAATAAAGAGGTGGATGATGTTGGATGGATGGCTGAATAGACAGAAACATGAAAATACAAATGAGTGGATGTGGATAGACAGACATAAAGTAATTCCAAAAGGAATTCCAAAAAGGAAATATAGATGGGGATGTAGTAGATGGATGGATGGATGGGCAGATGGGTGAATAGAAGGGTGGATAGATGGGTGGACGGATGTATGAAGAAATCATAACTTCAAGGGTAGAGATTGTTTCTTATTCATCTCTGTTTTCACAGTGCCCAGAATAGGACTTGGAATAGAGTAGGTAGATGTGCAATATATGTCATTGAAGCAGTGAATGAATGATTGAAACACTGGTTTATTGTGGAAAAAATAATGGACTAAAAGTCAGAAGAGCTGATTACTAGCTCTCTCTAGTACATTCACTTAGCCAAACATCTTAAATTTACTCTTCAGTAAAACGGGTAAATTGCATTAAATGGTTTCAAAGATTTTTTCTAGGCACTCTTTGGCTTCCTGATTTGAAGCTACCCTAAACTAAGATAAGGCGGTGGAATGGAAGGAGGGGCTACATTTGAGCAAATGTGTGTTTACTTACAAGTTGTCCTTATGTTGAGCTGATCCCAGATCTCTGCCAGCAGTGGGGGAGAAGAGTTAACACACTCCAGATGAGATTCTGTTCAAATTGTCTGGCTGAAAGCATTGTAGCAGAAATGAAAGACAGGCTGATAGTAGAGCCTGCGGGGTAATTAATAGTGAAACATGAACCTCGGCAAGGCTATACCCAACTCATGTTGAGACTACACAAAACCTTCCCAGGGCTGCTGGCCAAATGTACCCTTGATCCAGGAGGATGGCTGTTTGTTCACAGCCCACGTGGTCTGTCCTATTAGAGTTGCCCCTGGACTCCTGCTTTGCTCTGGAGTAATAATTGTACTAAGAACAACATCTATCATTGGTTCTGGACTGATATGTGCCAGAACATTCTATATATCATCTCATCACCTCTCACAATCACTTTGTGAGGTAGGAATAATGCTCACTTCACGGAAGAGAAGACCTTTAACTAGTAAATAGCAGATTTAGGATTTGAGACCAGGGTATTCTGGATCTTTCTGCTACACCCAACTGCTCTCTGGGGACATGTCGTGGAACTAGTCTGATAACAATCCAAAGACTTCACAGATCATGCCACACAAACTGCAGTAATTTCTGCTGGAGTTTGCCTGGTCTCTTCACAACTTGCTTTTACATTTGATTTAAGCCAGTGGTGCTGGAGGTGAATACTCTCAACACCCCCATATTGTAGATGCAGAAATCGAGGCTCAAACTTACAGTGAATTGACCCAGCCATGGTCTCACAACTTGTAAATAGTGCAAATGAGATTCCATCACCAGGAACTACACTTCCAAGCCAGGTCTTTTAACTCATTAAATATTCTATTCCCACGTGATAGCTGTTGTGGTCATCTGTAGTTTTGCCTAGATATCTTTCTACCAGCCTCTGATGACGGCACCTGAATTTTCCTTAGGGAATCAAACTACCCACCCCACTCCCATCACCTCAGTCCATGTGATTCAGGTGGGATTGATACTCTGTATTCCCTGCTTACCCTCTGCAGGGGTAGAGAAATGATCCCCTGGCCACAGTGAACCTTCAGGGACAGGCATATGACCAAAGATCCCCAGTGAGATCAATTCCATGACAATGGAGGAACTACTGAGAAAAAGGCACCGTCATCCAGAGGGATACCTAAGCTGGTAAAATGGAAGCCAGCATTGCTGGGAGACACCTTAGCCTGCCAGAGGGTGAAGCCAACACAGAAAAAAACATGGACAAGAGATGGTTTCCAAAGGACGTATCTTAAGACCCTGATCTAGCAGTGCCTGAATAGACTCTAGCGGCATGAGCAGTGAGTTTCCTCTCTGCTCAAGCCAGCCTGAGTGGACTGTCTCCCACCTTCACCAAGAGGCTCCAAGTCAATACAGCCCCTCATCACGGTAAATAATCCTCACTTGTTTCCTTGGCCATTGTCCCACTAGACCCCAGTCTACTTGAAGCCAGGGACTATATCCAGTGAATACCAGCCACAGTGCCTGGTTCCAACTAAACTTCATAAAAATTTGTTCCATGATTAAAAATGCTGATTAACTCAAGAATCCCCTCTAGCCCAGTCTACCTTCCTCTCCTTCTCCCCCAGACATCTTTCAAGGACTAATTCAAAGGCCACCTCCTCTGAAACGGGCCCAACCCCCTACCCCACTCTAAAATTGCTCCTGGCCACATCAGGACCTCCATTGAACTTTTCTGCTCCTCTCTACCCCTCCTCTTTCTTGTACAGTCGTGTCCATGCCTGGCCTGCCTCCCAGACTGAGAAGTCCTGAGAATAGGGCCTGAAATGGATTCATTTCTGTATCGAGCCAGCACCCACCACCCTCCAGAGCTCAGAAAATATTTTCTGAATCCAAGACATCATTTCATTCAAATAAACATTCACCAAACCCCAGTACCAGGCCCTGAGAATACAGAGGTGATTAAGGCATCATGACTAGAAATAATAATCATGATAATCATAATAGCTAACATTTACCGGCTTATTACTTTGTGCCAGACACTTTTCATGTATTCATTAATTCAACCCTTAGAGTAAGCCACTCTCAAACCATTTTACAGATGAGGAAACTGAGGCTCAGATGTCAAATAATTTGCCCAAGGTCACAAAGATGGCAAGTGGCAGGGCAAGGATTTGAACCCAGGCAACCTAACTCCACAACCATGCTCTGAACCAGTATCCTTGCCCTGTGCAGTCATGAGTGCTTAATAGCTGTTTCCTCCTAACTGCGGCCTTCTTACAAATTGCTATAGACACCACTTCTGAAAAGAGCTTGGGTAAATGTGGAACCAACCATACTCATTATTTTTAAAGGAAGGAACTAGGATTTTGAAGTCATTAGACTGGTCTGAATTCCTAACAGCACCATCTGATGGCCCTATGCATGTTCTGTGGCCTCTCCAAGCCTCAGTTTCCTTAGGATCAGTAATACCTTTCAGGGCTGTTATTCGTGTTAAAAGAACCACTATGTGAAAATCACTAAGCACAGCACCTGCCCAGAGCACAGTCACCAAATGAAGGAGGCTGTCATTGGCACCCTGCAATATTCTTATGGCATGTACAGGGCTTGGCACAAGCTGTGCTAGTCAGGGTTCTCTAGGAAAACAGAACCAACAGGAAAAATCTGTAAATGTGAGATTTAAAAAGGTGTCTCACATAACCATGGGAATGGAAAAGTCCAAAATCCGTAGGGAAGGATGTGAAGCTCGTGGCTCCAAGGAAGGGTCTAGACGAACTTCACAGTAGAGGCTCACTGGCTGAAGAAGCAGTGAAAGTGTCTCTCTTCTTCCTGAAAAGCCACCAACTGATTGGATTATTTCATTGTGGGAGTTGCGCTTAGTTGATTCTAGACGTAATCAGCCGCAGATGTAATCAACTAACTGATGATTTAATACACCAGCCACGAAATATCCTTGCAGCAACGGTCAGGCCAAGGCTTGCCTGACCAGATAACTGGGCACATCACTTGGCGAAGGTGACACCAGAACCCCTAACCGTCACACAAGGTATACTGCCAAATATTATAAACATGCTTACAGTTGTTTTTGCTTTTCCTCACTACATTCTATTACCTTAAAATAACACTCACGGGCATAGTTTTGGGTTGGCGTCAACGAAGACTTACACCCATGGCTAACC
This sequence comes from Tamandua tetradactyla, assembly GCF_023851605.1. Lineage (NCBI taxonomy): Eukaryota > Metazoa > Chordata > Mammalia > Pilosa > Myrmecophagidae > Tamandua > Tamandua tetradactyla. Next base: position 57,469,561 of record NC_135346.1, read on the forward strand.
ACATTGTGCTCTGCAACGGCTCCAAGATGCCCATCCTGGGGCTGGGCACCTGGAAGTCCCCTCCAGGCAAAGTGACAGAGGCTGTGAAGGCAGCCATTGATATTGGGTACCACCACATTGACTGTGCCCATGTGTACCAGAATGAGAGTGAGGTGGGGGTGGCCATCCAGGAGAAGCTCAAGGAGCAGGCGGTGAAGCGTGAGGACCTCTTCATCGTCAGCAAGCTTTGATGTACATACCATGAGAAAAGCATGGTGAAAGGAGCCTGTCAGAAGACACTTAGTGACCTCAAGCTGGACTACCTGGATCTCTACCTTATTCACTGGCCTACAGGCTTTCAGACTGGAAAGGACTTTTTCCCTTTGGATGAAACAGGCAATGTAATTCCTAGTGACACTGATTTTGTGGACACATGAGAGGCCATGGAAGAGCTGGTAGATGAAGGACTGGTCAAAGCTATTGGAGTATCTAACTTCAACCATCTCCAAATCGAGAGAATCTTAAATAAACCTGGCTTAAAGTATAAGCCTGCAGTTAACCAGATTGAGTGCCACCCGTACCTAACTCAGGAGAAGTTATTCCAGTACTGTCAATCCAAAGGCATCGTGGTGACTGCCTATAGTCCCCTTGGCTCTCCTGACAGACCCTGGGCCAAGCCTGAGGACCCTTCCCTACTGGAGGATCCCAGGATCAAAGCAATTGCAACCAAGCATAATAAAACCACAGCCCAGGTGTTGATCCGGTTCCCCATACAGAGGAATATGGTGGTGATCCCCAAGTCTGTGACACCTGAACGCATTGCTGAGAACTTTCAGGTCTTTGACTTTGAACTAAGTGATGTGGATATGACTACCTTACTCAGTTACAACAGGGACTGGAGGGTCTGTGCCTTGGTGAGCGCTTCCTCCCACAAGGATTACCCCTTCAGTTCTGAGTTTTGAAGCTGTGATTGCTGATTCTTCCCCAAGTTTTTCCTGCCTCCTTTTTTCTTGCAAGTGTTATGTGACCCAAGTTCCTCAGCAGTGCATTAGCAACCTGATGACTAACCCAGCTGGATGGTGAGATATAAAGAGCAGTATCTGTGGATTAGAAGTCTCTTCCAGTTTTCTTTGCCCCCCTTTTTTTTTCCCAACTAGGAAATCCAAGTTGAATACCCCTGAGCAAGGAGAAAAAAATGTATAATGTTAAAATAGTGCCACTAATAGTTGGAATTGCTTGGAATTATATTCCTTTCAGCCAGACTTCTTGCCTCAAATAAAAGGTGCTTTTGTAAGCCAAAAAAAATAAAAAATAAAAAATAAAAATAACACTCACACTTCACTGAAATTATTCAACCAGCTGCTTTTCAGGTCCCTAGAAAGCTCTGTTTCCCACTAGCCTTTGATTAAGGATTTGGAATTCCCTTTATTCCTTCACCCACAGGATGAGTACAGACAGGGCTGGGAAGCAGGAGAGGAATGCAAGATGGAATAGGCCCCATGTTTTGAAGCAGCAGCAGAACAACTGGGGTTCACACACAGTACTGAAGAGCTGTACCCACAGGTCCCCATATTCAGAGCCACTTGTGCCCTTGAAAAATAAACACAGCTGCCCAAACCAGGAAGCTTCAGCCATGACTAATCCCGGGCCACTCAGTTGTGCCCTGCCATGCGAAGTGTTTTCTAAAAATGTCAGCAAGTACACAGAGCAAGAAGGGAGGGGGTTAGTCCAATGCAAATACACAGTCAGACTTCAGAACAGGGGATAGATGGCTGGTTGCACAAAGCAGCCCCAACTCACCAGGAATGCAGTGTTCAACCTGTGGCCGTGGCTCCACTGCCCTCCAGTGGCCAGACAGGGATCAGCAGACAAATATAAACGAAGGGAGTCTCCAATGAAGGAGGATCCAAGGGCTTTGAGTGTTTGAAAGAAACCAGATGCTCTCCTTCAGCGACTGGCCTAGTTTACCACACCCTTCATACTGACCCAGCTGTCTTCCTAAAGCACAATTCTCCACTGCTTAACACACTTAAAACCCTTCTGCCAGGCCTTCAGTCTAACTCCTTAACATGGCAGTCAGGCCTCATACTGATCCCAATCTACTTCTTTAGCCTCATTGTCATCACCCCTTCCCCAAAACCATGGGAAGTGGCTTGTGGGGGAATAGAGCCTCACTGTGACTGAACACCCTCTGTATGTGCAAGTACTCCCCTAGGAACTGACACTGATTCCTCAGAGGGGAAATCCCATTGCACCAGAGAGGTGACAAAATGCACCCACATGCACAGTCAGCAAGCAGGGAGGCCAAAATGACAGCCTGGGGTTATCTGACACCTCAACCCAAGTGCTTCCCAGGCAACTAGGGCCCAACTGGTTACAGAGCTGGGCTGGGAACCCACACCTCTGAGCTCTGACTTCTGAACAAGGCTAAGCTTCTCCACACAGGTTCTGCTCTTAAGTGGAAGTAGACTGAGGTCCACATGACTCCATCCAAAATACCCTCCTGAGCAAACCCGTCTCTGACCTCCTTCTCTGTGATCCTAATAACAGTGGGTCATGAGCTGGCAGAGGCCAAAGCCCTGAGAGGTTCTCAGGTGACCACATCCAGAAGAGACAGGTAGGAACATGACAGACAAGAGACCAAAAGCTTGGCTCACCACTTCTGGATGCAGGGACAATTAAAGGTAAGCCCATGGGCTGCTTGGCACACACCTACCTACCCTTTTAAGACCAACTCCAATGCCTCTTTGAGAAGCCTTCTTCCCCACACTTCCAGGCACCCCTGTGCCACTTCTATGCCACTATTCATCTTTCCAGACTGAGGAAACAGCAGAACTGAAGTTCTGTGGTCTTCAACTGAGGTTGGATGTTGGAATCCCTGGAGTGTTTGGTTGGAGTAGTGCCTGAACAACAGTAATTCTAACGTACAATCAGGGTCGAGAAACTGACCTATGGGGAAGGATCTGGGCTTTGCAGCCACAAGCAGAGGTTTGGATCCTGCTCTTCCACCCCACAACTGAATGACTTGAGCAACAAAATGAACCTACGTCTGTTTTCTACTCTGGGAATTGGATACTACAACACTACCTCTCAGGATCACTGTGAAAGTTAAATGAGAGCTTGTCTTTTATTCCCTGGACTTAATAATTTGCTTTTCTTACCTCTCTGCTACCCTGCTTCTTCCCTTCCTCCATTCTACCGACTGCCAGAGCAACTACTAACAGCCTAGCTGGCATTCTGCTCAAATCACCTCCTTTCCCATGCATGCGTTTATTTAACAAATATCTATTGGGCACCTGCTTGGTGGTACCAGGCATCGTCCTCGAGACTGGGGACAGAGCAATGAGCATGTCAGAAAAAGTTCCCAAGACTATAGCAGTTTATTTAGGAAGAAGCTCACACAAAAAAGGAAACAACAGCTTCTGATGCTGACAAGTACTCTGAATAAAATTCAGAGAAGAAATTACACAAAGGGGCAAAGGGAGGCTACATGAGAGGATAAAGAACACCTTTCTAAGAGAGGACCTTCTAAGTCATCTTATATGCTGAAGAGGACACAGCCTGGGAAGATCAAATCTGAGGAAAATGCAATAGGAAGCCTCTAAAGTGTTTTAAACAAGAGCTGCAATATTGCTTTTATGAAGCTACCATCACACTGTATTGTAACCATTTCCACACTCAGCTGTGGGTTCCTGGGGTAGGAGACTAAGCATCACGACTCAGGCCTGATACAGGTTAGGTAGAGTTAAGTGGCTGGATGAATCTTCTTTTCTGTAACATATTATCCCCTTTTCTCTGGTTTCTGCCCACCTTTCCCACAAAGCACCAGAAAAATCCCAATGTTAACAGTTAATAAACTTCTGAGACCCTTAAACCCTTTTATCTGTGTTATTAAGCCATGTTTAGACTAGACTGAACATAAACAGTTGAGATTTTAGACCCAAGTACAAAGTACAACACTGTGGAAGAAACATGGGCTTCAAACTAATGTATTGAACATTGCACCCTGGACAAGTTCCATAACCTCATGAATCTCGATTATCACTTATAAAATGGATCTGATTTATCCCTCTCTCCCTTGAACATCAGAGGGAGCTCAAACAATGTTTGATCAATCCAACACATTCCTCTCTAGTATACATTGTGTGGAGCACTGCAGCTGCCATTTTGGAGGAGATGCAGTCCATTATAAATGTTCAATAATCACAGGCCTGATAATCTTCAACCTGAATTCCACAACACTTTTTTCCAGTTGACTTTAATCCACACTGTGGTTACTCTACCAGTTCATGACTAAGGTGAAATCAGCCTGTGCCCAATTCAGACTTCCTTTAGTCCTCAAGGACAACCTGAGATGTTCTGACAGATTCATTGCTGTATCTGCTCCATTCCCTGACATGAATTCTAGCTCTCAAGAAGGTAACAGGAAACAACATGAGTTTAGTAAGACTTGTTTCTAGCAAACCCACAGTGGACCCAGTGATCAACATTCCCTTCAGATGCAGAAAGCTTCAAAAGTAATTACCAGAAGAGCTCGACAAGAACCTGACAATATTCCAACTGGGGACAAGTGGTAATCAGTGACTGTTACTATGGCAGTGCTGAATGAGTGGCATGTTTTCACACTCTGGCCTGATTCTCAGAAAGGGTAAAAGACTGAAATGCTGGATATCTTGAAGTTCAACAGCTTATGGCTCCAAATTTCAAAAATCAAACTGATAGTAAATTTGTAATCATTGTCTAAATAATTTTCAACTTAGAATCCCTAAGCATTAACGAAGGGCCTCAGTTATATAAAAGCGTACTAAAAAATAAAGTGTTAATTCACTACAAAAATAAGCAAAGGACTTGAATCAACATTTCTCCAATGAACTTGTGCATGCATATAGATACAGTGGAGTATTTTTCAGCAATAAGAATGAAGTTTTCATACATGCTACTACATGAATGAACCCTGGAGAGATCAGGTTAAGTGAAATAATTATCAGACAAAAAGGAACAGATATTGTATAATTTCACGAATGTGAAGTAGCTAAAATATACCAACTCAAAGAGATAGAAAGTAGAATACAGGTTACTGGGATGGGGACAAGGGAGAAGAGGAGTTAATCACATTAGGTGCAGGGTTTCTGTTTGGGGCGATGGGAAAGTTCTGGTAATGGATGGTGGTGAGGGCAGCACAACACTGTGAGTGTAATTAATCCCACTGAATTGTGCTTGGAAGTGGCTGAGATGGGAAAGTTTATGTTGTATGTTTCCACAATTTTTAAAAGAGAGATTAAAGAGACAATTGACAAGTAAAGGCAATACACAATCCCAGAAGGGATCATGTATTAGAAGAGAAAATGTCCAAACGGATATTATTGGGACATGTGAAAAAAATTGGAATATAAACTTCAAACTTTCTATCAGTGTTAAATTTCCTGAACTTGGTAACTGTAACTTAAGGTACTTACATAAGTGAACATCCTGGTTCTTAGGAAATGTACATAGAAGTATTAAGTGTTCAAGGAGCATAATGTATATACAACCTACTCTCAAATGTTTAGAAAACAAAGATAATTAAATGAATAGGCAGATAAAATGGTACGGCAAATCTGGTAAAACATTAAAAGTTGGTGGATTTGGTTTTCTCAAGTGCTCATGGATCATTCTCAAAGATAGACCATATGCTGGGTCACAAAGCAAGTCTCAACAAATTTAAAAAGATTGAAATCATACACAAAACTTTCTCGGATCATAAAGGAATGAAGTTGGAAATCAATAATAGGCCAAGTGCCAGAAAATTCACAAATACGTGGAGGCTCAACAACACACTCTTAAACAACGAGTGGGTCAAGGAAGAAATTACAAGAGAAATTAGTAAATATCTCGAGGCGAATGAAAATGAAAACACAACATATCAAAACCTATGGGACGCAGCAAAGGCAGTGCTAAGAGGGAAATTTATTGCCCTAAATGCCTATATCAGAAAAGAAGAAAAGGCAAAAATTCAGGAATTAACTGTCCACTTGGAAGAACTGGAGAAAGAACAGCAAACTAACCTCAAAGCAAGCAAAAGGAAAGAAATAACAAAGATTAGAGCAGAAATAAATGAAATTGAGAACATGAAAACAATTGAGAAAATCAATAAGACAGAAGTTGGTTCTATGAGAAAATCAATAAGATTGATGGGCCCTTAGCAAGATTGACAAAAAGAAGAAGAGAGAGGATGCAAATAAATAAGATCAGAAATGGAAGAGGAGACATAACCACTGACCTCACAGAAATAAAGGAGGTAATAACAGAACAACTTTACGCTAATAAATACAACAATGTAGATGAAATGGACAAGTTCCTAGAAAGGCATGAACAACCAACTTTGACTCAAGAAGAAATAGACGACCTCAACAAACCAATCACAAGTAAAGAAATTGAATCAGTCATTCAAAAGCTTCCCAAAAAGAAAAGTCCAGGACCAGACGGCTTCACATGTGAATTCTATCAAACATTCCAGAAAGAATTAGTACCAACTCTCCTCAAACTCTTCAAAAAAATCGAAGTGGAGGGAAAACTACCTAATTCATTCTATGAAGCCAACATCACCCTCATACCAAAACCAGGCAAAGATATTACAAAAAAAGAAAACTACAGACCAATCTCTCTAATGAATATAGATGCAAAATCCTCAATAAAATTCTAGCAAATCGAATCCAGCAACACATTAAAAGAATTATACATCATGACCAAGTAGGATTCATCCCAGGTATGCAAGGATGGTTCAACATAAGAAAATCAATTAATGTAATACACCATATCAACAAATCAAAGCAGAAAAATCACATGATCATCTCAATTGATGCAGAGAAGGCATTTGACAAGATTCAACATCCTTTCCTGTTGAAAACACTTCAAAAGATAGGAATACAAGGGAACTTCCTTAAAATGATAGAGGGAATATATGAAAAACCCACAGCTAATATCATCCTCAATGGGGAAAAATTGAAAACTTTCCCCCTAAGATCAGGAACAAGACAAGGATGTCCATTATCACCACTATTATTCAACATCGTGTTGGAGGTTCTAGCCAGAGCAATTAGACAAGAAAAAGAAATACAAGGCATCAAAATTGGAAAGGAAGAAGTAAAACTCTCACTGTTTGCAGACGATATGATACTATACATCGAAAACCCGGAAAAATCCACAACAAAACTACTAGAGCTAATAAATGAGTACAGCAAAGTAGCAGGTTACAAGATCAACATTCAAAAATCTGTAGTGTTTCTATACACTAGCAATGAACAAGCTGAGGGGGAAATCAAGAAACGAATTCCATTTACAATTGCAACTAAAAGAATAAAATACTTAGGAATAAATTTAACTAAAGAGACAAAAGACCTATACAAAGAAAACTACAAAAAACTGTTAAAAGAAATCACAGAAGACCTAAATAGATGGAAGGGCACACCGTGTTCATGGATTGGAAGACTAAATATAGTTAAGATGTCAATCCTACCTAAATTGATTTACAGATTCAATGCAATACCAATCAAAATCCCAACAACTTATTTTTCGGAAACAGAAAAACCAATAAGCAAATTTATCTGGAAGGGCAGGGTGCCCCGAATTGCTAAAAGTATCTTGAGGAAAAAAAACCAAGCTGGAGGTCTCACGCTGCCAGACTTTAAGGCATATTATGAAGCCACAGTGGTCAAAACAGCATGGTACTGGCATAAAGATAGATATATCGACCAATGGAATCGAATAGAGTGCTCAGATATAGACCCTCTCATCTATGGACATTTGATCTTTGATAAGGCAGTCAAGCCAACTCACCTGGGACAGAACAGTCTCTTCAATAAATGGTGCCTAGAGAACTGGATATCCATATGCAAAAGAATGAAAGAAGACCCATCTCTCACACCCTATACAAAAGTTAACTCAAAATGGATCAAAGATCTAAACATTAGGTCTAAGACCATAAAACAGTTAGAGGAAAATGTAGGGAGATATCTTATGAATCTTACAATTGGAGGCGGTTTTATGGACCTTAAACCTAAAGCAAGAGCACTGAAGAAATAAATAAATAAATGGGAGCTCCTCAAAATTAAACACTTTTGTGCATCAAAGTACTTCATCAAGAAAGTAGAAAGACAGCCTACACAATGGGAGACAATATTTGGAAACGACATATCAGATAAAGGTCTAGTATCCAGAATTTATAAAGAGATTGTTCAACTCAACAACAAAAAGACAGCCAACCCAATTACAAAATGGGAAAAAGACTTGAACAGACACCTCTCAGAAGAGGAAATACAAATGGCCAAAAGGCACATGAAGAGATGCTCAATGTCCCTGGCCATTAGAGAAATGCAAATCAAAACCACAATGAGATATCATCTCCACCAGAATGGCCTTTATCAACAAAACAAAAAATGACAAGTGCTGGAGAGGATGTGGAGAAAGAGGCACACTTATCCACTGTTGGTGGGAATGTCAAATGGTGCAACCACTGTGGAAGGCAGTTTGGCAGTTCCTCAAAAAACTGAATATAGAATTGCCATACGACCCAGCAATACCAATGCTAGGTATCTACTCAAAGGACTTAAGGGCAAAGACACAAATGGACATTTGCACACCAATGTTTATAGCAGCATTATTTACAATTGCAAAGAGATGGAAACAGCCAAAATGTCCATCAACAGATGAGTGGCTAAACAAATTGTGGTATATACATACGATGGAATATTATGCAGCCTTAAGACAGAATAAACTTATGAAGCATGTAATAACATGGATGGACCTAGAGAACATTATGCTGAGTGAAACTAGCCAAAAACTAAAGGACAAATACTGTATGGTCCCACTGATGTGAACCGACATTAGAGAATAAACTTGGAATATGTCATTGGTAACAGAGACCATCAGGAGTTAGAAATAGGGTAAGATAATGGGTAATTGGAGCTGAAGGGATACAGACTGTGCAATAGGACTAGATACAAAAACTCAAAAATGGACAGCACAATACTACCTAATTGCAATGTAATTATGTTAAAACACTGAATGAAGCTGCATCTGAGCTATAGTTTTTGTTTGTTTGTTTGTTTGTTCTGGTTTTTTATATGTATTTTTTTATTTTTTATTTTTATTTTTTTCTCTATATTATCATTTTATTTGTTTTTCTGTTGTCTTGCTATTCCTTTTTCTAAATCGATGCAAATGTACTAAGAAATGATGATCATACATCTGTGATGATATTAAGAATTACTGATTGCATATGTAGAATGGAATGATTTCTAAATGTTGTGCTAATTTTATTTTAACTAATAAAAAAAAAAAGTTGGTGGATTTGGGTACCTGGATGTGGGGTGTGTGCTGGTTTGAAAGGATTATGTACCCTCCAAAAGCCATGGTTTAATCCTGATCCAATCTTGTGGGAGCAACAGTTTCTTTTAATCTCTATTCAGGAACATTGGTTGGAATTTTTTTTATTACAGTATCTCCATGGAGATGTGACTCACCCAAATGTGGGTATTAACCTTTGCTTGGAGGGAGATGTGACTCCACCCATTGCAGGTGAGTCTTGATTAATTTACTGGAATCCTTTAAAAGAGGGAAACATTTTGGAGAGAGCAACAGAGTCACGAGAACCACGAGAGCCCACGTGGCCAAAGAACTTTGGAGATGAAGAAACACCCATGGGGAAGCGTCATGAAACAAGAACCCTGGAGAGAAGCTAGCAGACATCGCCATGTTCACCATGTGCCTTTGCAGTTGAGAGAGAAACCCTGAACTTCATTGGCCTTTCTTGAGTGAAGGTAACCTCTTTTTGGTGCTGTTCTAGTTTGCTAGCTGCCAGAATGCAACACACCAGAGACCTTTGGCTTTTAATAAAACGGAATTTATTTCATTAGTTCTTCAGAGGAAAGGCAGCTAACTTTCATTTGAGGTTCTTTCTTACATGGGAAGGCTCAGGGTGATCTCTGCTGGCCTTATCTCCAGGTCTCTGCGTTCCAACAACTTTCCCTGGGGTGTTTTCTTTCTGCGTCTCCAAAGGCCTGGGCTGAGTTGTGAGTGCTGAGATGAGATATGCTGAGCTGCTTGGGCTGTGCTACGCTGAGTCTCATTTAAGCACCTGCCAATTAAATCAAACATCATTCATTACAGCAGGCACACCTCCTAGCTGACCGCAGATGTAATGAACAACAGAGGAGGTTCACGTATCATTGGCTCATGTCCATAGCAACATAATGAGGAACCTTCACCTGGCCAAGTTGACAAGTGAATCTAACTACCACAGGTGCCTTAATTTGAACATTTTTATAGACTTGCTTTAATTGAGACACTTTCATGGCCATAGGACTGTAAACTTGCAACTTAATAAATTTCCTCTTTTTAAAGCCATTCCTTTTCTGGAATATCGCATTCTGGCAGCTAGCAAACTAGAACGGGGGTTATGTCAGAATTCTGTATGGGGTTGGTATTATTTCTCACAACTATCCTTTACGTTTGAAACTATTTCAAAGCTCAAAAAAAAATTCAAGTTATTCATTTTCTCCAATCCCATCCCATTCCTTTTTTTTAAGGCGTTTTTAAAACTATCTTCTTTACAACTCTTCCCTTTCATTCAAAATGTGATGAGCCAAGTGACAGCCCTGAGATAGAAAGGTTCTATTGCATATCAACAGGATATTAACACCTTTATAACAGTCATAGTTGCTGCTCCTTGAACACTCACAAAATGCCAGGCAATCCTTTCCTAGCAACTCTGCACCTAGCCAAGGCCCTCTGCCCAGACCCCAGTTGCACAGTCCTATCCTCACGCAAGTTAGGGTGGGGGGAATAAGCCACAAGGCACATACATACCTTTCACACAACCTCTGGCATGATAAACATGTCCACCCTGCCCTGGATCTCAGGCCACAGAGATACGAGGAGCTCAGCAAGACAAAAGATGACACTGACCTCCTCCTACTCTTATTTCATCTGTTGGCATAGAGTTTTGAGTTATTCATCATCATCATGTGCCAATCAGACTACAAACAGAAGGTATATAAAATTCTCCGCTGAAGCCCCCACCATGCCTATGGAGTGACTGATAAGTCTCCTCCCTTCACAGCACCTTCACAGCATCTACTCCTGGAATGATTAACATGCCTCCCTCATTTATGACATTTCAAGCTGACCAAGCTAATGGACTGATGACAGCTTCTGTGTTCTCACTAGAAGCTGCTCCACCTCAAGGGGGAAGTGATTTATTAAGCATCTCCCACGTGCTAGACACTTTACAGTTTATCTCCTTTAATTCTCCCACAACCAGAGAAGGCAATTAATTATCCTCACTTTATGAAGAAAGTGGGTTCAGATAAATCACAGATGGAAACAGGATTCAATCCAGTTCTGGCCCAGTAGGGAGCCAGTGTTATTTCTACTGCATGAGTTGGAGAGAAAATACAATGCATTACACATCAGCAAATCTGAGTTTGCAAAGCACTTCTACATATACGATTTCTACTCCCCTCATGAAATATATGGCTAATCTTTTAATTCTGTGGGCTTTTTTCCTCCAAAGAGGGTACACATTTTATGATCCCTTTTGTGACTGAAGGTCTTAGTGACTTTAATAGGTAAAATACAGCTTTGAGGAAAGGAGTTTAAGAGCGTGTTTATTCCATTCCTGGCTTTTCTAAACTGAGCCACCTAGCCAGCTCATAACACACACACACACACACACAAAATGCATACTTGACTTCGCTCCCTAGCCAGCTCAAAACACACACACACAGACACACACACACAAACACATATGACTCTGGGTTCTCCCAGGATTGGCCTTTCCCTTATTCCTTGGCTAAGAGGCTTCCCTGGAGCTGTTGCTGGGTCCTTGGATCTAACTGCCTCTGGCAAGGACCCCCTGCTTAGTTTCCTAATCCCCTACACTAGGCCCTCTGCCTAGACCCCAGCTGCACAGTCCTATCCCCACACATCAGGATGGGGGGAAGAATCCACAAGGCACACACATACCTCTCAATCAAGCTCAACCCTTGGCATGATAAACATGTCCACCCTGCACTGGATCTCAGGCCACAGAGATACCAGGATCTCAGCAAGACAAAAGACAACACTATAATCTTTACCTATTTTCCGGCCTGGCTTTTATATCTAGTGAACATGGCAATGGGGCACTGGCACAGCAAATTCTAGACTTTGCCAGCCAACTGAAATCTAGCCTGTATCTGACCTCACTATTCCCTTCATGGCTTACTAGGGTTTCGAGTAGTAACTGTATGACATGCCTGGTCTGACCAGTTAATAGTCAAGTGGGACTCTGAATGACATCCTTCTAGCTCTCAAGAAACTAGAAAATTCACTCAAACCATAGAATCTCAGGTCTAGGATACTATCATTTCCCCAGCTGGGACTTAGCCTGAGTCCTTCCAGGTCTCTGAAGCCAAGGCACAGGGAAGATGGTATCAGCAAGACAGTCAATTGAGGCTGCCACAAGCTAGAGCTCTTTTCTCATCTTCCTCCTGATTTTACAAGTTCCCCACCAGCTACATCTCTTCTTTAAGTAACAGGTGGCATGGATTGATATTTTACACACACTCAGATGAGAAAAAAAATCCGCACGGATGGAAGAGAAGTGAACTGTTCAAACACTAAGACCTAACTAAACGCTTAGTATTTGGTTCCAGCAGCGCTAAGGTAGTATATAAATACAGCAACAACCATAAGAATTACAAGATAATTGCAGAAGAAAGCAGATGCCCAAGTTTACTCTCAGTGACATGAACACTGAACTGCTAACATAATAGGGGGACAATTTGGTCTGTAATTGAAAAAAAAAATTCTTCAGGGAAGGTAGGAAGCAGAGGTTGTTCTGGGGACTGGAGAAAAAACTATTGAGCCTGAAGACCTGGCTCCACTGACCATTTAACTCATGTGGAGCAACAGTCAACTTCGCAGACCAAGGGTTTACTCGTCTGTAAAATGGGAATGGCAATGCTGGTAAAGATGAAGTAAACCACTGTTAATAAAAGGCAGATGGGCCTTGAAGTAAATCTGGATCTATGTTGTCACTTACAGAGTAACACTGAGTTACTCAGACTCCTTGAGATCATAAAATAGAGGTAATACCCAACCTCATAAGTCTGTCACAAAAACTGAGAGGCAACTGATAAAAAATGGCTATTACAGTACCACTCAAGGAGAATGCCCAAGAGCTAAAAATGTCTATTGTAATTTTTTTACAATACTATCCAAAATTGGGCTGAGCAACTTGCATGATTTATCTTACCATACTGCTTCGTCTACTCCTCCAGATTTTATGAAGACATATACTTTTACACATAAATATGGGTATAGAAAACTCTTGGAAGGATATATACCAAAATGCTAATAGTGTGTATCTCTTGGAGCTAGCAATGTTGTTTTATTTACCTGCTTTTCCCAAAATTTTCTATAACCATCACTTACTTGGCCATACTTCTGCTTTGTTTTCCTTTTTCATACCAGAATATATTAAATAATACAACAGAAATCATATTATTCATACAATCCCCCACATGAGTCATTTCTTTTTTTTCCACAAAAATTTGTCAAGTCCATTCTGCTCATTTATTTTTATATTTTTATTGAGAAATCTTCACACACATACAGTCCACTGAGCCATTTGTTTTTTATTTTTTTATTTTTTTTGGGGGGGGGGGGTACATGGTCCAGGAATGGAACCTGGGTCTCCCACATGAAAGGTGGGCATTCGAACAACTAAACTACCTGTGCACTCTAGCCATTTGTTCTGATGTAAGAGCTATCAAAAGCTTTGCTTTCTAAACCACTGACTATAGTTAACAGAACAACTATAAAAATGTGCTATCGTTAATTATAGCAAATGATCCACACCAATACAAGGTGTTAACAGTACAGTGGTATATGGGAATCCTTTACTTTACGCATGATTGTTCTGTAAACCCACAGCTTCTCTAATAAGGGGGAAGCTTTGTTTTTCCTAAGAAGCTGGCATGTTTTCCTATTGAAAACTAAGACTAAGCTAACCAGTTTAGTTCCCTCTTCACTTTGTCCCCAGAGAGCTGAGACATATTAGTTCATTCATTCAAGTAGGCCTTCATTCTTTCCATATTCCTTTTTTTCATTTTTCCAGTCTTAACTTTCTGTTCTAATTTATATTTGCATTACTCTGATTTTTGCATTTCTTATTCATGTTTTATTTCTTCTCTCAGTGTTTGATGTAAGCCACCTCAAATCTTCTGTGGAATGAAGCGAAGTATACATACATAGATAGAAAGTAACACAACTTTTAAGGATTTTTAAAATCCATGCACTTTATGTTTTGTCCCTGCATTTGCCAGAGTTCCTGATTAAGACATTAAATGACAGAATTACAGTAATCTTCAATCTATTTCTGGTGTTTTTTAAAAAGGCAAAACTGCAACATCTCCCTGTAATAACATAATTTTAAAAATTCTAGAGTTAGGTTGGTACTATTAAATGCCCAATTCTCAAAATTATATACACAGTTCTTTTTTAATTATAAAATAATTCCATCACCATCCCCACCTTGCCTTACCCACATCCCCTCCAAAATTGGTATTGTCCAAGCAGTAGCAAGCCCAACAAAGCCCACCATACACTCAGATAGGAGGTTCCCAGAGACCACGCTTCTGTTATAATCCAGAGCCCTCATGGAGCCAGGGAACCTCAGGCTGCAAGGACTATTGGCAAGTATGGTTGCAGACCAACAACTCCTAAAGGAAGAGGTGAGAAGTACCAAATGAGATGAGAGGGGAACCACTCTCAGAGACTGGAGTAGAATTTCAGGAGGTTCTTGGATAACAAAGGGTAATACACCCTGAGGTTGCAGGGAATAGTCTTAAGTTGGAGGGGGCGGTGGTGGTGGAGGGAGGAATGAAACCAGGCTCCCAACATAACAAACAGGAAAGGAATTGGAATAGACAGCCTGAGAAAAGACTTATAATTTATACCAAGATACAAATATTTCAGGTGCCCAGCACTCCAAGACTAATATACAACTAACCACACAAAGGAAGGCCTCTGCCAGGGGCTCCTCTCCCAATACCAGGCTCTCTTATTAGGAATCATTAGGAAGCCCAAACAGCTTCACAGTTCCTGCTTCCCGACTACTGTCATATTTTCCATCTTTGTCATCACAGGCAAATGCCAGCAGTGGCCGTTTGGGGTGCCAAGCCACGGTGAAGGTCGGGGACTCACACTGCACCTCCCACAGCTTGTCTCCTACAGAAATCAATGCAGAGACACTAATCAATAGGTTAATAAGAGCCCACATTCATTAAGTACTTACCTACATTAGTTCATTTAATCTACTTAATAACCCTATGAAAAAGGTACAATCATTTTCATTCCCCACATTTTACAGAGAAGGACGCTAAGGCACAGAGAGGTCACCAGCCAGTACGGGGCAGAGCAGGAATCCGAACGCAGGCTACCTGTATGCTACATAATAGATGCCGCTATTTGCTGAGTCTGGTGTAATGTCTTCCAGAAGTTTTTCTACCAATTTAGCTTTAGTTTCCTTACCTAATTGGGAATGTATCACATACACTGATCTACTACATGCTGCGCTCATTCAAAAGTATATCCTGCAGATATTACACTTCAGTATATAGACAGCTATCGCTTTCTTTTAGCACAAATGTAATACAGATATATCACAACTTATTTCCCTCGTAATGAAAATTTAGACTGTCCCCCATTACGCATAAAATAATGATATAAATAGTGTAATGGTGTCTTACTTTGATAATGACCTTGCTTTGAATTTTTAATCTAAATTATACAGAATATGAAACCAAAAAACACAAGATTGTTTTGCTGAACTAAGACAGCCAATATTTAATATATTTCTGCAAGACTGCATGTGAATTAAATCATAATTTACATGTGTTAGGTAAGGTAAATAATTAAGAAAAACTTGCATATCCATCAACAAACAAGTGGCTAAACAAGCTGTGGTATATACATATGATGGAATATTATGCAGCTGTAAAGCAGAATAAAGTTATGAAGTATGTAACAACATGGATGGACCTTGAGGACATTGTGCTGAGTGAGATTAGCCATATACAAAAGGACAAATACTGTACGGTCTCGATATGAACCAACATTAATGATGAACTTGGAGAATTTCAGTTAAGAACAGAAACCATCAGGAGATAGAAATAGGGTAGAGATTGGGTACTTGGAGCTGAAGGAATACATATTGTGCAACAGGACTGATTGTAAAAATTCAGAAATGGATAGCACAATACTACCTGATTGTAGCACAATAATGTAAGTACAGTGAATGAAGCTGAATGCGAGAAAAATTGAGGGAGGAGAGCTGGGGGCACATATGAAACCAGAAGTAAAGACAGATGATAAAGTCTGAGATGGTATAATCAAGGAATGCCTAGAGTGTACAATGATAGTAACCAAATGTACAAATTAAAAAATGTTTTTGCATGAGGAAGAACAAAGGAAGGTCAATATTTCAGGGTGTTGAAACTAGATGATCATTCATAGTTTAAAACTTCAACTTCTGTGTGAGACTAAAGCAAAAAATGTTTATTTGTTACAAAATTTATATTTTGACTAGGGCATTTCCTAATATAACTTATACAGACAGGTTAATTGAACACCATAAGTACATGGAACCTTGAATAGGGCACGAGATTTTGTAGGTTTGCCCAGTGTGAGACCCCAATAAATCCCAGAGTGATTTGAACAGTGCATAAAGAAGTATTTGCAAAGTCCCCTTGGGGAAATGGCAAGAAAGAGGGGAAATTCAACTTCCCCTCTTGGAGAATTCCTGATATTCTCACAAGCAGTAGGGACAACCAAATCAACAGGCTGAGCCCTTCATCTTGAGGTTTGTTCATATGAGACTTCTCCCTGCAAAAGATAGGCTAAGCCTATTTAAAATTAGGCCTAACACGTATCCACTGTTGTTGGGAATGTCAAATAGTACAACTGCTGTGCAAGGCAGTGTGGTGGTTCCTCAGGAAGCTAAGCACTGAATTGCCATATGATCCGGCAATACCATTGCTAGGTATCTACTCAGAGGTCATGAAGGCAAGAACACAAACGGACATTTGCACATCAGTGTTTATAGCAGCATTATTTACAATTGCCAAAAGATGGAAACAGCTCAAATGTCCATCAACAGACAAGTGGCTAAGCAAGCTGTGGTATACATATACGATGGAATATTATACAGCTATAAGAATAAAGTCCTGAAGTATGTGGCAACATGGATGGACCTTAAGGACATTATATTGAGTGAGATTAGCCAGAAACAAAAGGACAAATACCGTATGGTCTCACTGATATGAACTGACATTAGAGAATGAACTTGGAGAATTTCAGTTGGTAACAGAGACTATCAGGAGATAGAAAAAGGGTAGATATTGGGTAATTGGAGCTGAAGGGATACAGATTGTGCAACAGGACTGATTGTAAAAATTCAGAAATGGATAGCACAATACTACCTAACTATAATACAATAATGTTACAACACTGAATGAAGCTGAATGTGAGAATGATAGAGGGAAGAGGCCTGGGGGCACAAATGAAATCAGAAGGAAAGATAGACAAGACTGAGATGGCATAATCTAGGAATGCCTAGAGTGTATAATGATAGTGACTAAATGTGCAAATTTAAAAATGTTTCTGTATGAGGAAGTATAAAGGATGTCAATAATGCAGGGTGCTGAAAATAGATGGTAATTAATATTTTAAAACTTTAACGTATGTGTGAGACAAGCAAAAAATGTTTATTTGGTACAAAATTTATATTTTTACTAGTGCATTTCCAATATAACTTATGTGGACAGCTTAATCGAAAACCATAGTACTTGGAACCTTGCGTTTGTAGGTTTGTCCACAGTGATGCCCAGATAAATCCCAGAGTGATTTGAACAGTGAATAGGGAATTATTTGCAGAGTCTCTTAGGGGGAATAGTGAGAAAGGGGGAAAATTCAACTTTCCCAAGTGGAGAATTCTTGATATTCTCACAGGCAGTGGGGACAGCCAAGCCAATAGGCCTCCAATCTTGGGGTATGTTCATATGAAACTTAATCCCGCAAAGGATAGGCTAAGCCTGCTTAAAATTAGGCCTAAGAGTCACCCCCAAGAGAACATCTTCTGTTGCTCAGATGTGGCCTCTCTCTCTCAGCTGACACAGTAAGCAAATTCACTGCCCTCCCCCTCTCTACGTGGGTCATGACTCCCACGGGTATGGACCTTCCTGGCAACGTGGGACAGAAATCCTAGAATAAGTTGGAATTCAAATCAATGGACTGAGAAAATCTTCTCAACCAAAAGGGGGAAGAGTGAAATGAGACAAAATAAAGTGTCAGTGGCTGAGAGATTCCAAACAGAGTCGAGAGGTTATCCTGGCGGATATTCTTAAGCATTAAATAGATATCCCCTGTTTAGAGGCTGGAGGAAACTGCCTGAAAATGTGGAGCTGTGCTCCCGTGGCCATGGCCATGTTTCTTGAAGATAGTTGTATGATGATTTGGCTGTCGCAGTGTGACTGGTTGAGAGAGTCCTGTGTCTGATGTTCCTTTTGTCTACCTTATTGATGGATAAATAAAACATATGGATTAAAAATAAATAAATAATAAAGGGAACAAATGTTAAAGTAAATTTAGTAGATTAAAATGCTGGTGATCAGTGAAGGGGAGAGGTAAGGGGTATGGTGTGTATGAATTTTTTTTCTGTTTTCTTTTTATTGCTTTTTCTGAATTGATGTATATGTTCTAAGAAATGATGATGATGATGAATGCATAAAAAAATAAAATAAAATAAAATTAGGCCTAAGAGTCACCTCCAGAGAACCTCTTTTGTTGCTGATGTGGCATATCTCTCTCTCCCAGACAACACAGCAAGCAAACTCACTGCCCTCCCCCTCTCTACATGGGACATGACTCCCAGGGGCGTAAACCTCCCTGGCAATGTGGGACAGAAATCTTATAATGAGCTGGAGCTCAGCATCAAGGGACTGAGAAAACCTTCTTGACTAAATGGGGGAAGAGAAAAATGAGACAAAATTAGTGTCAGCGGCTGAGAGATTTCAGAGTTGAGAGGTTATCCTGAAGGTTATTCTTAGGCATTATACAGATATCCTCTTTTTAGTCTAAGGTGTATTAGAGAGACTAGAGGGAAGTGCCTGAAACTGTAGAGCTGTGCGCCAGTAGCCATGTTTCTTGAAGATGACTGTATGATACAGCTTTCACAATATGACTGTGTGATTGTGAAAACCTTGTGTCTGATGCTGCTTCTATGTATGGTATGGACAGATGAATAAAACATATGGTTTAAAAATAAACAAATAATAGGGAGAACAAACATTAAAAAAATAATAGATGGATGCATGGGGAAAAATGTATCTACTGCAAACTATGGACTAAGGTTAAAAGCAATATTTTAATATTCTTTCATTAACAGTTAACAGAATGTACCACACCAATACTATGGGTCAATGCGTGGGTGGGCTGGGAGGGGAGGGAAAAGGGGTATCGGAGAATTTGGGTTTTATCTGCTATTTTTATTTCCTTTCTGGAGTAATGAAAATGTTCTAAAATTGACAATGGGGATGTATGCAAACTACATGATGATACTGTGAGCCAGTGATTGTATACTTCAGAAAGTTTTTACGGTGTGTGAGTGCCTCTCAATAAAACTGTGTTTTAAAAAAAAGAAAGAAAAACTTGCACAAAGATGGCATGGGAAAAACATGCGCATTCATGTTTTTCCTGCTAAGAGCATACATTGAGAAAAACTTTCTGCAAGGTGGTTTGGTCCTCCACAAAATGTGAATCCTTTTGAATCCAGCAAACCCTCCTCAAGTGTTTAACCCAAAAGGATGATCACATGAGTAAAAACGAGTACACAGGAATGCTCATCAGAACAGTATTCATAGTGGTGGAAAGATTAGAAATCACTTAATAGTTGAGAATAGTTAAGTATGTTCTGCTATGTTCAAAAGAATTCTAAACCCCATTAAAAGTAACAGTAGAGCTTGGGGACCATTATATGAGAAGAGCCAGTAGCATGCTGCTAGGTGAGGCCCACAGGTCACAGGGCAGCAGGAGAGAATCCCTGCTTCACAGGAACACAAGACTGCATACAGGATCCACATGTCTACATAGGGGACAGTGCTCCGGGCAATGTTATTCATAGCAATAACATTCTTTAAATAGTGGACTGCAAGTATTTTCACTTTCTTCTCTGATGTTTTTCTACAACATTTGGATTCTTTCACTAAGAGGACTCATTTCCAAAAACAATAAAGCTACATTAAAAATAAATCTGTTTTGTAATGTCTGGAAACATCCTATAGTTCATTAAGTAGATAATCAAAAAATATTGGCAAAGTCCCCTGAGGGAGGGGAGAGAAACTAGATTTAGTCTTTTTAATAATAGAAAAACTATTCAACCTTACCATCAGGGAATCCCCTGATACTGTGTCAAACTTCAGGGACACCCAAATCAATAGGCCATGCCCTCGATCATGAGGCTTATTCCTGT
Organism: Tamandua tetradactyla; assembly: GCF_023851605.1. NCBI lineage: Eukaryota > Metazoa > Chordata > Mammalia > Pilosa > Myrmecophagidae > Tamandua > Tamandua tetradactyla. The sequence continues at coordinate 57,490,091 of NC_135346.1, forward strand.
GAAGTTATGTAAGCAGCGGAGCAGCTTAGACTACCTATGTTTAAAAGTTACTTCTGGAGGACCTCTGTTGTTGCTCAGATGTGGCCTCAGTCTCTCTAAGCCCAATTCTGCAAGTGAAATCATTGCCCTTCCCCTGAAATGGGACATGACATCCAAGGGTGAAAGTCTCCCTGGCGATGTGGGAAAGGACTCCCAGGGATGAATTCAGACGTGGCACCATGGGGTCAACAATTCCATGCTGACCGAAAGGGGGAAAAAGTGTAATTAATAAAGTATCAGTGGCAGAGAGAGTTCAAATAGAGTGGAAAGGCTACTCTGGAGGTGGCTCTTATACAAGCTTCAGGTAGACCTTGCTACCTCTCATAACCTACCTGCCAATCCCCAACCAGGACCATTCCAGCTAGTCCTAGAGAACACCTATGGCAATATATAAGATTCCACAAGGGTTCCAGGCACTACAGTAACTTTCCAGAAATTTACAACCTCCACATGGGTTCCTGGTCCAGATAAGTCCTGAAACCTCAGCCTCTCCAGAACATCAGAGTTCAATCTTCCTACCCCATATTAGTGACAGACCCTTCCAATATCAAAAATTTAGAATTGCCATAGCCCAAACAACCCAAAGAGAGGTATGGAAAGATCAAAGGAGAAGGTAGAATTATACATAGAAGACAGGACTTAACAAATGAATATGAATTGCCGAATCATTAGATTAATAACTCTTTTAGTCTCCAGTATTTTAGAGCAGCTAGAACTAAAAACTTAAAATTGTGAAATTGTAACCTATTTCAAAGTCTGAAATATGCTCTACAACTAATTGTGGTGCTGTGCTTTGAAATTTATAGCTTTTTTGTATATATGTTATTGTTCACAAAAAAAGAAGGAAAAAAGTCAATTGTGATGATAAAAAAGTATTGAAGCCCTCTAGCCTCCTATATTCTGGAGCAGCTAGAAGGAAAAATAGTAGAGGATCGTATGATAGCCCATGACAAACTCTGGGATCTATCCTGTAACCACTTTTTAAAGAGTGCTTTGGAAACCATTGCTTTTTTATTTCTTTGCTTTGTATTTGTTATACTAACAATAAAAAGTTAAAAAAAAAAACAAAGAAAAAAATTTCAAAAAAAAAGTTGATAGTGGAGTTATACTGAGAAAGTCAGGTTTAACAGAAGAGTATGAGTGCCAAATCATATTGTTATTTCATTTAGCCTCCAGCATCTTAAAGCAGCTAGAAATAAAAACCTAAAATTGTGGAATTGTAACCAGTACCAAACTCTGAAATCTGTTCATCAACTAATTGTTGCAATGTACTTTGAAATTTCTTGCTTTTATGTATGTTATTTAAAGAGAAGGAGGAGTATAACAGAGAAGATAGGATTTCACAAATGAGTATGACTGCTGAATCATTATGTTGATATTTCCATTGGTCGCGGAGCAGCTAGAAGTAAAAACAAAAATTGTGGAACTGTAATCCATATCAAACTTTAAAATCTGTTCTATAACTACTTGTTAAAATGTACTTGGAAATTTATCGCTTTTTTGTACATATATTTCAATTTGAAAAAAGTTAAAAAAATAAATGTTCGTATGTCAAAAATGTATGTCAAGAATGTATGTTTGTTCGTTATTTATAATAAAAAATATTTTAAAAAATAAATAAATCTGATGAGTAAAAATCATTACATAAAAAATAAATAAATAATGGGGGATAAGGGGTAAAATAAATTGGGTAGACTGAGATACTAGGGGTCAACAAGAGGAAAAGGTAAAAAGTATGGGATGTATGAGTTTTTTCTTTCTTTTTTTTTTTTCTTTTCACATGGGCAGGCACCGGGAATCGAACCCGGGTCCTCTGGAATGGCAGGCAAGCGTTCTTGCCTGCTGAGCCACCCGCCGCTTTTTATTTCTTTTCCTGGAGTAATACAAACGTTCTTAAAATAATCATGGTGGTGAATACACAACTACGTGATAATACTATGAGCCACTGATTGTACACCGTGTATGGACTGTACGTGCATGAAGATTTGTCAATAAATATATTAAAACAAACAAAAACAGCAACAAAAAATGCTGGCACAACATTAAAAATAAATAAGTAAGTAAATAAAATACAAATCTGAGAATTAAAAATAATTATTTTGTAAACTGAATACTCTCCTGCCATTTTTCTATTATCAAGTTCTATTTTGTAATTTTTAAAGTAAAGCACATCTACTCTGATAATTCCCTAAATTACAAAAGATACATATATATTTTAAGTTTATATATAGGCAAAAAATAGAAATACATCCGACGTTAAAAAACAGGTGATTGGGCGGGCCGCGGTGGCTCAGCGGGCAAAGTGCTTGCCTGCTATGCCGGAGGACCTCGGTTCGATTCCCGGCCCCAGCCCATGTAACAAAAACGGAGAAACAGAATACAATAAAACAAGAAAATGTTTAAAAGATGTTTCCCTTTCTTCCTTCCTTCCTTCCTTCTATCCTTCCTTCCTTCTCTCTGTCTTTCCTTTAAAAAAAAAAAAAAAAAAAAAAAAAACAGGTGATCATTAGATGGTAGGACCTCAGGTGACTGTTTCCTTATTCCTACTTTTCTGTATTTAAATTTTTTCATTATAATGAAGAACTCAAAGTTGATAAACTCTAAAATGTTTTCCTAAATAATGTTCCCTCAGATCTTAACCCTCTGTCCCCTCATTTCTTGACTGTAAAGTCATAACATAAACTTGTCACAAGGAAACAAACTCATTATAACAATGCACACAGATGAAAACATATGACCCCCAAGAAATCCTAATGGCCATTAATGAAAGAGAAGATTCTCATTAAGGTAGCAGGGGCCCGAGTTACCTGTCTCTACTTCAGCAATGTCAATGAAATGATCTTCCGATGCTGAGGCCAGCATTTTCCCATCATGGCTAAAACTGAGGGTCCTCACAGGCCAATCCAGCCTATAACAAAGGGTGGAAAGAGAGATTAGAATTCCCCAGGAAGAGAACAGCAGAATTTCACATAAGATAAAACAAAATTAATGTATCCAACAAGGAAAGCGCTGGCAGCTTTGTTTACCTGGAAAAGCACCGCACACACACTAACTCGTCCACATCCCAAAGACTGACCAAAGCATCTGCACTCCCTGTGGCAAAATACTTCCCCATGGGGTCAAACTTGATACAGATGCAATTGGAAGGATGGGCGTTGATGGACTGCACAGGTTTCAACTCTGGATAACTGAGAAATAAGACAGCAATCAGTCTACAGGACGAGGACTGTGGCACGATGGAGAAAAGACCATGAAGAAGAAAAAGCACCGTAAGACAACAGAACAAACCAAAAACCATAATTCAAGAAAACTTTCCTAAAATAAAAAAAGATTTCAAGCTACATATTGAAAGAGTACACTACTTCAGCACATACTTGAGAATATAAACCTAGACTAACACCAAGGTATATACTGGACTTTAAAGGTAGCTAGGAAAAAGAGGTAAATGTCTTATAAGGAAAACTAGATGATCATCAGATTATCTGACAACAAAACCGTAAAGGAAAGTTTTTTTTCAAAAGAAAATAGATTAACATATTCAAAATACACAAGCAAGAAAATATGATATAATGGAATATCAATGTTTTGTTTGTTTGTTGTTAATTTTTTAATTGATAAATCAAAAAAAAGAAAATATGATATAAGGATTTTTATAGCCAGCAAAACTGACTTTTGAACATATAAATCACAAATAATAAACATGATACAATAAGTAATAAGTTCTTAATTGTTATACTAATAAGTAGGAACTCAGGGAACATTCTTGTCATGAACCCTTCTTGCGGAATCTTAACTAGGGAAAGCACATTTACAACCAAAATGACTAGAGAAATCATCAACATAAATTTCTACTATAGAAGAGGTGAAGTAAAATCACTGTTGTCACGAATTTTAATTGGAAGTCATCAGTATGATGTCATATAAATAAATACAAATAAATAAATAAATACATGTATTTCCTAGCTCTGTCCACTCAAAGGCCTAGAAACAATGATAAACACAGCAGCAGTAGACATTCCTGTTCTAACATTATTTCTCAGTAAAACAATGGAGGGTTTCTTAGAAATTTTTCTGATTAAAGATCTATGAATCTGGAACAGCTCGTCCTACCAGAAAGCAAGAAAAAGAAAACTACTAGGATTATACCAAAAGGAATTAACTTGAAGAGGCTCCTATTGGCCAAAGACGGGATATTTGAGCTTCAATAAGGATAATAATCACAACAGTCTAGAACATTACAACTATGTTTAAATACATGAGTTCATATTGTTTCTTAAAAAAAAAAATTAACCGGTCATCGTGGAGGTGATACGAATATTATTATCTTGAAAAGAGGTGACAAAGGGAAAGAAGCATTTATCCTGCCTTCCTAAATTATATATTAGGAAATAACTATTTATGATACTATTGGGTAACCCAATAGTGATCACAGGAAGTACCTCTTTATAAAAAGTATTTCAACAAATAAATAAGCAGATGTTATGAATAAGCAAAAACCAGACTGGGAGACTCTTCATAAGTTGATAAGCCTAGTTTTTCAACAGAAGAGTTATAAGAAAAAGAAAATGATGGAGAGGGATTTAATTTAATTAACAGACTCAAAAGACATGTATTTGTTTTAAATGGGCAAGACTGGAGTATCTAGGAATGTATACTTGGGAGATAAAACTATAAAAAAAATACAAGAAAATGATTACTATACATCAAGACAGTGGTTACTTTCGAGGAGAAAGAGTTGTGATTTAGACAGAGGATATGGATAGACTTCTGAGGTAGCTGGCAAAGTACTATTTCTTAACATGGATGGTGTTACATGGTGTTTTATTTAAAAAGGTAAAAGAAAAACTTGTGATTCCACTCCCTACAAAATAAAACCCAAGTTGCTAAGCACAGAATTCATAGTTTCAAATTAAATTCCAATTCACCTTCCCATTATCATACACTTTCTATATATAATTCTGCTACTGCTCCCCAGCAACCATGACATACTAACTACTAACTACTCTCAAAACAGGTCATGCTTGTTCATGCCTGTTCTGCCAATTCTTAAAATTCTACTCATCTTTCAAGATCAAGTTCAGAAGCAGACTCTTCCAATCCCCAGTCAATATTATATTCCTTTCCTTGGGATTTCCACAGCAAATTCCCAGCCTTCCTAACACAGAACCTTTTTCACCCTGCCTTGCATTACTCACCTGAGATAAAGTAGAAAGAATAGAATCAGACAGAACTGAATTGCAATTTCACAATTTCATTCATTCAAAGAAATATTTATTGCAAACCTATGATGGATAGCAGGAACTAGGCTAGGTGCTAGGGATTCAACACAGTCCCTACCCCCATGGAACTTACAGTCTAGTGGGAGATAGAGACAAGTAAATGCACAATTACAACATAGAGTGAAAAGTGCTTCCAACAGGAAGTGCATAGAATAAGCCTCTAACTTTTGGAGGGGTGGGGTTGTCTAAAGGGGTGGTGGAGATGGCTTCCCTAGAAGGAAAGAGATATTTAAGGTGAAATTTTAAAAGTTAGCCATAATTCAAGGTGCATCCAACTCCATGCTCACAAGCTGACTAGTGACCTACCCTCTCTGAGCCTCAGATTCCTCATCTGTCAAATGGGGAGCATATCCCTGGGATTTCTGTGAGGACTCAGTAAAATACAAGGTACCTGGCTCAAAGGTACTCAATAGATTTAGGATTCCTTATTATTTGTCCATAAGGTTTCTTTAGGACATCTAATCCATCTCTGTATCCACCAGAGCACCCTGTGCATAGGAGGGGCTCAATCAATATTTACAAATGAATACATTATTCTAAAAGGCTTGACAGTCCCCCAGACTAGACTCCCAACTGAGGATTGGTAGGAATGTAAAACAGCGCAGCTGCTGTGGAAAACAGTTTGGCGGTTTCTCAAACAGTTAATTACAGAATTACCATATGACCCAAGCATACTACTTAAGTATATATTCCAAAGAACTGAAAGCAGAGACTCAAACAGATATTTGGACACTGATGTTCATAGCAGCAATATTCACAATTGCACACTTGGTTTGTGTCCATCAACTGCTAAATGGATAAATCAAATGCGGTATATACACACATGAATATTATCCAGTCCTGAAAAGGAACGAAGTTCTGATACTTGAGAGAACATGACACGAACCTTGAAGACATCATGTTGAGTGAAGTTAGCCAGACATAGAAGGACAAATATTATATGATCTCATCAATAAGAATTAGAATAAGCAAACTCATAGTCTGAATCTAGAATACAGGCTACCAGGGGATGGGGGCGAGGAAGGGAATAGGGTGTTAATGCTTAAATTGAACAGAGTTTCCATTTAAGATACTAGAAAAGTTTTGGTAATGGACGGTGGTGATGGACACACAATGGGAACATAATTAACAGCACTGAATTATATATTTGCAAGTGGTTAAAAGGGGAAATTCCAGATTGTATGTTATCATAAAAAAATTTTTTTTTAATTCCATGGGACTATACAACACTAACAATGAACCTGTAAACCATGGACTACAGTTAATAATATAATTATAAATATGTGCTTTCATCAATTTTTTAAAATACACCAAATTAACGCAAGGTATTAATAAAGGGTGATAATGGGAACCCTTTATTTTATGCACTATGTCATTAAACCCTCTACTTCTCTCATTAAAAAAAGTTAAAAAATAGAAGGCATGACAATCCCCTCAGTTAGAATTCCCTCACCTGAGGATGTTGATACAACCATTGCCATTTGTCAGAAAGAACATGTTATTGTCATTGTTCCAGGAGATTTCATTGACCTCAAACTTGAACTGCTCCTCTGCTTTAGAACGATGTGTCTTGGCATCAATGAAAGTCACCACATCATCCTTGTTGCCTACAGCAATGGTCTGTCCATCAGGACTCCAACAGATGTTAATGTTCTCTCCTGGGAAGCCAGATATAATCAGCATGATAACCTGTTCGTCCATAATCCTCCAGATTATTTTGCTATTCTAGAAAGAAGACCACAGCTGTCCTTCAGAGGTTCATTCACTGATGTCCTAGTCAGGGGAAGGGGATTTCCTCATTTGGTCCTCACAAAGGTATACTATATTATACTCATTTTACAGATGAACAAATGAAAGATAAGAGAGACTAACCAAAGAGTCAAAGCATTAAGTGAGAGAATCAAGTTCTAAACCCAGGTTTGATCACAAAGCCCCTTATTCTCTCTTATACCAGCTTTTCCCAAACTTTTCATTCACATGCCACCTTCACAATTTTTATCTTATCCATGTATTAATAGCTATACTTTTCTTTACTCAATATTGTTTTTGAAAATGACAACAGAATTTTTTTTACTTAAACAAATTTAGCTTCATTTTTAGCAATAAACTCTACGAATGGCTATTTTCTTCTAACAGATATTAAAATACATACACAACCTTATTTTAATGTTATTCCATATACCACCTAAATCCTTCATGCACCACCAGCTGTATACTTCAGGAAAGTACTGAACCATTTCACCTTCAGGTATAACTCTTATTAACAAACTCCAATGAGCACATCAATTAAAAAGTTAATCAACCTCACAGATTCTAAGATGCCTATTTGTTCAAATTGTAATATCTATGATGCATTTTAAAATACATTAGGGTTCATCCCATAATTTTGGGTGTATCATGGTTACCTGACAGCTTTCTTAAGGGTATATAACATATCGGTGCATCCTATAACCAGACATCTTAAAGCCAGTAAAATATAATAAATGGTCTCAAGGTTCACAGGACAGTGTCTGATGAAGAACAGAGCCTGTAACTGCACTGTACAACTTTCTGGTCATTTTCTCCTAGGTCACCAAGACAACATAAGTTCCAGCCATTCTAAACTATCAATACTTTCCCAAATTCTCCATACCTTTGCACATGCTATTTCCTCCTAAAACTGCTTCTCCCATGCCCCCTCCCTATAACTTCCTCTCCCACTGTACCCTGACCACTAAATTCCTATGAATACTCTGTCAGCTTAAGTTCTGTAAGGCCTTTCCTGTCTTAAGCAGTCTTAAGCATGTCTATTCTGAGTAGCCATTTTATAGACATTTCCATTACGAGAAGAACACTTTATATTATGTTAGCTTTGCAACACATACGTCTCTTCACACAAGGCATGAGATTCTTAGAGCTGGAGAATGTGCCTTTCTCTTATTCAGCTCAGGATGTTCCACATCAAGCACAGAGCCAGGCACCAAGGAGCTGTTCAGTAAATACTTGTTGAATGATTAAAAGTAGTTTATCTCCCAACTGTTCCCTCTCAACTGTCACCTTTAGTGTTCACAGTGGCGATGCATTTTGTAGTCCTCACATCCCAAATGCGGATGGTTTTATCCCCAGATGCAGTGACAAAGAGGTCGGGATTACTTGGATGCCAACAAAGCTGGTCCACACTATCCCCATGTCCTCGATAATTGTTTTCTTTAACCTGAAAGAATAGAATTCAGATGTCACTTCACATGGATGTACCTGCCCTCCACGTGTAACTTCTAAATCTTCTTCAATCCATGCTATCTTGCAACCAAAAAGGATCTGGATAACTAAAAGGAATCCAATTCTTCCCAGCCTTTTCTTCAAAAACTCTTCTCAATATTCCCCTTCCCTACTCCTCAATTACTCTGAACTTTTTTGAGGATGGGTTACACAAAATGTTCTTACCGTTTTGCCATCCCTAGCCTTCCTCCTTCTTTCATGCTTTCCATCCTTGTTCCATCTCCAAAGCCCGCAGCGCACCTGCTCATTTCCCCAGGACGCCCTATCACTTTCATAGAGGTCCACCTCACCGCCAGTGACAAACCCCGCCACCCTACCACTGCAGCCCCTATCCAGTCCTCATCACGAACACCACTTAACCCCAGTCCTCCCCTCATCACGTCCTCATCCCCCTCCCCACCTGCACCCATCCACTCAGCACACATTCCTTCCTCACTATCACACTCCCTCCACACCCCCTCTCTTCCCTCGCCCCTCCTCACGCCACCCTCCCTTTCACCCTTTTCCTCGCCATCACACCTCCCTTCCCACCACAGCCCCTCTCCTGGCCTAGGCCGGGCCCTGGAAGCTCACCAACCGGTCCTTCTCCAGCAAGAAAACGCTGGCCGTCTTGTCGAAGGACCCCGAGGCCAGGCGGCGCCCGTCGCAGCTCCAAGCCACCGAGTGCACCTTGGCGCTGTGCGCCGGGAACTCGCGCGTCTTGCTGTGGCCCCGGAACAGTTCCTGCATCCCAAGCACGTAACGCGACGGGCCGCTGGTCACTGAGCACCAGGGGGCCAGCGAGCCGGGGCCGCTTTGGCCCAGGGCCGAGGGGCCCATAGTGGCCGCAGGGACAGCCATGCCGACATCCCTGAGGACTACAACGCGGACGCCGCCGACGCCGTACGCATGCGCCCGGAAGCCAGAAGGCCTCTGCGCAGCCGCATTAGGGCCGTCTCGTAAGAGGCTGCAAATCCCGACATGCAGCGCATGCGCGCCTTTGCGCTTTCAAATACAGGCGAGTCTTCCTCACGTTTACCTTACAATCTTCAGAGGATTTTAGGGGCTTTATCGTCCTCCTCCCCTACTCCTTGGTAGTTATATATGAATCCCTATTTAATCGAGGGAGGGAGCCAAACCTACCCTTCTAAACCCGTTTCCCCATAAATAAAATACCTTTTTTTTCTAGCATTGTTCCCAATTTCACCCTCTCCCTTTAGACCAAAAGGCTCAGAGAAAGACCCGCCAGTGCGTTGACTCGGGAAAAGGTCTCCAGTTATGCGGAGGGAGGGGAGAAGTCTTGAGGAGGAACCTGACGATTTGTTTAAAAACAAATCCTTTGTTTTAAAAGATACAACATACACTTGATTATGACGGATATAGAAGTGAAAAGTAAATGTCCACCCGGGGCCCCCCACCCCATCCACTCGTTTCCCTGTCGGCACCCCTCCCTTAGACTAGCTGTCCCGCGGCTGCTTGCTGGACGGAGATGGTGAGCTGCCAACCCTCATCAAGGCCCTAGAGGAGGGTTGTGGGTGCGGGAAGTTTTCGGTGGTGAGGAAGCAAATGGAAATTTGATTTAAAACACGTCTTTAGTGAATCTACAATTATCTCTAAAAAGCTTAAAGAACAATTTTTGTAGGTTAAAACAAATTTTATTTAAATTTAAAAAGATGTACCTGACTCAACTTCTTTACAAAACAGTTGCCAATACTTGTCCAATTTTGTAATCATTTCTATACAGAGTTGGAAATTTGGCTGTGAAACAACGTCTACAGAATATTTCCTTTAGAGCACGTTGCCATGCTAAATTTAAGCAAAATAGTGCTTAAAACTGATGTCTTTTGCATGCAAGTGAGTGTGCTTACAAACACCTTTATCCTTTATACCACTGATTAAATAATGGGAAAATAGCATTTAACTGACTTAACGAGGAAACAATGAATAAGTATTCTGTAAACTTCTCAGATTCACCTGAAATTTGCTATTACTCTCAGAAGTAGTGCCATTACAAGGTATCAATGACCACTATGTATTCAAATAAAATGAATGTTAATGAGACAAAGAATAAAAAGGAGGCACACTTTGTTGTAAGATATAGTAGGGAAATCTTATTACACTGAGGGATTATGGTACAGGCCACAAACCCCACATTCTTCACACAGAATGATGTTAATTCATCCCTTTTAAATTTAAATTAGCATCTCTTTAATAGTGTTGCCTGGATTTTTTTAAAAAACAAGGTCATTAGGGTCTCGGGGGCAATGAAATGTGGGGAGTTATTGCTCAATGGGTGCTGAGTTTCTGTTTGAGATGATGTAGAATTCTGGAAATAGACAGTAGTAATGCTTGCACGGGATTGTAAATGCAATTAATACCACTGACTCGTACCCTTAAAAATGGATAAAATGGAAAATTCCATGCTATGTACATTTTACTACTGTATGTATATATTCAAACTATGATGGCGATATGCAAAAGTGGATCATAATTCTTATCTTTGTCTGAGAACACAAATGTAGTTTAACAAAGACAGACTTTGTATCTTCAGTTCAGAAACATAGTTCTTTTCTGAAAGGATGAGTGATGAACTGATGCCATCCCTGAGAACTCCAACCACCAACTTGAAAAAGACATGACTCGATGAAGAAAGCAGTAACTCATTTGCCTCAGAGATGAGGAAGCAAAATCAGTGTCAAAGTATTTGAAAGGACAAGGTTTTTTTTTATTATTATTATTATTAAATGTTTTGGAACGTGTTCCCTGAGCTATGGATGCTTTTTATATACAGTCTCTTGTAAAAATAGATGGCTGCCCTAATTCCAAGTTGCACTTACAAATACTCTGGTTCTTGGTGCTGAAAATTGATGTTTTAATTCAAACAGCATGAACTGATAGTAATAACATCAAATAAATCTTTGGTGAAATGCAGTATTTCAGAGGCTTCCTTGCTTTGTTTCTCTCCTCATAATATTCCTAAAATCTTCAAGTTATCTTCAGAAAAGAAAAACAAGACCATAGTGAAGGACAAGCAGACCACCTTGAACAACTGCATCATCTATCACATGTCAGATTTGCCTTGGAGTCTGGTACTGCTCCAACAAGTGACCACGGCAGGTGACAGCTACTTGACAAGCTGGACCAAGACCCACTTTTCTTCTGAGGAATATTTTTTGCATGCCCAATAGTTAGTTTCAAGTTCTGAAACTTGGGCACATTTATTTTCTAAATGTTTAAACTGTCCTGTGCATTCATTAGACCAGTAAACTCCAGTAATAAAGACAATATCAAATTCAGGTAGAATCTAAAACACTGATTCCAGGATTTTCTTAGATCTTCCCTTACTTGAAGGTTTTGGATGTGGAGCAGCAGATTTAGGTACTTCCAGGCCTTATAGAAATCATGCATTTGCTTTTTCATCTCTTTCCTCTGGATGGACCACTAATTTGTAAGCTATATCTGGTAACTGTCCACCGTATGTTATAAAGAGGTTGTGATGATGTTGCATTTTAGAATCTGTTGCTATAGTAAAAATGTCTTACATTGCAGCTTTCACAAAACATATGAAGACATTTTGTGACATAATTGCGTCTGTTAAGAAACCTTCACAAATGGAACACAAGATGTGTGGGGTCAGCCCAGAGAAGATAATCAAGAGCACCTGCTCAGCCTCCCAGTCCAGTTGGCATCCCTCCAGCCTCAGCGATAAGCGCGGCTTATCTCTCCTCCTCCTCTTCCTTTGCTAGCTCCTCATCCTTGTCCTCCAGATAGCTTCTCAAGCAGCCCAGGCTGTGCTCTGGCTCCAGCAGCCTGAGCAGCTGAAGTCGGGGCTGGCAGGGAGAGGAGAAGCTGGGCTGGCATCACCATGGCTCCCTCAGCGTTGGCAGTGGTCCACTTGCCCTCCCTCACCACAGAGAAAAACTTCATGACCCTGGCAGAGGCAAGGCAAGGTGGCAGGATAGCTCAGGAGTTCTGCCCACCTCCTTCCAAATCCTGGACATGAAAGAGACTCCTACCCCAAGATTTCAGTGACTGCATTGGTATTCTCTGAAGTGTAAAAAGCTTTGTAGTCTCCAAGGATTTCTGGTTGCAATGGAGTAGAGAAAGGAAGAGGGTAAAGAAAGGGACCTCATTTATTAAGGCCCTTCTAAGAGCCACATGCTTTTGGTTTTATAAAGGTAACATGCACTTGGTAACAAATGGAAAAAGCACAAAAGGGAGCAGTGTAAAAAGTAAATCTCTCTCTCTCCCTTGTTCCCAAATTCCCCTTCTGTAAAGCAAATATGTTTAAATATCTTGGGTGGCCTTCCAGAGATAGTGTATGTGTAAGCAAGCACCTTGGAGGAGGTAGGTAGATGTGTGTAGAATTCTTTACATAACTTGCTTTTGATATACCATTCCTAGTATACATAATCATTACACACACACACGCATACATATGTATGTATATATAAAACCATTCCTTATTGGTATATGCATAGCTGCTAAATTCTTCTCACTGGATGCAGTCTTTAATGATATGGATGTATCATGGTTTACTTAACTGATTCCCATAATGGACATTTAGCATCTATTAATTTGCTTTTCAAACAATATTGCAGTGAATATCTATATACAAACTTCATTGTGCACATATGCACTTTAATTGGCTAGATATTGCCAAAACACCTATAAACAGGTTCTGACAGTCTACACTTCTATTAGCCACATGGGTGGGGGTGGGGGTGTCACAGAGTTCTGAAAACTCAATGAGTCCACATAAAAAGCATGTGGCTCTTAGAAGGGCCTTAAAAAATGAGGTCCTTTCTTTACCCTCTTCCTTTCTCTACTCTATTGCAACCAGAAATCCTTGGAGACTACAAAGCTTTTTATACTTCAGAGAATACCACTGCAGTCACTGAAATCTTGGGGTAGGAGTCTCTTTCATGTCCAGGTTTCCCTCCTTACCCTTCTTTTTCAGGAATCTTTTTCATATGCTGGCTTACAACGGTTTCCTACATCCGCTGGGGATTTATACCTTCCTATCACAGGTAAGGAGACTAAAGGACAAAGAGGTAAAATGCCCTGCTCTAGGCCACATAACTGGTATTTGACAGAGCAAAGACTCAAACTTAGATGTGACTGTTAGAAAGTTAGGGTGACTGCCAAGTTAGAGAAATCACAGTCAACACAAGGCTGCCTTCACTGTGGACACCACGTGCAAGTTCAGGAGATTCCCCACACCACCCAATGTTGAACAATTCACTAGATGGATTCATAGAACTTGTTGAGTACACGGAACTGTCCTCATGGTTACAATTATTAGAGGGAAAGGATATAAGTTAAGATCAACCAAAGGAAGAGACATATAAGGTACCAAAAATGGAGTTTCTTGTCCTCTCCCCACTGAATCATGATAGTGTTACTCTCCCATAGCTATTTGTGGCAAAATACACAGAGTATTGCCAACCAGGGAAGCTCACCCAAGCTTCAGGATCCAGAGTTGTTACAGGGACTGCATCACACAGGCATGACTGATAGCTTGTGTGCCTAATCATAATCTTCAGCCCCTCCACATGTTCATTGATACCATATGACCTACAGCTCCTCTCTTAAATTGCAGTGTTGCCATCTGGCCTGATGCAAGGTCCCTACCCTAAATCACATTGATGGTATGGCCCCCAAACTATACTAAGTCAGTCCCATCAGGCATGATATACAAAGAGCTTAGCGATTACCTCCCAGATGCTGAAAGCAAAGGCAAGACCTCTTTTTTCGGGGGTAGGGGGTTGGGGGGGCAGGGGAAGGGGTAAGGCTAAATTCTTTACTACAACTGATTCCAAAACCTACAGTTTGATTCTTAGTATCTGAAACCTCCATGTTGTATGATTCTTTGTATTTTTGTATTTTTATATGTTGTGGCTTTCATTTCTTTTATGACTTTTTTCAGTATTCTGCAAATCACTTGTTAAAATATAAGAACCTCAGTTCTGATAAGTGTAAAGGGAAAAATTAGGAAGCCATTTATAGTGGAGGTAGCTGTTTTGGTTTCCTAACGCTGACGAAATGCCACATACCAGAACTGAGTTGGCTTTTACAATTGGGATTTATTAACTTATGAGCTTACAGTTCTTAAGCCATGAAAATGTTCAACTAAAGGCATCAACAGGTGATACCTTCTTCCTGAAGACTGGTAGGAAGATAGTAGAACATACGGCAATGTCTGCTGGTCCTTCTCTCCTGAGTTTCATTGCTTCCAGCTTTGGGCTGCAGTGGCCTCCTCTCTGAGCTTCTGTGTGTTTCTCTCTTCTAGCTCCTCGCTCTCTTAGCTTCTGTGTTTTTTCTCCCTGTTTTCTGTATGTCTATTATCCTCTTATAAACAACTCCAATGAGAGGGTTAAGACCCACCTTGAATGAAGTGGGTCACATCTCAACTGAAATAACCTAATCAAAGAGTCTCACCCACAATAGGTTTACATCTACAGGAAGGATTAACAGAATATGATCTTTTCTGGGGTACATAACAGCTTCAAACCATCACAGTAGCCATAAGAATACTTTAAAACAAACCAAAGATATTGCTCTGCAGAACTCCAAATGCTATCTGAAGAATTTGAATATGTAAAACTGAAGGCCTTACCCACTCTACATATCAGAATGGGTTCAGGTATGCAGGGTAAGGATATGAGAGCACTGAATTGCTCTGCATAAAAGTAAAAGAATAATTTTTAAAATGTTAGCAGGGGATTGGTAAAATGTTGGCATGGGAGAGGACCTAGGAGAGAGCAGGTAGAACTAGCAGTGTGAGCCACCACTAGGTAGAGAGGGGAGATTGGAGGGTTCTCAGGGCCAGAATAACCAAGAGGACTTTGGAAGAAAAAAATTGAGAGATATTTTTTGTTTGTTTTTATTTTTTTAAAGGGAAACAAGGCCCTGAAATTTTATTTAAGAAATTGTGAGCTTTGAGGGAGTGGAGGTCTTAGGAGTTCCCTGTTTAGGCTACAAATGCAAAATCCCAATCTCAATATAACCAACTGATCTTTCTCTTTCTCACTAGAATGCACTCTCCTGGGGTGATTTGTGGCATGGGTTGCAGTGGTATCACCGGAAAGGTCATCTGTTTCCAAATTGGAGGTGATGCAGGTGCCTTCCTCTTGAATACTGGATAGCCTGAAAATTGGAATTCTGAAAAACTGAACAGTCCCTATGCCTTCAATGTACTTTCATGTCCTTGTTTGGTGTGATCTCTATGCTTTTGTTGGCAAAGTCCTTTTTTCAGTTAAATACTAATATAAGAAGTGACACCATGATGAATTCTGGATCCTGGAGAATTCTCTAGCCAATGAACCAAAAATTCTCCATGATTGATGCATTTTTATTTTATTTAAATAGTTTCATGTTTTAATTCCTTTCTAAATTTTTATAGCAATATTAAACGTTATTTTAAAAGCACTATATTTTTGTACCACAAGACTCTACTTCTAGAGTGTGTTTATTTACATGTTTGTTTTCATCCTGGTCATGCACATATATTATACTCCTAAGATAAGAGTTAAAATAATAATCTTTTCTTCTAAATGTTTGAGTTAACATTCAAAGTTCTTTTCTGATTGATTCAAATCTTTGTGTTTAGTGTTGCATAAAAAGAAAACTAGAATGTGTCCAACATATTAGATTTTCAGTACTACTCTTTTGAATTAATTTCACTTCATATTGCTTCTTACAAAATTCATCATTCAGTATACCTATGCCACTTTAAAATCTTACATTGCAGTCCTACACAATTTCAATAGTAATTCTTGATCAAAATTTTTTGCTTTTTGATCTATTGCATATTAAAGTGTCCATATAAAGCATTTTATTTTCTACTATGAATTTTCTGATGTGAAATCCTGCCAAAGCTTTTCCTAAATTGACTTTAGGACTGTTTTTCCCTCAGCATAAGAATATTAATGCTAAGCAATGAGTGATCACTAAAGACATGCCTTCATTCATGACACTGATAAGAGTTTTATACAGTGTGAATTCTCACTTGCCCTGCAAGTGTTGCTGTATCAATAAATGATTTTGTGTAATGTATGATGAATAACCTCTCCCGCATGAATTTTCTGGCACTCTCTCAAGGGGCTGAATCCTCTGGCTTCTATCTGGTGGATCAGTGGGAGAAGACCCTTCCACTTTCAGAACTAATGTACAATATGAGTTATCTCATGTTGTATATCAGACCATCTACTAAAGGCTTTAGTGCATAGGTGACATTCATAATTGATTCTCTCAAGTACGAATTGTGCTATATTGATAAAAATAGCCAGGATGACATATATAGCATTCATAGTGTTTCTGTCATTTTGAGTTCTGTCATGTTGTCTTAGGTTTATAAAAATAAACTAAGATTTCCACACATAGATGCTTTTTTTATTGGTATCTCTCCAGTGTGAGTTCTCTCCTGGTTCTAATGCCAAAACAATGTGTGAAGACTCTCCCACAAATATCATAACAAATAGTGAAGCTTTTCCCACAAAGATGACATTTATAGGGTTCCTCTCCATTGTGAATTCTCCAATGTCATGTGTGCCAGTTTGAAAATATTAAGTACCCCAGAAAAGCCATGTTTTAATACTGATTCAATCTTGTGGGGGAAGCTGTTCCTTTTAATCTGGATTCAATATTGTAAGGTGGAAACTTTTGATCAGCTTATCTCCATAGAGATGTGATGAGCTCAATTGTTGGTTTGGCCTTTTCATTAGATGGAGATGTGACTCCACCCATTTAGGGTGGGTTTTGATTAGTTTACTGGAGTCTCTTAAAAGAGGAAACATTTTGGAGAGAGCTCAGAGCTGACACAGATGCAGATGCTTGGAGAACAGTTGCTTCAGAGCTAACAGAGCCAATACAAGACCCAGACATTTGGAGATGCAGGGCCCAGCAGATGTTGCCATGTCCTTTCCCATGAGATGCTAAGCAAGACAGAACCAAGAGTTGTGTCTAGGAGGAGCTAAGTGAAGGCCCACATATGCCAAGTGAGGATCCCCCACAGGAACCAGAGGCTGAAAGCAATGGAACCCAGGAGCAAGGGATGAGCAGACGCCAGCCATGTGCCTTCCCAACAGAGTTGTTCTGGACAGCATCAGCCTTTCTTGGGTGATGGTAACCCCTTGTTTGTACCTTAGTTTGGACATTTTCTCAGCACTAGAACTGTAAACTTGTAACTTATTAAATTCCTTTTTTAAAAGCCATTCCATTTCTGGTATATTGCATTCTATCAACGTTAGCAAACTAATACATCATATAAACTAGAATGGTGAATGAAGGCTTTCCCACATATATGGCACTCATATGGTTTCTCTCCAGTGTGGGTTCTCTCATGTCATTCCAGGGAAGAATATCAGATGAAGGATTTCCCCCAAAGATTACATTCATAAGGTTTTTCTCCAATATAAATTCACTCATGTTGTCTCAGGGTGGACCACATACATGACATTCATGAGGTGTCTCTCCAGTGTGAATTCTCTCCTGCTATCTCAGGGGAGAACATTAAGTGAAGGCTATCACACATGTAAGACTTTCATAGGGTTTCTCTCAATTGCTTTTTCTCTCATGTAGACTAAAATTTTAAATACTACTGAAGGCTTTCCCACATAGATGGTATTCATATGGTTTCTCTCTGATGTGATTTCCATTGTAAGGTATAAGGCTGGATTTTTAAATAAAAGAATTTGCCAATATGATTCACTTCTAGTGTGAATTTGCTTTTGTTGATTGAAAAATGAGTGGTCACCAAAGGAATTCCCATGTAGATAACTGAAGTAAGGTTATTTTATGATATACGTTAATACATGTTGAGTCACTCTGGTTCTGTGAGTAAAATTTTCTACCAGTTCACTACATATAATACTCTGCTTCAATGGTATGGCAGTAGATGTGTCTTTCCTGACAATATGTTGCATGGATAGCATTTTTTATTTTTTAAAGCCACTTTTCCTGCCCACTGAGACCAGATGATTGGTACTCTCCAGCATCATATCTCTGAATAGCTTTCACTGGGATGTGTGCAGTAGGGCCAATCATCTTGAGTGAACCCAATTGAGAGGTTTTAAAATGATTTGCTATGGGCACCTCTCTCTCTTTTGCCACCCTTAAAGTATTTTTGTAATGGAGACTACACTACTCATCAATGTTTTTTTTTTTTAAGTGGATGTTTGGGGGGAATCTGAAGATGGGGAAGGGCTGAGGTTCTATGGGGAAGGGCTTGAGATAAGGCAAAATCAGATTAGTAGGGAAGACAGAGTTGAAAACAGAGGAGATTCTGCGAGGGTACAGCCCTGGTAATTAACAAAAATTTATGGGGAAACTCCAGACTTTCAAGGCTATGGAATTGGAAAGATCAGGCTGAGAACTTTCAGAGATAAAGCTGAACCTATCTCTGGGCATATGGGGACTATGTAGAGAATTATACTAAAATGTATATAATGACATGCTGAAAGGTTGGAATAGGAAAAGAGCAAGGTCTAGTGAAAGATGGAGGGACGCAGGAAGGCAGGTCCTGTGAGACTCAGGGGGAAGAGATGCTGAGGGTTCTCTTTCTTCTTTATGTCCCCTTTCCAAGCCTCAAGAGCCCTTTGTGACTGTTCCAATGCTCTGATGCAGGCTTGGACTCTAAGCTAAAGCACATTCTTCAGTGTCCGTTTACCTGAGGTAATTGTGTGCTTCATATGAGGAAGAAGTATCTTTTTTTCTCAGGAATTTTAGTGCCCATGACTGAGTGCAAACTCAACTTCATGGGACATTTTCTAGATCTCATGTGATGTGTGGATCCCCCTTCTGTTTCTTTACTCCCTCCATAGGAATCCATTTTTAACAATATTTGTGAAAAATAAGAACAGAAATCAGGTAAGGGATCCCTAGACCTAACCTCCAGAACAGATTGATTCTTGTTTTGCCTGTTCCTCTCTCTGCTTTACTATATCATTTGCTGAGAAAGATGTCTCAGATGGGAACTCCCACGAAACATTAGACTATCATCCTGTTAGGGGAACAGGACCAACGGAACAGGGATTGGAGTGGCGACTAAGGCTTCTATCCAAAGCTGACAGTCAAATCTAGAGGGCTCAGTTAGAGGGCTCCAGAGGGAAATCCCTAGATCTAAGGTCCTGGGATAATTAACAGAGTGCAGGACACCTGCAGCAGGACTGCCCTCCCTCCCCCCAGTGGTCGTTAATCAGTTGCCTTCCTATAAGGGTGTCTCTGGGCTAAGCCTTTGCATCAGGGTTGATCTGGAGAGGTATAGTGACCACATGGAAGCCCCTGAACAAATGCCAAAAACTCAGCTCCATTTTCAGAGAGCAAAATCCTACCTGCTGTAGCAAACTGCCCCTGAAGGTCTGAGATTCTGCACCTTTCTTAAGCAGAAAATGACAGACTTCAAGGGCATTTGAGGATCACATACCAATAGTGCTTCTTTATTTGAATTTCTCAGAGAAGGACCAGCAGAAAATATTTTATCCACTTTTAAATTAATTTACAGGGAAAGAAAACAAAGCTCCTTGAATTCAATGTAGAAAGAGATATTATTTGTGAATAATGAATACTGCTCCTTCTAGAGAAGGGAGAATGAGACTTGAGTCCCAGCCTCTGGTTCTTTTCTTGTCTTTCAGTGTCAACACAGAGTAAAGAAAATCATGACCTCAGCTGACCCAATATTCTCTACGTATATCCATTTCTCATCAAACCTGACCCACCCTTGGATCCCACTGATTTACTTACCTGTCATCTTCCACTTTTAAAGTTCTCTGCTCTGTTACAGCCAGACTCCATCTTAACTGATTTCCAACTACTGACCACTGTTCCAGAAAGCTAGTCTTTGGAAGGTGCCCATTAATCTCTTCAGTTCCAATGTTCTCTGCTGTGGACTACCCGTGCCCATTTCACCATGCCCCGGTGGCAGGCATCTTTCAAGGCTTGTTCCTCCCCACCTTCTCACACTGTGTTCTCCAGCAAGAACTTCTTTCACGTCAACCTTTCTCTGGGGAGACCCAGTGTCCAATCATCTGGAGACTAGTGGCATCCTTTTCCTTACCCTTTATGTCCAGGAGCATCTGGAGATGCAAGTCATAAAGAGACTTGTAGTTGTCTCCCTAATTTTTCAGCTCTGTGGGTGAGAAAGCCAGAGGTATGGAAACATTTCCCCCTGATATTGGTTACGGCCTTGTGAAGACATCTTAGACTGGGGAAGAGAACAGATGAATTTTTTAGTCTTACATACCCTGAATCAAAAACAAAATCTGAAGAAAAAAATATCCTGACATAGAGTACTTAGAGCTGACTACAAGTTGAAACAATGGCATGAAATATGTGAATGACTGTAACTGGGAATTGTGCCCTAGGAGACCCTAGCCAGAGAATAACCGAGCATCAGAGGATAAGAATGTGAGATGTGATGCTAGGAATTCCTTCAAGGGCTAGACCATCCAGAGAAAAGTTAAGGGTGAGGAGTCCACTGCTTCTCAAGCAAAAAAGATCTGGTGTCAGCTTGGCCAAGTGATGATGCCCAGTTGTCTGGCCAGGCGATAAAAGGTTGATAAAAGGGAAGGCTGGTGTATTAAATGCATCTGTGGCTGATTACATTTGCGATCAATTAAGGTGTGTCTCCCACCAAGGTGATAATCCAATCAGTGGACGGCTTTTAAGGAAGAAGAGAGACTTTTCACTGCTTCTCAGCCAGCAAGCCTTTCTTGTGGAGTTCATCTAGACCCTTTATCAGAGCTGCCAGCTTCACAGCCTGCCTTATGGATTTTGGACTCTTCCATTCCCATAGTTGCATGAGACACCTTTATAAATCTCATATTTACAGATGTCTCCTATTGGTTCTATTTCTCGAGAGAACCCTAATACACCTCCTGAGCCGTTGAGCTTAAAAGCTTTAAATGTAAAACTAAGTAGTCTGGAGCTCCAGAAACCAAGGAATTGCCTTCTCCACCAAGAATGTTGGTAGCCCAAAATTCTTTAACTTAAAAAATTTTTAACTTAAAAGGATGATCTTTTAACATCCTTTAAAGACCATCTTGCTAATGAGACACAGCTCAAATTGAAGGCTGAGCCACAGAGCCATGCTCATAGCAAGAGCTCACAGCCTTATCCCCAGAGCAGGCAGAGGGGAGAGGGCCACTTCTCAGGTATTTATATTCACATGGAGAGTAGAAGAACATGCTGAGGTTATAGGAGCAGGGGACCCCTAAGCTTCAGGACCCAGGTCAGAATCATGGCACAAATGGAGAGTCAAATAAAGAGAAAGACTGCCCTTAGAAACGCCAATCAGTAGAGCATGCAGAAGGGGAGGCACGATTGGGGACTGAGAGCTGCTGCATGGGCTCTCGTGGTTCTCATGGTTCTAAAAAGGGATTCTCTCCAAAATGTTTCCTCTTTTAAAGGATTCCTGTAAACTAATCAGGACCCACCAGGAATGGGTGGAGTCACAACTCCATGGAAGCCATCTAATCAAAAGTTGCCACCCACAATTGGGTGGGTTATATCTCCACGGGAACAATCAAAAACCTCCGTGAATGAAGATTAAAGGAAATAGCCTTTCTGGGGTCCACCACAGATTCAAATGGCACACCATATTAGCAATTCTCTGAAGAGCATATTTTTCTTTCCAAGTGGTGTTTTCTGTCTCTGCCATGTTTGGGATCAAAGCTTAGCGATTATTAGTAGCTTGGACTTAAGAGAAAGGAAGGGATTAGTGTCAGTGCCAATTGCGTGCCTACTTAAACTTCTAAACTGTCCCAGGTCATGGAGAGAAGGTGGCAGTGGCATTACACACTTACCACCATCCTGAGTTCATTTGTACCTGCTCATATGTCCTAATATAAAGATCATTATCTTTTATTAATCCTGTTATTATAAAAACAAAAATACTCATATAAAATCTTCAGTGACCTTTGAATATATTAAAATTGCCTCAGGATCTGGCTTAAGTACTATTCCCTCAAAATTCATACTTTAAACAAAGTATACATTTGTTTAAAGTATTTGAGTGGGATTATATAGATATAATAGGCCAGAAATTCCCCTCCTTCATCCTCCAGGAATGGTAAGACACAAGTAACCTCCCACAGAGCAAAAGCTTGGCGCTGAGTTGGGAGGGCTGGAAGAAATCTATGTCCCTGAATCTCTTGGTGGGAATAACTAACACCTGAACCTAAGAGGCCCTTCCTTTCTTGGTGCAAGCTGAGATGGGCAGTGAAAATGCAGTCTACTCCTTGTTTTTCTTCTACCCTTTACCATATTCTAGAGCAATTCAGAACACAGAACTTCCAGTCCTTTGTGTGCAGATGGGGGAGCTGTCAGGGAGGCTGCGTGGGGGACTTGTTCAAACACGTGCCCCAAATAAAGCATCCCCATGGGTTACTCACCTTCCCTCTATACCTCAACATCAGAGACAGAACAAACTGTTCTGCGTGTGAGATACATGAATGTGAATGTGTGTGTACTGACCTTGGTTACTGACTGCTGGAAATTGGCTCTATGGAGGTGAGGGAGATAAAGCACTGTTCTTTCTCCGTTCCCTCCCCGTCCTGCAAATAGGTGAGTGACAAAGAGAAGGGAGGGAAGAGCTTAGCAAGGCTAGGAGGGGAAGAAAGGCATATTATGTACAAGCTGGAGCATGAAATACATACATAACTTCAAGTAGCATTCAGGTCGCCCTCCTGAATTGGAATGGAACTGGATGCAAAGTTAGAGACATAAATTGATTCCTCCTGCCTTGGCCCAGCTCTCCCCACCTTCCACCCTAAAAATAGTGACTGGGTTGAATTTTAGAAAAATTCCTGAGTGGCCAGTGGTCACAGAGCTGAGTGGGCTTTGTAAGATGGTATGTGATTAAAGTATAGTTATGGTAAAGTCTGAGATGGTAGGGACAAGCCCAGAAAGAGGGTAGGTAGTTGCTGATTAAGGATCTTTAATGTCTGTGGTGTTAATATATTCGGGAACAACTTTCTGTTTTATATGCAAAAGCATCACCTAATCATCAATGGTAGGAATGTTCATAGTGAAGCTGCAATGTGTCTAGGGATACAGGAGAGAGTGTGAGGACAACATCAGTACAGCAAGTGAGAAATAAGGAAAAAGAAGAGGAGAAAGAGTGAATTATTCTCAATTATCACACCCACCTCAGCCCTATCATACCACAAGCAACCAGACTCAGACCCCACCTCTCTGTAGCAGCCCAAGACACTGAGGCCGTCCTCCCAGAAGTGTGTGTAGGGCTTATCTTTGAGCACAAAGCCAATATATGCATGGGTATCATTAGGCCCTCTTTGAAGATGACGATCTTGGGGACACCTCAAGCTGTGTCTCATGACAGCATGTATGACCCTGTACGCTGAATGATCAGTTTTACCCATTGGGGTTGAGGTGCCACCTTCAGATCTTCACACGCTTAGTGGAGCCTTGATGGGTTTACACCACAGGCACCCTCAGTTTATGCACAACAGTTAGGTCCTGCACCTGTCTCTGGGGGCTCATATCACTCTTATAGCCCATCAAAGCCAAAACAACCAAAGACCCCAACTATTTTCTCTTTCTCATCCTCACCCATGCAAATGGGACAAAACCATTGAAAAGCCAAGTTGAGTAGCTGCTAGTAAAGACGATATCTAAGGACATTTGTATCACTCCAGAAAAAAAATTTAAAAAAGAAGATATCAAAGGGGTGGGAGCCACCACAGAAGGAGGAAAAGGTAGTGTGGAGTCCTGCTGAGCACAAGTACCTGATGAACCCTCACTGGTCTTCATGCCTAATGGAGTGAAGAGCTCAGGGATGGTTGCTGGAGATTTGCCTATGGCTGAAAATTTTGTCCATGTGATGTTAATATTATTTCATATATCTAATAACCTGGTCATCTAATACTGCTTTTCAGTACCTTTTGGAGAAAAACAAATTGACCAAGCCTATCACTCAAGCATATTCATCTAGGGAGATGAAGGTAACCCAGGGTGGATCAGGGCTTTAGACCTGGAAGGAAGCAGGGATATTCCAAAGATGGTCTCAGAAATTAATTTTCCCCTCTCCTACACTTGAAACTCTTTTTCACTGTGTTGACTCCATTCTCAGACAGTATCTCCACCTAGAATCAAATGTCAGCTAGCAGCAACAGGGGCAAAATCGCTTCGACTTCAGCAGGAAGAGCTGGGGGCCTTTCTAGTATACTTAATAAGGGACTGATGATTTACAATGTTGCGATTTAACCATCATGTGCCCATTTTGACTCAGGCAGATGGACAGAGCATGTGTATATCCAAACAAAATCTGAAACTATTTCTGGAAACAGAACACCTCCTGTGTTACAAACAAAAAATGAACACTTTCTCCATCATGTACCTGAGGCTCGCTTGGTCTCAAGCTAACCTCAGTATAGTGTTTTCTACTCCCAGACTTTAGCACAGGACCCAACATTCAGGAAATCAGAATCAGAGGAGTAGAGAGTACAAAGAGAAAAAAACTTGAAAGCTTTTGACCAGAAAATGTTATTAAAAAGTTGCATCATTACTCTAAGTAAATGTCAAGACCTTTGCGGCAGATCTGAAGTTTCCCCACCCATAGGCAGGCTAAAACTACAGATGTCCCTATACTAGATTCTACTCTTTTGTGTGACCATGGGCAAGTCACTTCTCTCTGGCCCTTGAGTTTCCCACCTGTAAGAGCAGGACATTAGGCTCTAGCACGTATTTCAAAGTCCTTTAGAGCAACAGAAACTTTTTCCTTTGAAAATATAATTATATATATAATAAATTAAATTATTATATATAATAAATTATAAATATAATAAATAATATAAAATAGAACATATTAAGAGTTATGTGTCATAGAAAGTTTATTTCAAAAGTTTATTTCTGTATTAGGCAAGATCGACCAGGATTTGCTACATTAACAAATAAACCCCCAACTTCTCTGTGTCTTGACATGATGTACAAAATTTATTTCTTGCTCACATCATGGTTCAGTGCAGATCTGGGGGGTCTTCTTAGCAGATCTCCCTCATGTCTCCAACCAGTGACTCAGAGACCCAGCTTCCCACCACCTATGATTCGGCCCTTGCCTTTCAGAAAGGGAAGAAAGAACATACATACATCACTTCTGCCTATAGCCCAGTGGTCCCCAGAGCCCAGTCACTCATCTCAATTCAAATGCAAGGGATGCTGGGCAAGGTAATCTTCCTCTGCTGGGAAAAGGAAAATGACACAAGGTAAGGAAGCTTACCTTGGTGGTAAGGAAGCTGAGATATAGCCCCTTCAGAGGGCAGCATGGTGGTTTCACAGGAGGCTAAGGATGGGGTTGCCATATGATCCTGCAACCCCATGGCCAGGTATATACCTGGAGGAACTGAGTGTGGAAACACAAATGGTCGTTTTCACACTGGTGTCTATGGTGGCAGTGTTCATGATTCGCAATGGATGGAGGGGGCCTAAGGGTACAAAGACTAAGGGAAGGAAGGGGGAATTGTGGTGTATCCATACAACAGACTACTGAGTGGCCACAAGAAGGAATGAAGTTGTGAGGCATGCAACTAGATGAATGAACCTTGAGGACAGTATGTTGAATGGAATGGCAGAAACAAAAAGGCAAATATTGTTGTCTCACTCATAGGGACTAACTATATTCTACAAACTTGAAAAATTGAAGTCAAGAGGATGGGTTATCAGGTTGGGGCCTATTATAAAGGTTCCTGTTATGTAATCTTTTACAGCAGTCACATACATTTAGGAGTTTTAACTGTTATTTCTAAATTCTGAGATACTGAGCTGTTTGTATATAACGTGGTCATTCCCAGAAACTTCAGATATTTATGTGATACCTGAGACTCAGAGTTAGAACTCTGAGGTTCTCAAACTCAGAATTACCCCATACAGCAACTGCTAAAAATGTTGCAAAAATTATCAGACTTCTATGAGAGATATGAATGAAGCTGATCTGGATAGGACTAAGGTAAATCAGAATACAGGATAAATGATAATATGGTCCATATTTTAAAACTTCATCTTTTGTGTGAGACCAAAGGGAGAGATGTTCAATTGGTGCAAAATTCATATTTTGGATAGCACATTACATAATTTAACTTGTGTGGTCAGTTTAGTTGAACACAATAAGTACACGGAATCTTGAAAATGGCATGAGATCTTCTTGGTTTGTACAGGTTAGTGTGATGCTCCAATATATCCCAGAGTAATTTGGGTAGAGAATAAAAAACTATTTGCAAAGTCCCCTTGGGGGAATTGGGAGAAAGGAGGAAAGAGTCAACTTCCCATTCGGGGAATTCCTGATATTCTCACAAGCAATGGGGACAACCAAATTAATAGGCTGAGCTCTCAATCTTAGAGTTCACCCCTTTGAAACTTATTCCTGAAAAGGAGAAGCTAAGCTTATTTATAATTATGCCTGAGAGTCACCCCCGGAGAACCTCTTTTGTTGCTCACATGTGGCCTCTCTCTCTAAGCTAACTTGGCAGGTGAACACACTGCCCTCCCCCGGGTACATGGGACATGATTCTCAGTAGTGTAAATCTTCCTGGCAATGTGGGACAGAATTTCCAGGATGAGCTGGGACCTGGAATCATGGGACTGAGAAAGCCTTCCTGACCAAAAGTGGGGAGAGAGAAATTAAACAAGATAAAGTTTCCATGGCTGAGAGATTTCAAGCAGAGTCAAGAGGTTTAAACCTGGAGATTCTTATGCATCATATAGATATCCCTTTTTAGTTTATGGTGTATTGGAGTAGCTAGAGGAAAGTACCTGAAACTGTTGAGCTGTGTTCCAGTAGCCCTATTCTTAAAGACGGTTATATGATAATATAGCTTTTACAACAAATCTTTGTGTCTGATGCCCCTTTTATCCAGGGTATGGACAAATGAATTAAAAAATAAGGATAAAAAGTAAGTAATGGGGGGTAAAGGGTAAAAAAATGGATAGATTGAAATACTAGTGGTCAATGAGAGGGAGGGGTAAGAGGCATGGGATGCATGAGTTTTTTCTTTTTTCTTTTTATTTCTTTTTCTGGAGTGAGGCAAATGTTCTAAAAATAATCATGGTGACAAATACACAACTATGTGATGATATTTGAGCTACTGATTGTATGCCATGTATGGACTGTATGTGTGTAAAGATTTCTCAATAAAGATATTTTTTAAAAAAAGATCTGTTACCTCTGATATAACTTTATAACTTTTATTTATTACAAGGTCAATCATTGAGAACAAATTAGATATTCTGGATGACAGATGCAGTCATGTTTCAGCCTCAGCACTGAATTTAGCCCTATCCTTTTTTTTTATATTTACCTGAATTTAGCATGCACAATCTTTCTACTATTTTTTAAAATATATATTACACAGAATAACTCTTAATGTCTTGCCTACTAATTCCTTTAACTGTGTTATTTCTGGGTTGGTTTTTATATAACATATTTTTCTCTTTTTTTTTTTTTTTGCATGTCTTGTAATTCTTTACAAACTCTTTAAAGTTGGAAATATCGAGAAAATCCAAGGTCATAAAAAAAGGAGTTGGAAATGCTAGCAGAATTTTAAAACCTGCTTTGTAGTTTCAGTATTCTCCTTAATTACCAAATTACTTAATTTGTCAAGCTTGTACAAAACTGAGTTAGCAGCATAAAAATGTGTTGTCTCCAAAGTGTTAAAATTTAGTATGCAACTTATCTGAGGATTCATGTTGATTTATATTACAATGCTTAAATATTTAAATGTGTACAGTCTATCCTCCTTATTCAGGGATTCAGTATGTGCTAATTCACCTACACAAAAATTTACTTGTAATCCCAAAATCAATATTTGTGGTGTTTTTACAGTCATTTCAGAACACATGCAAAGCAGCAAAAAATTTGAGTCATCCACTGCATGTGTTCCCAGCTGAGCTCAAACAAGGTAACATTCTGTCTTCTTCTTTCTTCTCACACTGTAAACAAGTGAATTTCATGAAATATTTAGTGCCACAGTTTTCAGATTTTCATGTTTTTGTTGGTGATTTCACAGCTGAAAATAGCTCAGCTGAATTGTTTGTCCTAAGCACAAGGAGTCTGTGATATGCTTGAAGAATAGAAAACAGTACACCTTAGATAAGCCAGTTATAGTGCTGTTCAATGTTAATGAATCAACACCTTACCTAATGAGCAAAAATTACCTGTCCCTGAACATAATTTATGACTAAAATTTGCTTAAATTTATATTCAGAGACTTTGTTTACATGTTGCTTTAAATGTTCCAAAGGCAATGATAATTTTTAGATTGGGAGTCTGTCAAAGGCTGGTGAAACAAAGAACTTCCTAGGAAATCAGTGCATGCAAACTTAAGGGGAGAGCAAAAGATTTAAGGGGTCTTTAAGTGGAAGCACAAGTAAAGCAAAGTTATGTATTGATCCCTTGACAAAATATGATTAAAGGCTCACAGGAACTTAATGCTATGTTTTCCCTAAGGACAATGGTTCAGTATTCACTAATTCCATGTGTTCCAGGACCTTATAAACATAACTACCACAAATAACAAAAATTGACTCTATTTAAAAAATGATGTCCAAGTAAAACGTTAGTGGAGGCACTGCTTTGGAGAGCACAGGGCCAAATGGCCACGGAGGATTTGTAATCCATGCATCTAAGTGGAGTTGAGCTGTGTGTCCTCAGACAATATGGTTCACTTGATTAGACCTAGGATAGGGGTGGTTTACCTAACTCATGGGACTTCATAAGACCACAGAAAAAGGATAAGATCATGTTAAGGTTGAGTTCTGTTCCAAGGAGAAGACATCTGTGATTAGACTGATTGCTTATAACCTAAAACCTGTAATATGCTGTTTCTAGGTAAAAAACCGCCAATATCTATAATTTTGCACAAATGGTATGGAAATTGGTAGCCTATGTGAAAAGCAACATTTCACATACAAAATAAATTTCTGCCATCTCTTTTAAAAACATAGTTCTTGAAGAAAGCACAGGAGAAAATCTCTATGACTGTGGGTTAGGCAAATGTTTTGTAGCCATGATACCAAAAGCTCAACCAGTAATTAAAAAAAAAAAATTGATGAACTGGAATTCATCAAAATTAAGAACTTCTACTCATAAGAGACTTAAGAGAATGAGAAAATAAGCCACTGGCTGCTAGAAATATTTACAAATCACATTGACAGAAGAAATGTATGAAGAGTCTCAAAACTCAACAAAATTGTATAAAACAAGAAAACTATAGACCAACACCATTCATGAAAATGGATGCAAAAATCTTAAACTAGAGATATAAAGACACAAAATGGTGGAGTAGTGGTCAACGAGAGGGAGGGGTAAGGGGCATGGAATGCATGAGTTTTTTCTTTTTTCTTTTTATTATTTTTCTGGAGGCAAATGTTCTAAAAATTATCATGGTGACAAATACACAACTATGTGATGATATTATGAGCTACTGATTGTATACCATGTATGGACTGTATGTGTGTAAAGATTTCTCAATAAAGATATTTTTTTAAAAAGATCTGTTACCTCTGATAAAAACTTTATAACTTTTATTTATTATAAGGTCAATCATTGAGAACAATGAGATTGATCTGATGGACTAAAAGAATAGGAAATTAGATATTATGGATGACAAATGCAGGAGTAGGAAGTTTGACAGAACACTCCATCACCAGAAAAATGAAAGAACTAGAAAAAGGCACCGGAACTGACTAGATGTCAAAAAAAACCTCACTGGACAATGTTAAAAAGGTAAAGATGACTTTATTCAGGGGTTGGTGGTAAACAGGGTGCTGGAGAAAGGAAGAGTCTATGATTTTTCAGCCTTTTAGAGTCAAGGCAAGAGTGAACCAGTCCCTGATGAATCCCAGAGTGATTTGATCAGTGACTGGAAAAGTATTTGCGAAGTCCCCTTTGGGGAATGGTGAAAACAGGGGAAAATTCAACCTTCCCAAGTTGAATCCTTGATATTCTCACAAGTAGTATGGACAACCAAAGCTATAGGCTGAGCCCCCAGTCTTGGGGTTTGTTCATATGAAACTTAACCCCACAAAGGATAGGTCAAGCCTACTTAAAATTAGGCCTAAGAGTCACCCCCAAGAGAACCTCTTTTGTTGCTCAGATGTGGCCTCTCTCTCCAGCCAACACAACAAGCAAACTCACCACCCTCCCCCTGTCTATGCGGGACATGACACCCAGGAGTGTGGACCTTCCTGGCAATGTGGACAGAAATCCTAGAATGAGCTGAGACTCAGCATCAAGGGATTGAGAAAACCTTCTCGACCAAAAGGGAGAAGAGTGAAAGGAGACAAAGTGTCAATGGCTGAGAGATTCCAAACAGAGTCGAGAGGCTATCCCGGAGGTTATTCTTATACATTAAGTAGATATCACCTTGTTATTCAAGATGTAACAGAGCAGCTGGAGGGAACTGCCTGAAAATGTAGAGCTGTGTTCCAGTAGCCATGTTTCTTGAAGATGATTATATTATAATAGAGCTTTCACAATGTGACTGTGTGATTGTGAAAACCTTGTGTCTGATGCTCCTTCTATCTCCCTTGTCAACAGATGAGTAGAACATATGGAATAAAATTAAATAATAAGGGGAACAAATGTTAAATTTAGTTTGAAATGCCAGTGATCAATGAAAGGGATGGGTAAGGGGTATGGTATGTATAATTTTTTTTCTGTTTTCATTTTATTTCTTTTTATGTTATCTTTTATTTTTTCTGAATTGATACAAATGTTCTAAGAAATGATCATGATGATGAATGAGCAACTATGCGATGATATTGTGAATTACTGATTATCTATGTAGAACGGAATGATTATATATTAAGAATGTTTGTGTTTCTTTGTTGTCATATTTTTTAACTTAAAATTTAAAAAAAATTAAAAAAAAAAAGAGTAAACCAGTGAACCTTTCATGGGAGCTTGGTTGTCTTTCTCTTTGTGTGTGTGTGTTTTTGTCTGGCAGATCCCTGAGAGATCAGTGTGAACACTGGTCTCAGTTTTGGCCTCAAAAGCAGCAGCTTCCAGCTTCAAACTGTCATCTACCAAATATATTGGAGAAGCAGTGCACCACTTTTTGTGTGTGGGTTGGTCGTTAGTAATTTTTTCTTTTTCTCTTCCTCCTTATTTATTTCTTTCCTTTTTTCCTATTTGTCTGTCTTTCTTTTCTGCTTTTTCATGTCTGGTGGATTGGTAAGTGGGAGAACTAGACTTCTAGAGTACTCACCACATAATATTCAGAATGTCCAGTTATCAATAAAAAAAAACTGAAAAACATACACACAAGACAGGAAAGTAAGGCCCAGTCACAGGAAAATGAAGTACTCAACAAGAACTAAACCAGGAGATGCCTAATCACTAGTAATCAAAGGCCTTAGATCAGCTCTCTGAATGATCAATGAATTAAAGCAAAACATGGATAAAGAACTGAAAGAAATCAGAAAAACAATATATGAACAAAATGAGAATTTCAATAATGAATAGATGTTATAAAAAGGAGCCACATAGAAATTCTGGAGATGCAAAGTACAATAAGTGAAATGAAAATTCAATAGAGAAAAAAAATTCTATACAGGGGTTTGAAGCAGATTGGAGCAGGCCAAAGAAAGGCTCAATGAATGTAAAAATAAGACTATTTTAATTATTCAGTCTGAGGAGTAGAAAGAAAAAGGAATGGGGGAAAAAATAAGCACACCCTGAAGAACCTATGGAACAACATTAAGCCTACCAATATACAGTCATGGGAATTCCAAACAGAGAAGAGTGAGAGAGAGAAAGGGGTAGAAAAAAATATTTGAGCAAATAATGGCTGAAAATTTCCCAAAGCTGATGAAAATTGCAAATATACAAATCCTAAAGTTCAATGAACTCCAAGCCAGATAAACTCAAAGAGATCCACACCAAAACAGATCACCGTTAAATTGTCAAAACTCAAAGACAAAGAGAGAAACTTGAAAACAGGAAGAGAGAATTGATGCATCACATACAAGGGATCTTTAATAAGATTACCATCTGATTTAGATGTTAGTGATGGTTTCATTAGAAACCACAGAGGCCAGAGATAGAGGAATTACATATTTAAAGTGCTAAGAGAAAAAAATCTGTTAACCAAGAACAATATATCTAATAAAAGTTTCCTACAAAAATGAGGGAGGGGGGTGGGCCACGGTGGCTCAGCAGGCAAGAATGCTCTCCTGCCATGCCAGAGGACTCAGGTTCGATTCCCAGTTCCTGCCCATGTTAAAAAAAAAAAAAAAATGAGGGGAAGATTAAGGTCTTTCTGGAAAAAAATAAACGGGCATTCATTTTCTCTAGACTTGCTGTTCTAGTTTGTAAAGGCTGGAATGCAATATGCCGGAAACTGAATGGTTTTTAAAATGGATTTACAGTACTAAGTTGATGAAAATGTCCAAATTAAGGCAAATATGTAAAAATGTCCCAAAAAGGCATCCAGGTAAAGACACCTTGGCTCAAGAAGGCTGATGACATTCAGGGTTTTCTCTCTCAGCTGGAAAGGTACATAGTGACATCTGCTAGCTTTCTCTCCTGGCTTCTCATTTCATAAGGATTCCCTGGGGGTGCTTTCCTTTGGCATTTCCAAAGGTCTCTGACTGTGTGGGCTCTGTTGGTTCTGTTGGCTCTGTTGGTTCTAAGCTTTTTCCAGAATGGTTCCCTCTTAAAGGGTTCCAGTAAGCCACCCCACTTTGAATGGGTAGTGACATCTCTCCATGGAAACCACCTAATCAAAAGTTACCACCCACAGTTGTGTGGATCACTTCTCCATGGAAACAATAAAGAAGATGCCACTCAGAAATACTGAATGGGGATTAAAGGACATGGCTTTTCTGGGGTACATAATAGCCTCAAACTGGCACACATGCCTTATAAGAAATATTAAAGGGAGTCCTTCATGTTGGAAGGAAAGGACACTAGAAAGTAACTTGAAGCTGTGTGAAGAAATAAAGACCTTGCAATAAGTAACTATATGGGTAAATATATATGACAATATTATTGTATTCTTCATTTGTAAAGCCATCCTTTCCTTCTTATAGGGCCTAAAATTCAAAAACATAAAAAGAATAATAAACCTTGTATTACTGAACATACAATTTATAAAGATGGAATGTGTGACGAGCAACATAAAAAGAAGGGATAGAGGGATACAAAAACAGTGTGTATTGAAGTTAAATTGATATCAATACAAACTAAATTGTAATAGATTTAAAATGTTAAATGTAACCATGAAGAAAATATCTAAAAATTGACACGATTTGAATTGAGAAGTAATTCAAAATGGCTAATTACAAAAGATAATTTGAACAAAAAGGAAGGCAATAATGGAGGAAAGAGGGACCAAAAATGGTTTAAGATGCTGTTCTAGTTTGCTAGCTGCCAGAATGCAGTATACCAAAACAGAATGGCTTTTAAAAAGGGGAATTTAATAAGTTGCTAGTTTACAGTTCTAAGGCCAAGAAAATGTCCCAATCAAAGCAAGTCTATAGAATTGTCCAATCTAAGGCATCCAGGGAAAGATACCTTGGTTCAAGAAGGCCAATGAAGTTCAGTGTTTCTTTCTCAAGTGGAAAGGTAGATGGTGAACACAGTCAGAGTTTCTCTCTCATCTGGAAAGGCACATGGTGAACATGGTCAGGGTTCCTTTCTCATCCAGAAGGGCACATGATGAACATGGCATCATCTGCTAGCTTCTTCTCCTGGCTTCCTGTTTCATGAAGCTCCCCAGGAGGCATTTTCCTTTTCCATCTCCAAAGGTCACCGGCTGGTGGGCTCTGCTTCTTTTGGCTATGTCTTTCTGCTCTGCTCTCTCTGAATTGCTCTTTGTCCAAAATGTTTCCTCTTTTATAGGACTTCAGAAACTAATCAAGACCCACCCAAATGGGTGGAGACACATTTCTCCCAATCCAGTTTAACAACCACTCTTGCTTGGATTACATCTCCAGGGAGGTGATCTAATTATATATTCAAACATAAAGTATTGAATAGGGATTATCTGCCTTTATGAAATGGGATTTAGATTAAAACATGGCTTTTCTAGGGGGCATACATCCTTTCAAACCAGCACAGATGCCAAAAGAAATTGGCAAAATGAGATAATTAAGTCTTGCCATATCAGTAATTACCTTAAATGTATATGGATTAAACTCTCTAATCAAAACACAGGGGTTAGAGGACTTCCGGAGAAGATGGCGGCTTAGTAAGACGCGCGGATCTTAGTTTCTCCTCCAGGACAGCTACTAGGGGAGTAGAAACGATACAGAACAGCTCCCAAAGCCACGACAGAGATAAAAAAGACAGCGTACCCCATCCTGGAATGGCTGGCTGGCTGAGAGAACCCGCTCTGGTGAGATCGCCGAGGGGCGCGGGCTTCACCGGGCGGGGCGGCAAGCGGCCGGAGTCACTCCCTTCCCCCTTCCCAGGCCGGCTGGGAGAATTGGACAGGCGGTCCCCTCAAACTGCAGTAGCTGGCGCCCACACCACGCGCGGCCCCCCGGACCAACTGAGAGAATTGGATCGGAAATCCCCAGGCCGCGGAGAACGGTGATGGGGGGGTGGCCCCTTCCAAACCCGTGACTCCCCGGGAACGTGCACTCTCCCGGGCGGGCCGCTGCGGCTGGCGCCCTCCCGCCACACTTGGCGCCCCGGGCCGACTAGGAAATTCGGACGGGCGCTTTCCCAGGCTGCGACAGCCAGTGACCCTCCCCGCGTTCGGACCCCGGGCCGGCTGGCACTCTTCCAAGCCGCTTCGGCTAGCGAACCTCCTGGACGGCAAGAGTTTTCCAAAGTTAAAGGACCCACAGCACCTTTTACTGGTGGGACCCGCAGACAAATGTGTGCCATGAGCGCCACCTACTGGGCAGGATAAGAAAAACAGAACCCAGAGATTTCACAGAAAAATCTTACAACCTTGTTGGGTCCGACACCCAGGGAAATCTGACTAAATGCCCAGACGCCAGCAGCAGAAGATAACTGTCCACGCTCAGAAGATTGAGAATATGGCCCAGTCAAAGGAACAAACCAATAGTTCAAATGAGATACAAGAGCTGAGACAACTAATGCTGAATATACGAACAGAAATGGAAAACCTCTTCAAAAATGAAATCAATAAATTGAGGGAGGACATGGGCTGAACATAAAGAAGAAATAGAAAAACTGAAAAAACAAATCACAGAACTTATGGAAGTGAAGGATAAAGTAGAAAAGATGGAAAAAACAATGGATACCTACAATGATAGATTTAAAGAGACAGAAGATAGAATTAGTGATTTGGAGGATGGAACATCTGAATTCCAAAAAGAAACAGAAACTATAGGGAAAAGAATGGGAAAAATTTGAACAGGGTATCAGGGAACTCAAGGACAATATGAACTGCACAAATATACGTGTTGTGGGTGTCCCAGAAGGAGAAGAGAAGGGAAAAGGAGGAGAAAAACTAATGGAAGAAATTATCACCGAAAATTTCCCAACTCTTATGAAAGACCTAAAACTACAGATCCAAGAAGTGCAGCGCACCCCAAAGAGATTAGACCCAAATAGGCGTTCTCCAAGACACTTACTAGTTAGAATGTCAGAGGTCAAAGAGAAAGAGAGGATCTTGAAAGCAGCACGAGAGAAGCAATCCATCACATACAAGGGAAACCCAATAAGACTATGTGTAGATTTCTCAGCAGAAACCATGGAAGCTAGAAGACAGTGGGATGATATATTTAAATTACTAAAAGAGAAAAACTGCCAACCAAGACTCCTATATCCAGCAAAATTATCCTTCAAAAATGAGGGAGAAATTAAAACATTTATAGACAAAAAGTCACTGAGAGAATCTGTGGCCAAGAGACCAGCTCTGCAAGAAATACTAAAGGGAGCACTAGAGTCAGATACGAAAAGACAGAAGAGAGAGGTATGGAGAAGAGTGTAGAAAGAAGGAAAATCAGATATGATATATATAAAACACAGGGGTTAGAACAATGGATAAAGAATCATGACCCACCATATTTTGTTTACAAGACACTCATCTTAGATCCAAATACAATCATGTTGAAAGTTAAAAGATGGGGAAAAAACATTCCATGCAAATATTAACCAAAAGAGAGCTTGAGTGGCCACACTAATATCAGACAAATATACTTTAAGCCAAAAACTATTACATGAGAAAAAGAAGGGCATTATATATTGATAAAAGGGTTAATTAAAGAAGGATATATAATAAACTCAGAGGCATCTAACAACTGGATCTCAAAATACATGATGCAAACATTGACAAAATTGAAGGGAGATATAGACAGTTCTTGAATAATAGTTAGAGATTTCAATATACCACTTTAATACTGGATAGAACATCTAGACAGAATATCATCAAGAAAATAGGGGACTTGAAAATAGAGGACTATAAACCACCTAGATTTAACAGATAAATATAGAACACTTCACCCAACAACAGTAGAATACACATTTTTTTCAAGTGGACACGATAATTCTCCAGGAAAGACTATAAGTAAGGGCACAAGACAAGTCTCAGTATATTTTAACATACTGAAATCAAATGAAGAAACTTCTCTGAACACAGTAGAATAAAGCTAGAAATGAATAACAGAAAGAAAATTGGAAAATTCACAAGTACATTGAAATTAAACAATGCACTCTTAAACAACCAATGGGTAAAAGAAGAAATCACAAGAAAAAATAGAAAATACTTAGAGATAAATGAAAACAAAAACACACATACCAAAATTCTTTAGATTTAGCAAAGTCAGTGTTCAGTAGTAAATTTATAGCTATGAATATCTATAATTAAAAAAATCTAAAATCACATCCTAATGAACTAGAAAAATAAGAGCAAAGTAAACCGAAGTTAGCAGAGGAAAGAAATTATAAGATTAGTTCAGAGATAAATGAAAAAGAACATGAAAAAACATTGAGAGAATCCATGAAACAGAATATCGGTTCTCTGAAAAAGATCAATAAAATTGACAAATTTTATCTGAAAAAAAAATTTATATGGAAAAAAGAGAAAATATGCAAATTTAAAAATAAAAATGAAGTTGGTGATTATGAAATAAGTAAATAAAAAATATTTAAGTAAAAACTATGAAATATTTTACACCAACAAATTAGATGAAATGGAAAAATTCCTAGACACATAAAAATTACCTAAACTGACTTAAGAAGAAATAGAAAAGTTCAATAGATGAAAAACAACTACAGAAATTAGATCAATAATTTAAAATCTTCCACTAAAGAATTCACTGGTGAATTCTACCTAACATCTAAAAAATAATTAACACCAATGTTTCTCAAACGCTTCCAAAGAAATCGAGAAGAGAGAACACTTCCTAATTTATGAGGCCAGCATCACCCTGTTACCAAAGTCATCACAAGCAAAGTCATCGCAAGTAAAGAAAACTACAAACCAAATTCCCTTATGAATATAGGTACATAAGTCCTCAACAAAGCACTAGCAAACCAAATCCAACAGCATAGTAAAAGGATTATGCACATGACCAAATGGGATTTATCCCAGGAATGCAAACATGTTTCAACATAGAAAAATCATTCAATGTACATCACATAAATAGAACAAAAGGGGAAAACATGATTATCTCAATAGACATAGAGAAGAAATTTGACAAAATCAGGCAGATTTTCTTGATAAAAAATGCTCGGAATATTAAGCATAGAAGGGAGCTTTCTCAACATGCTAAAAGTCATTTATCATACTCAATGGTGGAAGAAGGAAATTTTTCTCTTAAGGTCAGGAACAAGACAAGATGCCTACTTTCACCACTGTTATTCAATAGTTTACTAGAAATCATAGCAATCAGGTAAGAAAAAGAAATAAAAGTTTCCAAATTGGAAAAGAAAAAGTGAAACTCTCTGTTTGTAGATGACATGATCTTATCTATAGAAAACCCAAAGATATTCACAAGGAAACTACTAGAGCTAATAAGCAAATTCATCAAACTGGTAGGATACAATATCAGCGAGCAAAAATAAATAGTGTGTGAGCCACGGTGGCTCAGTAGGCATAGCCAGAGACCTGGGTTCATTTCCCAGTGCCTGCCCATGCAAAAAAAAATAATAAATAAAATTGTGTGTAAGCTGTGATATCTATTCCTCATTTTTAACTCTTATTTCTAAAATCTGAGATGCTGTGCTCTTTGTATATAACCTGGTAGTTTTCTGGAACTTTGGATGATTTGTGTTTTGGATCTCTAACACCTGAGACACCTGAATTAGAGTTTTGCAGCTTTCGAGGTCAGCATTACTCCATTCAGCAACTGTTAAAGAAGTTGAAAAAGAGATCAGACTTCAATTAGAGAAATGAGTGAAATGGATCTGGTTAGGACTAAGGTAAATCAGAATACAAGGTAAAGGATGATATTGTCTATATTTCAAAACTTCAACTTCTGTGTGAAACCAAAGGAAGAGATGTTTATTTTGTCTGAAATCTAATTACTCTGCAGCACATTAATTTAACTTGTCAGGTCAGTTTATCTAAACAACCTAATTATATGGAACCTAGAATACAGAATGAGATCTTGTTGTTTTGTACAGGTTAAGATAATACACCAATTCATTCCTGAGTATTTTGGGGGTAAAATAAAAAAAAAAAAGTATTTGCAAAGTTCCCTTGAGGAACTGGGAAAAAAATGTGGAACTATTAATCTTCCCCACTTGAGGAATTCCTAATATTCTCTCAAGCATTAGGGATACCTAATTTAATAAACCAAGCCCTCATCTTGAGGCTTGCCCTTATGAAACTTATCTCTGCAATGGTGAAGCCAAGCCTACTTATAACCATATCTAAGAGTCACTTCCAGAGTACCTCTTTTGTGGCTCAGATATGGCCTCTCTCTCAAATTCAACTCTGTACATAAAATCACTACCCACCCCCCTACATGGGACATGACTCCCAGGGGCATCATGGGACATGACTCCCAGGGGCATCATGGGACATGACTACGACAAATGAGCCTGTCCCTGGCTTCATTAGAGGTAAGTTAACTAAGACAGTGTAGTATTGCCAGAGATAGATATATAAATCAGTGAAACAGGATAAAATATCCAGAAGTAGATCCACACAAACATGGGCAACCAATTTTTTTTTTTTTGCTATATAGCTATATGATCTTTATCACAGATTAAGAATGCCTTCTTGACCAAAAGTGGGGAAAGAAATGGAACAAAATAAAATTTCAGGGGCTAATTTTCAAATAGAGTCAAGAGGTCATTCTGGAGGTTACTCTTATACAAGCTTTCAGCCAAATATTGCAAATTGCAACAGTATACCAAGCTCTAACCAACAGTATTCCTGAAAACCCTAAAGAATACCCTGGGCTCTATCTAAGTCTCTATAAGTGTTTTACCTAGTAAGGTTATTTTTTTAGAAATTTAAGGGCTCCAGATTGTTCCTATGCTAGATAAGCCCTGAAGCTCTGAGGTACCAGTCTCTCCAAGAACATCAACTAGTTTCATTCCTTTCTCACACAAGGTCAACAACCCCTTTCCTGCATGAAGAAGTTAAAATGGTCATATCCCCGAAAATTGAAAGGATGATTAATGAGAGGGAGGAGGTGTAATGGAGAAATTCAGATTTAACAAATGATTATGACTACTGACTCATTATATAGATATTTCTTTTTCATTTCTAGTGTATTAGAATAGTTAGAATGAAATGCCAGAAATTGTTGAGTTGTAATCCAGTAACTCTGATCTTTGATAAAGATCATATAGCTGTATAGAAAAAAAAAAAAAAGAGTTGGTTGCCCATGTCTGTGTGGATCTACTTCTGGAAGTTTTATACTGTTTCACTGATCTATATATCTATCTCTGACAATACTACATTGTCTTGGTTAACTTACCTCTAATGTAAGTCTTTAAATTGCATAGAATGTAACACTAGGGTGTCAATAAGGAGGGAAGGGAGAGGTGGTAAAGGGTATGAGATGCTTGGGGCTTTCTTTTTTATTTTCCTGGAGTAATGCAAATATTCTAAAATTGATTATGGTGATGAATGCACAACCATATGATAATGCTGTGAACCATTGGTTTTTACTATGGCTAGATTGTATGGTGATTGAATACATCAATAAAATTACATTTCAGTTAGGAAAAATTGTGTTTATATACAGTAGTAATGAATGATCCAAAGTGGAAATTAAGAAAACAATTCCATTTATAATAGCATCTAAGAGAATAAAATATCTAGGAATAAATTTAACTAAGGATGTGAAAGAAAATACACTGAAAACTACAAAACGTTGTGCTGAGAGAAATTAAAGACCTAAAGAAATGTAAAGACATCCTGTGTTTATGGGTTGTAAAACTTAATATTGTTAAGATGCCAATAATGCCTAAAGCAATCTACAAATTCTGCACAATCCCTGTGAAAATTCTAGTAACCACTTTTGAAGAAATGGAAAAGTGGATCCTCCAATTCATATGTAACTGCAAGGAGCCGATGGTAGCCAAACAATTTTGGCACAGAATAACAAGCCGGGGAACTCACACTTCCCAATTTCAAAATGTACTACAAAACTACAGTAATCAAAACAATATAGTACTGGCATAAGGACAGACAACTAGACCAACTGAATAGAATTGTTATAGACCAACACTTCTGTGGCCAAATGATTTTCAATAAGGATACCAAGTACATGCAAATTTGGAAAACTGAATATCCACATGCAAAAGAATGAATTTGGACCCTTACCTCACACCATATACAAAAATTAACTCAAAGTGGATCAAGAACCTAAACACAAGAACTAAAACCACAAACTCATAGAAGACAGTATTTGTGCAAATCTTCATGACCTGGGGCTCAGGAATGGATTCCTAGATATAACACCAAAAGTATAAAAACTGTATTAGTCAGACTTCTCTAGAGAAACAAAACCAATAGGAGATATCTCTTACATATGAGATTTATAAAACTGTCTCATACAACTGTGGGAATCTAAGAGTCTAAAATCCATATGGCAGGCTGTGAATCTGGCAAGTCCAATGAAGGGTCTTGATGAACTACATAGGAGAAGCTCACTGGCTGAAGAAAAAGTGAAAATTCTCTCTACTCTCTTAAAAGTCTTCAAGTGATTGGATCAAATCCATCTGATTGAATTATCTCATTTGTGGGAGGCATGCCCTTAGTTGATAGTAGATCTAATCATCCACAGCTGCAATTAACTGACTGATGAATTTAATAAACCAGCCTTCTGGTTTATCAACCAGACAAAAAATATCCTGGCAGTAACAGTTAGGCCAGTACTTGCCTTATCAGACAACTGGGAACCATCACCTGGCTAAGCTGAGGCTGGAACCTAACCATCACAGTCCACCCCTTGCAACTTGGTAGCTATACACATCACCTTAAAACATGCTTAATTTCATAACAGAACACAATAACAAACATGTGTTTCACCTAACAATATTCAACTGTCCTGTGTACAACCAGAAACGCACCAAATCTCTCCATAATAGGGACAAGTTCTTAGGTAACGTTCACTCTTAAACTTCATATCTTATAACCTAAATACTATAGTATGAACATTATGCAGCTTATGTCATATGATTAGAAAAAAGATATTTGCATTATGTACAAATACAAACATATGTATAACAGAACAAGGAGGAAATATTCATACCACCACAGTTCTCATTTCTGTAACTGGTCACATGGCCATAGTTCATATTTATCACTACCTTCCTCCACTACCCATTCCATGTTCCCTTCACCCTCAGCAGGCACTTCAGCTACCCATGGTTCTTTGCTTGGTTGTGTGACCAAACCTTCATTCCTGAAGCTTCTGGGCCATTGGTAGTCCTGCCTGGATTGGGTTGTTGCAGTTTTCCATTGACTTTAATCACAGGGCATGGTAGTGTTAAGAGACGCCCTAGGAGATCTCCTGGATCCTAGGAAAACTCTTCTTTATCTCTACTATATAGTGCAGTCCTACTTCCTTGACAGTCAGGATCAATCATCCCAGACAGTACAATAACCCCTTCTTTGCCTGTTGATTCAGAGGCATGAGAAGCCTAAAGTGGCCAGGCAGCAGTCTTAATTTCCAGCTTAATGGAATCATTGTGTATCTCCTGGTAGAAGCACTCCCTCCTTTTGGAACTAGGACCTGTAAACCAACAGAGCTTAAGGTTTCAGAGACAGGAAGTAAAAAAATTTTTAGTGTATCAACAGGGGTGACAGTGAGTGATGTCACTGTCACTTCTACCACTTGATTCCTGGACCTATGAATCCTAGCCGTAGGAGAAACAGCACCATAGAGTGAACACTGAATCAGAGTGTACACAGCCTCCTCAAGAACATTGTTCCAGCCTGCAAAGTACTGCCACCTAACTGGTGCCATAATTGGGTCTTCAAAAGGCCATTCCACCATTCTATCAACCGAACTGCCTCTGGATGATGGGGTACATGGTAAGACCACAGAATTCCTTGAGCATGTGCCCATTTCCTCATTTCATTTACTGTGAAGTGGATTCTTTGATCAGAAGCAATGCTACATGGAATACCAGCATAAGGTGTTTCATAAGTCCAAGGACAGTAATTTTGGCAGAAGCATTGCATTCAGGGAAAGTAAACCCAAATTCAGAGCATGTGTCTATTCCAGTTCTATCAGATTGCTACCTCTTTCATTATAGAAGTGTTCCAATGTAATCAACCTGTCACCAGGTAGCAGGCTGATCACCTCGAGGAATGGTGCCATACGGGGGACTGAGTGTGGGTCTCTGTTGCTGGCAGATTGGGCACTCAGCAGTGGCTGCAGCCAGGTCAGCCTTGATGAGTGGAAGTCCATGTTGCTGAGCCCATGCATCACCTCCATCCCCACCACCAGCCCACTTTGTTCATGAGCCCATTGGGCAATGACAGGAGTGGCTGGGGAAAGAGGATCCCCAAATGAGTCATCTTATCCACTTGATTATTAAAACCTTCTTCTGCCAAAGTCACCCTGTGGTGAGCATTCACAAGGGACACAAATATCTTCAGGTTTTCCTGACCACTCAGAAAGTTCTGTCTACATACCTCTTCCACAGACCTCTTTGTCACCAATTTTCCAATCATGCTTCTTCCAAGTCCCTGACCATCCAGCTAAATCATTAGTAATAGTCAGTGAATCAGTATACAAATGCACCTCTGGTCAGTTTTGCTTCCAAGCAAAATGAACAACCAAGTGCATTGCTCAAAGTTCTGCCCACTGGCAGGATTTCCCCTCATCACTGTCCTTCAAGGACATCCCAGAAAGGGGTCTGTAGTGCTGAGCTGTCCACTTTTGGATGGTGTGATGGTTAGGTTCTGGCATCAACTTGGCAAAATGGTTATGCCCAGTGTGTGGTCAGGCAAGCATTGGCTTGACCATTGCTGCAAGGATATTTTATAGCTGGTTGATTAAATCAAAAGTCTGTTAATTGCATCTGTGGCTGATTACATCTGCAATCAACTAAGGCATGCCTCCCAGCAAGGAGATAATCCAATCAGTTCAAGGCTTTTAAGAAAGAAGAGAGATTCTTTCACTTCTTCAGCTAGCGAGCTTCTGTGGAGTTTGTCGAAACCCTTCATTGGAGCTGCCAGCTTAATAGCCTGCCCTGCGGATTTTGGACTTTTCCAGTCCCATGGTCGTGTGAGACATCTTTATAAATTTCATATTTACAGATCTCTCCTGTTGGTTCTTTTTCTCTAGAAAGCCCTGACTAACACAGATTGTATCTGCATAGTGTGCAGAACCATCTGTAAACCAGGCCCAAATTTTCTCTTCCTCAGTCAACTGACTATAAGGAACTCCCCAAGAGGCTATAGCTCTGGGCTGGGAAAGTGAAGGTAATGTGGCAGGAGTGGGGCCATGGGTATTTGGGCCACTCCCAACACCAATGGATCAGCTGGATCATATGGCCCAAGTGACAGAGTAGCTTGCATAGCAGCCTGGACGTGCCACAGAGCCTTCTCATGTTCTGGTCCCCACTCAAAACAAGCAGCTTTTCTGGTCACTCAGTAAATGGGCTGGAGTAGCACACACAAAAGAGGGAAATGTTTCTCTAAAATCCAAAGTGTCTCTTTTTTTTAGTCATAGGAGGGACCATATAGGGAACAGCTTATTCTTCACCTTAGAAGGGATATCTCTGACATGCCCTAAACCACTGGACACATAGAAATTTCACTGAGGTCTAAGGCCCCTGTATTTTTGTTGGATTTATTTTCTGTGCTCTGACACGCAAATGTCTTACCAATAAGTCTACAGTAGTTGCTACTTCTTCCTCACTAAGTCAATCAACATGATATCATCAATATACTGGACCAGTGTGACATTTTCTGGGAGGGAGAAATGATCGAGGTCCCTGCAGACAAGATT
The DNA here is from genome assembly GCF_023851605.1 of Tamandua tetradactyla. Taxonomy (NCBI): domain Eukaryota; kingdom Metazoa; phylum Chordata; class Mammalia; order Pilosa; family Myrmecophagidae; genus Tamandua; species Tamandua tetradactyla. The sequence continues at coordinate 57,535,006 of NC_135346.1, forward strand.
ATGACAGAGGGCTGGAGAGATGAGATAGGATCATGAAAGCATACTGCTGGCTTTGCCAGCTGAATGTAAACTGTTTCTGGTGGTCCTTACTAACAGCTATTGAGGAAAAAAAAAAGCATTTTCCAGATCAATAGTTGCATACCAGGTACCAGGGGATATGTTGATTTGCTTAAGTAATGATACCACATCTGGATCAGCAGCTACAACTGGAGTCACTACCTGGTTAAGTTAACGATAATCCACTGTTATCCTCCAAGACCCATCTGTTTTCTGCATAGGCCAAGTAGGAGGATTGAATGGGGATATGATGGGAATCACCACCCCTGCATCCTTCAAGTCCTTAAAAGCGGCACTAATCTCTGCAATCCCTCCAGGAATAAGGTATTGCTTCTAATTTACTATTTTGCAGGAAAGGGGCAGTCCTAGTGGCTTCCACTTGGCTTTTCCTACCATAATAGCCCTCAGTCCATGAGTTAAGGAACCAATGTGGGGCTTCTGCCAGTTGTTGGATGTCAATTCCAATTATGCATTTCAGTACTGGGGAAATAACCACAGAATGGGTCCACGGACCACTGAACTTACTATGAGACAGAGCTGAGCTAAAACTCCGTCGATCACCTGACCTACATAAGCCCATACTCTGACTGGTGGGCAAAAGTGACATTTTGGGTCTCCTGGAATTAGTGTCACTTCTGAGCCAATGTCTAATAATCACCAAAATATCTGATCATTTCCTTTTCCCCAGTGTACAGTCACCAGGTAAAAGACTGTAGGTCTCCTTGGGGAAGACTGGGTAGAAAGTTTACAGTATAAATTTTGGGAAATACAAATGGCTCCTTCCCCAGGGTACCCTGCCTTCCCCTCATTCAAAGGGCTCTGGATCTGTAAACAATCTCAATTCTGGGAATTAAGGGGCCGTGAGTCTCTGTTTTTGTAATTCAAGTTAGACTTCTGTTCACTTGACTTAGAACTCTTTCTGGCTATACAGCTCAAACAAGAATTTAGTAGACTGTCCATCTATTTTACTTCTAGGTACCCCATGATCCACTAGCCAATGCCACAAGTCTCTGTGAATCAGATTATTTTAACAGCTGCTTTGAGTCTGCTGTCCATTATTGCAGCCACACCCACCTTGTCTGTGGTAATAAACTGCTGCCACATGGCTTCTGCCAACCTGGGATCCAATCATCCACATTGTGCTTTATACTAGCTCAGTGACAGTAGTTCCCACAGTAATATTTGACCTCCAGAGAAGAGCTACTACAGAGCTCTTCAGGAATTATAGAGCTATCACACACATTTATCCAAAGTTCTGGTGGAAGGTGTGTCCTCTGGACCTTACTGGGGTGTGAGAGCATATTCTTCATAATAAATCCTCTCTAGCATTCCAATCTCGCTAAGCCTCTGGATCCAGGGCAGTTCTGGCATTTCAATCTCAGATCATTTTGGCCAGTTTTGGATCCATGTCTCAGCCAACCATCCAAACAAACTGTCAACACCCTTTCCAACCCCTTGAGCTACAACAATGAATGCAGAATCTCTGCTTAGTGGACCCATATCAGTAAAATCAGCTTGATACAACTTTATATTCCTTCCACTATTATCCCACACTCTTAATATCCATTCCCATACATATTCCCCTGATTTCTGTCTATATAGATTGGAAAAGTCATGCAGTTCTTTTGGAATATAGTGTACCTCCTCATGGGTCACATTTTGTACCTCACCTTTTGGGGCTTATTGGGACTTTGGTCTAGTTAGATCTTTAAGAAAAGAGGGGTAGCGAGGGTGGGTCATGAAAAGAATTAGAAGTATCTTTCAAGCCAATTACTCAGGGCATTCCATTGCAGTTTCATTTGGTGAAACAGAATTAATTGCTCCAGACAGAGGAAGGAGGGCTGTTTCCCCATGGGAGATGGTTACAGATTTAGCTTGCAATGAGGGGTTAATCTCTTTAGGTGGAGGTTGAATGGCAGACTCCTCTGGGCAGACTGGAGGCCAGGAAGCTGTTTCCTCAAGGCAGGCTGGAAGTGGAGCAGCTGTTTCCTCAGGACAGACCATTATTACAGGCCTATCTAGCAAAGACTCAGCAGAATCCAGGGTTTCCATAACCCCATTGCCATCATAATAACCTATATGTCCCCATCTCAAGTTTCAGGATCCCATTCTTTTCCAATCATGACTCTTACTTTAATAGAAAGTGTCCATTACCAAATGAATGGATAGGCAAAATGTTGTACATACATGCAATGGAATATTATTCAGCCACAAGAAGGAATGAAGTTCTGAGCTATGCTACAACATGGGTGAACGTTTAAAACATTATGCTAGTAAAATAAGAAAGGCACATAAAGATAAATATTGTATGATGTCACTTAAAGGAGATATAAGAAAATTCATGGACACCTAAAGTAGATTAAAGGTTACTAGAGGATGAAAGAACTGGAGAAAGGGGACTTTTTGCATGGCGGGTACAGAGCATCTGTAAATAAAAATTAATCTTTAAAATCCTCAACAAAATATTAGCAAATTGAACCCAGAAAGGTATAAAAATCAAGATCAAATAGTTTAATTCTATAACACAATTTTGATTCAATACATGAAAGAAATGTGGTCTACAAGAAGAAAGACCACATTGTAGTGGTTTGGAACTATATGTATCCCAGAAAATCATATTTTTAAAGCTAATCCATCCCTGAGTATAAACTTATTGTAAGTAGGTTTTCATGATTTTACTTCAGTTAAGGTGTGGCCCAGAGTGGGTCTTAATCTTCTCACTGGAGCCCTTTATAAAAAGGATGAATACAGAGAAAGAAAGCCATGGAAACAAGGAGATGAAAGCAACAAAATTCAGAACAGAAGGGAGAGACCAGCAGACACCACCGTGTGCCTTGCCATGTAACAAAGGAGTCCAGGTTCCCCAGAAGCCATTCTTCAGGAAGAACGCATCCTCTCGATGATGCCTTGATTTGGACATTTCCACATCCTCAAAACTTTGAGCTTGTAAACTAAAATTTCCCATTGTTAAGAGCCAATTTGTTTCATGGCTATATTGCTTTAAATATAGCCTAGCAAATAAAAACACACATGACCAAATCAAGTACTGTAGAAGAATCACTCAACAAGATTCATCATCTATTCATGGTAAAAACTTTCAGCAAGCTAGGAATATTAGGGAACTCCCTCAATTTGATAAAGTGAACCTCTAAAAAACTGCAGCTAACAGAATTCTTAATGGTGAAACATAAATGCTTTGCCACTAAGATTGGGAATAAGGTAAGAATGTCCATACCTACCACTACTATTCAACATTTTATTGAAAGTCCTAGTCAGTGCAATAAGGCAAGAAAAAGAAAAAGACAGACATATAGATAAAAAGACATAAAAGTATCCTTATTCACAGAGGACATGATTGTCTACAGAAAAACATGTCCAAAGAATGGCCACAAATCTTCCTAGCACTAGTAACCGAGTTTAGTAAATTCAAAGGACAAAAGGTCGAGCCACAAAAGTCAACTGTAATTCTATATACTAGCAACTGAAATTTAGAAAACAGAAATTCAAAAAAAACAAACCATTTAAAATAGCATCCAAAAAAATAATGCTTAAATGTACATTTAACAAAACAAGCTTTCAAAATGTGACTGTGTGATTGTGAAAACCTTGTGTCTGATGCTCCTTTTATCTACCTTATCAATAGATGAGTAAAGCATATGGAATAAAAATAAATAATAAGGGGAACAAATGTTAAAATAAATTTAGATTGAAATGCTAGTGATCAATGAAGGGGAGGGGTGGCGGGTATGGTACGTATGAATTTTTTTCTATTGTCTTTTTATTTCCTCTTCTGGATTAATGCAAATGTTCTAAGAAATGATCATGATAATGAATATGCAACTAGGTGATGATATTGTGAATTACTGATTATATATGTCGAATGAATGATCATAAGTTAAGAATGTTTGCATTTGTTTGTCATATATATTTTTTAATTTTAAAAATTAATAAAAAGAAAATACATACATACATTTAACAAAACATGTTCAGGACCTATTTCCTGAAAACTGCAAAACGCTATGAAAAAAATCAAAGGACCCTCAAAAATAGAGACATACCGTGTTTAAGGATCAGAAGGCTAAATATGGTTAACAGATCAATTCTCCCTCAAATCAGTCTTCAGTTGTAATGCAATTCCAGTCAAAATCCTGCAGAATTTTTGTCGCTATAGATAAGCTGATTCTAAAATTTATATGAAAGGCAAAGGAACTATTTTGATTTTTAAAAGAAGAATGAAGATATGAGAATTAAACTACCTGATTTTAAAACTTACAGACAAATAGAGCAATGGAAAAGAATAGAAAGTCCAGAAATAAACCCATGAAAACATAGCTATTTTTTTTTTACAAAAGTGCAAAAGCAATTCAATAGATTGCTTTTACAAATGGCATGGAACAACCTAAACATTTTACAAATGGCATGGAACAACCTAAACATCATACTTTCTACAAACGTTAACTCAAAATAGATCATAGATCTGAATGTAAAACGTTAAACTGTAAAGATTTTCCGAAGAAAACATAAGAGAAAATCTTTATGACAGGGAGATAGACATGACTCTAAAAGCTCAATATGTAAAAGAAAAAAATTGATAAACCAAGTGTGAGCTTAATTAGGACTAAAAAAGACATTGCTAAGAAAATGCAAAGATAAGCTACAGACAAGGATAAAATATTTGCAGATTTTTTTGTTAATTATATGCCAACATTTAAACATTTGAAGAGTTCATATATACAAAGTAAAGCTTTGGCTTCCCACTAGAAGGGGGTTTGCTATTGGAATACTCAAACAATACCGTCCTTCCAATGATATTTACCATGCAGTATGTATATACGGCAACTCAATGTGCTTGGCATCAGTCTTCAATACTTCATTTTCTTCCCTCAAACCTCCTCAAATCTGCCAAACTGAACTCTGCTGAAGCAGGCTCTAGCTCCCCTTGAACACCGTTCTCATTAAAAAACAATAAAACATAGGGTGTTTGAGTGAGCCATCACCTCTCTGAGCCTTAAATTCTGTACTTATAAAATGGAGTTAATAATAATGCCTACCTTACATGGTAATTGTGAGGATGAAATGAGTGGATGCATGTGAAATGGACTCCAAGCATGCAGCTAGGCTCTTAATAAATTGTAGCTATTATGTTTGATTCCATCCCACAATTTAAAAAATCCAATCCAAAGGGAACCTCACTCAAAATAAAAGCTCCAGTAATATTTTGAAGATTTCCTTACGGCCAGGAAAGGACCACAAACCTTCTTCCCAGGGACTGTCAGTCCTTGCGCTGGGCAGGCTGGAGGGGTGGAGGGGGGGCGGAGGTGTTTCCTGCCAGTGCCACCACTCACTACTGGGCACCGAGACTGAGCCCTCACCACCCCAGCATCTCAGTGCTCAGATCCATGCATTTACCTCCCACTACTGCCCTCCCTACCCACCTGTCATCTGTGCTGCCCACCCTGGCAAGCTGTCTCCCCAACACCCCACCTACTCAGTACTCAGGGCTTCGTTGTTTTATTTTCCCATCTTTCCCACTCAGAGGGAGGAGGAGAAGCAATTATCAGACAAGCCAAGAGACAGGTGAAGAGGGGTGGAAGCCAGCTGCACCCACAACTCCCACCTCAACGCTCTCTGCCCACAGTTCCCACAAGCCTGCCCTGTGATCTTCTGGTATGCTCCCTCCTCTTCTCCCTGCATGCACACCTCACGGCTGAAATGGCCAGTAACTCTCTATTACCCCCGTGATTACTCATAAGGCCAAGCCAAGTTCCAGACCCCCAGCTCCACAGCTCTGACATAATGCCCAATTCTCCAGCCTAGCAGGATATGTTAGGTATGTTCCTCTTCTTTGAAGTGAGTTGTAGAGGAGGCACACTAGTAAGACAACTCACGAAGATCTCTGACCCTCTCCAATCCCACTATCTCATTAGCTCATGACCTTGGAAATATTACTCTTTGAGCCCATTCCTCCTCCCAAAGAAATACTTTAAAAAATATAATACCAACACTGCATGTTTCCCCTCCTATGCATATAAGGGCAGCATGGTGTAGCAGGATGTGGTTTTAATACTGGTTCTACCTTTAAAGACTGAGATCTTGGACACGTCTCTTCACCTCTCTGAGGCTCTGATCCCTTACCTCTACAATAGGGATTGTATGCTATTCTCCTTACAGAAGCAAAGCAGTCACAAATGATGAGAATACAGTTTGTCAAGCTCTTAGTTACCCCTGCAGAGGAAGGTTTCCTCTGGTGTTTGTTTTGAAGGGGAAAAAATGTAATAAAGTGGTAATAGACACTTCTGCTTCCAACAAGGTGGAGTAACAGGGAACAAATTCACCCTCCCACCTGAAACAACCAAAATCCTGAAAAAAGTATAGGAAACAATAGTTTTCAAGACACTATACATGAGGCAACAATGAATAATGATCACCATGAGACAGAAAACAAACAAGGCCTTATGACTGCCCATCTTTTGCCTAGAAAAAGCATCCAGGCTTAGGAAGAGGGAAACAAAGAGGAGTCTGCAGGTTCCCTCAGTTGAGACAGAGCTGAGCATTTGGGCAGAGCAAGTCAGCTAGCATTCACAAGACAGAGCAGCACAGAGGAGAAAACTGGAAAGAGGGAGAATTCCAGGCACCTGTGGAGGGTCTGCCTAAAGTATTCAGCCGAGTACTGACCAGAGCCTATGTGCGAGGAAGCTACCAGAGATCACAGAAGGAATTACTAAAAAGAGTAGAGAGAACAGTGCCTGGGCTCATGCAAGGCTGAGAATAATACCTATTCCTACTAAACCAGGCTATGTAATCTTATAAATCAAAGGGGTCTTGCCTCAGTATTGGGAAATGATGAGCTCTAGACAAAAAAACACTGCTGTGATCTTACCTAACAAATGGTGAAAGCAAGATCTGAAAGGATCAAACTGTTTCTAAGTAGCTTAACTGCATTCCAGAACAATATTCAAGAATATGTATAACACTACTAAAATACCCAGCACTGAAAAGGGACTTGGTTAAGCTATATGAAGATGCATTTAAAAAGTATGTAGAGAGACGGCAGAATAGGATAGGCCGAGTTCACCCCTGCTACAAGCAACAGCTAAGAAGTTACAGAAAAATGACTGAGAGAGTAGTTCCAGGTAAAAATGACCTGAGAAGGTCAATATAGGGAAGTCCTGGATGAAAAAGCTGAGGAATTAAGATGCAGAGAACCAGAGACCATCCAGCTAATGCAAAGAGCATAATGCACCCCTTTCCAAATGGATGCCTGGAGCCCTCAGGATTGCATAAAACAAGGAGGTGGGGACAAGCAAGTAAGTCAAGCTGTGCTCCTTGAATACACTGTGCCCAAGGCTGCCACTCCCCCTCCATGGCAGCCCGCGCCCCTCCCCTCACACCCCACACACTTGAGCCCCACCCCTCTACACTCATGCCTCAAGGACCCCCACAACAGCTCCCATGCCCCACACCCCCAACTCCAGCCTACCCTCTATGAGGCCATCCATGCCTTGTCTCCCTGTGCTCCTTGCACACACACAGCCACCACGAACTGCCTCCTGCCACGCTTTGCCTCTGTATCCCCCATGCCACACCCCGGACCTGCATTCCAAGACCTGCCCAAACCACACCACCCCCGCACAGCCAACACAGCCACCATGCCAACCCCCACTCCACATCCCCATGCCCTGCACCCCACACTCCCAGGCACCAACATAACACTGCAGCTCCACACCTAGCTTTGTGCCACACCCTGCCACCATGCCAGCAGTCCACCCCACACCCTGTACCCTGCCCCATGCCTGTCTGGCAAACACAAACCTTAGACTATTGAGGGAAATCAACTTCCAAAGTAAACCTATCAAGATAATTAAATGCCTCAAGGTCAACAGAAAATCACATAGCATAGAAGATGCAGACAGATAAAGTCCAGCCTAATGACCAAATTAAAACACTGGAGGAGATATACACTTTGGAAAAACTAATCAAGTATGCTCATACAACTCTACTAAATAAATTCAATGGGTTAGCTAATGACATAAAGAAGATCAAGAAGACACTAGAAGGAGGCAGGGCAAGATAGCAGCATAGTGAAGCGTGGAATTTATCTACAGCAGCTAGTAAATAGCCAGAAACAGTACAGAACAACAGCTGGGGGAACATCAGTGACTGGGCACAGTGTACACCAGTCTTGACCAGGTGGAAAAAAGCTGAGACCCCACACAGAACTGTAAGTCCCCCGAGCCATGGAGGCCAGTGCCTGTCTCCCACAGATATGGCAGGCTGGTTACCCCATGGGAAAGGAAACAGATTTCACTAGCAGCAAGGGCTTAGCTCAACCAAGCTCCAATTGTGGAATTAATTAACAAATTCTGACTACTGAAAACAGGGCCCCAGCACAGATAAACCTGGAATAAACACTAAAGAAACTAGATTTTGCCTCAGCAGAGAAGGGGCAGGGCTGACTGAAAAAAAAAATCAGAGGTTTTCTGAGTTGGACAACACAAAATACTAGAAAAGGGCTGGACCCCAAGAAAAGAGGGCACATAGAGCCTGGAGATACATAGAACTATATAACAACTCAGGTTCTGATTGACAAACCTGAGGAGTAAGGGTCTGGTCCTGAAAAGGCTTTTTTACATTTTTTTTTACTCCTTAAACAACTCATTAGATAGAACTGGAAGCACTCTCAGGCTCGAACACCACCCCAGGCAAGAGCAGAATTAAGCTTGTCTGAGAGACAAAGTAACTAGTCAGGTGAAGGGGGTTAATTACCTAAAGGGTGTGTCATCCCCAAGAAAAAGGGGACAGGGTCCAGCTCAAGTGGAATCCCCCCTTCAAGGAACTCAGGCCCCAGAGACTGGAAAACAGAAGCAATTTAAGCCATCCCACTACCTCACCTCTGTCCCAACCACACTACTGGCAGAGAGAGTCTGTTGAAATCAAAGGCACCACACCACTTTAAGCTAGTGGGAAGCCATGGGTAGACAAGTGCCACAAGCTGGGCAGGACAGGAAAAGCACAGAGTCTAAAGGGTTCATGGGAAAGTCTAGCAACCTACTGGGTCTCACCCTCAAGGAAAGCTGATGCTAGCTACTCTTTCGTCCTGAGAAATGGGCTTCTCTGGTCTGGGAAAATCTGACTTGGGTCTATAATATCTGGCAGACCCTGCTTAAATAAAAATAAAGACTCCAGAGAGGCAAGGGAAGAAAACAGAAAACAAGAACTGAAAACATCTGATCAGTTACTATGCTAGAGGTCTAGAATAACTTAAACTGAAAGTCAAAGAACAGATAGAGAACAAAGCCATCTTGCAAGAGAATTCTAGGTAAAAGAGTGAAAACAGCATCCAGAATAAACTAATTAAGGAAATCAAATGCCTAAATGCCAGCAAAATACAACAAGTCATTCTAGGAAAATTGAAGCTATGGCACAGTCAAACCACATTGAACCAACACTTCAAATGAGATGCAGGAGTTGAAACAACTAATTCAGGGTGTTCAAACAGACATGGAAAATCTCATTAAAAATCCAACCAACAAGTTGAGGGAGGATATAAATAAGACATTGGGTGAACATAAGGAACTTGAAAGTTTGAAAAAACAAATCACAGAACTTATGGGAATAAAGTGCACAATAGAAGCGATTTAAAAAATCATTGGAAACCTACAACATTAGAATTGAAGAGACAGTAGAATTGAAGGATTCGTGAATTATAGAGGACTGGACATCTGAAATCTGACACACAAAAGAAAATATAGGGAAAAGACTGGAAAATTATGAGCTGGGTCTCAGGGAATTGAATGACAACATGAAGTGCATGAATATGAATATATATGAATAATAACTGAAAATTTCCTATCTCTTATGAAAGACATAACATTATAGGTCTAAGATGTGCAGCATACCCTAAACAGAACAGATACAAATGGACATACTCCCAGGCACTTATCAGATTGTCATATGTCAAAGACAAAGAGAGAATCTTAAAAGCAGCAAGAGAAAAGCAATCCATCACATATGAGGGAAGCTTAATAAGACTTTGTGTGGATTTCTCAGCAGAAACCATGGAGATGAGAAGGCAGTGGTATGATATAGTTAAGATTCTAAAAGAGAAAAACTGCCAACCAAGAATTATATACTCAGTAAAATTGCCCTTCAAAAATGAGGAGGAGATTAAAGTATTTTCAGGCAAACAATCACTGAGAGAATTTGTGACCAAGAGACTGGTTCTCCAAGAAATACTAAAGTGAGCACTACAGGCAGATGGGAAAGGCAGGAGAGAGAGGTCTGGAGAAGAGTGTAGAAATGAAGACTATCAGTATAGGTAAAAAGAGAAAAAAAAAAAAGATATGACATATAAAATCCCAAAGACAAAATAGTAAAGAAAGTACTGCCTTTACAGTAATAACATTAAATGCTAATGGGTTAAACTCCCCAATCAAAAGACATAGATTAGGGGCGGGCCGCGGTGGCTCAGCGGGCAAGAGTGCTTGCCTGCTATGCCGGAGGACCCCGGTTCGATTCCCGGCCCCAGCCCATGTAAAAAACAAACAAACAAACAAAATATAATAAAATAAGAAAATGTTTAAAGATGTTAAAAAAAAAAAAAAAGACATAGATTAGCAGAATGGATTAAAAAAACAGGACCCAATCTATATGCTGTGTACAAGAGACTGACTTTAGACCCAAGGACAAAAATAGGTTGAAAGTGAAAGGTTGAGAAAAGATAGTTAATGCAAATAACAAATCAGAAAAGAGCAGGAGTAGCTATACAAATATCTGGCAAATTAGACTTCAAATGCAAAACAATTAAAATAGACAAAGAAGGACGCTATGTGTCAATTAACAATTCAACAAGAATAAATAACAATCATAAATATTTATGCACCAAGCTGAGTGCTCCCAAACACATGAGGCGAACACTGACAACACTGAAGGGAGGAATAAACACCTCTACCATAATAGTTGGAGACTTGTTCCCTATTCTCATCAATGGATAGAACATCTAGACAGAGGATTAATAAGGAAACAGAGATTTTGAATAATATGATAAATGAACTAGACTTACAGACATTTGCAGAACATTACACCCCACAAAAGCAAGATATACATTTTTCTGAAGTGCTCAAGGATCATTCTCAAGGACAGACCATATACTGGGTCACAAAGCAAGTCTCAATAAATTTTAAAAGATTAAAATCATACAAAACACTTTCTCAAATCATAATGCAATGAAGTTGGAAATCAATAATAGGCAGAGGGCCAGAAAATTCACAAATATATGAAGCTAAACAACACACTCAAAAACAACCTATGGGTCAAGGAAGAAATTATAAGAGAAATCAGTAAATATCTTGAGGCAAATGAAAACGAAAACACAACATATTAAAATTCATGGGATGCAGCAAAGTCAGTGCTGATATGGAGATTTATTGCCTTGATACCTATATTAAAAAAGAAGAAATAGCAAAATGAAGGAATTAACTGTTCACTTGGAAGAACTAGAGAAAGAATAACAAACTAACCCCAAAGAAAACAGAAGGAAAGAAATAATGAAGATTAAAGTAGAAATAAATGAAATTGAGAACATGAAAACAATTGAGAAAATCAAGAAAACCAGAAGTTGATTCTTTGAGAAAATCAATAAAATCAGTGGACCTTTAGCTGGGTTGGCAAAAAAAAGAGAGAGAGAGAAAGTATGTAAACAAATAAAAATAGAAATGGAAGAGGGGACATAACCACTGACCCCACAGAAATAAAGAAGGTAATGACAGGATAGTTTGCGCAACTATATGCTAATAAACCAGACAATGCAGATGAAATGGACAACTTCCTAGAATCCCCAACATTGTCTCGAGAAGAAATAGATGATCTCAACATACCAATCACAAGTGAAAAGATTGAACAAATCATCAGTAAACTCTCAAACAAGAAAAGTCCAGGACCTGATGGCTTCACATGTGAATTCTACCAAGCATTCAAGAAGAAATTAGTACCAATTCTGCTCAAACTATTCAAAAAATTGAAGAGGAGGGAAAGCTACCTAACCCATTCTATGAAGCCAAAGTCACCCTAATACCAAAGGGAGACAAAGATACTACAAGTAAAGAAAATTACAGACCAATCACTTTAATTAATATAGATGCAAAAATCCCCAAGAAAATGATGGCAAATCAAATCCAGCAGCACATTAAAAGAATTATATACTATGACCATGTGGGATTTATTCCATGTATGCGAGGCTGGCTCATCATAAGAAAATCAATTAATGTAATACACCATATACAACAAATCAAACTGGAGAACCACATAATCATCTTGATTGATGCAGAAAAGGCATTTTGCAAAATTTAACATCCTGTCTTGATGAAAACACTTCAAAGGATAGGAATAGAAGGGATTTCCTCAACATGATAAAGGGAATATATGAAAAAACCACAGCTAACATAATCCTCAATGGGGAAAGACTGAAAGCTTTCCCTCTATGATCAGGAAAAAAGACAAGGATGTCCACTGCCACCATTGTTATTCAACATTGTGCTGGAAGTTCTAGCCAGAGCAATTAGACAAGAAAAAGAAATAAAAGTTATCCAAAAATGGAAAGGAAGAAGTAAAACTCTCACTGTTTGCAGATGACGTGATCCTATATGTCAAGAATCCCAAAAAAATCTACAGCAAAGGTACTAGAGCCAATAAATGAGTACAGAAAAGTGGCAGGGTACAAGATCAACACCCCCAAAAAATCACTAGTTTATATACACTAGTGATAACCTATCTGAGGAAGAAATCAAGAACAAAATTCCATTTATAATAGCAACCAAAAGAATCAAATATTTAGGAATAAATTTAACTAAGGATACAAAAGACCTAGACACAGAAAACTATAAGAAATTGCTCAAAGAAATCATGGAAGACCTAAATAAATGGAAGGGCATACAATGATCATGGATCAGAAGACTAAATATAGTTAAGACATCAATTCTACCAAAATTTACTCATAGATTCAATGCAATATCAATTAAAATCCCAACAACTTACTCTGCTGAAATAAAAAAGCCAATAACCAAACTTATTTGGAAGGCCAGGGTGCCCCAAATAGCTAAAAATATCTTGAGAAAGAAAAATGAAGTGAGAGGTCTCACACTACCTGACTTTAAAGTATATTATGAACCTACAGTAGTCAAAACAGCATAGTGCTGGTGTAAAGATATATATATACTGACCAATGAAATTGAATGAGTATTCAGAAATAGACCCTCTCATCTAAAGACAATTGATCTTTGATAAGGCGGTCAAGCCAACCCACCTGGGACAGAGCAGCTTCTTCAATAAATGGTGTTTAGAGAACTGTATATTCATATGCAAAAGAATGAAAGAGGATCCGTATCTCACACCTTATACAAAAATTAACTCAAAATGGATCAAAGACCTAAATATTAGAGCCATAAAACTGTTAGAAGAAAATGTACGGAAATATCTTATAAATCTTGTAATAATAGGAAGTTTCCCAGACCTTACACCTAAAGCACAAGCATTGAAAAAAGAAATAGATAAATGGGAATTCCCTCAAAATCAAACACTTTTGGGTATCAAAGAACTTTGTCAGGAAAGTAAAAAGGCAACCTACACAACAGGAGACAATATTTGGAAACCACATATCATGTAAGGGTTTAGTATCCAGAATATATAAAGAGATTCTTCAATTCAACAATAAAAAGACAAACAACCCAATTTTAAAATGGGCAAAAGACATGAACAGACACTTAGAAGAAAAATGCAAAAGGCTGAACAGCACATGAAAAGATGCTCAACTTCAGTGGCTATTACAGTAATGCAAATCAAAACCACAATGAGAAACCATCTGACACCCACTAGAATGGCCATTATCAAAAATACAGAAAATGACAATTGCTGGAGAGGATGTGGAGAAAGAGACACACTTATCTACCGCTGGTGGAAATGTAAAATGGCACAATCACTCTGGAGGGCAGTTTGGAGGTTCCTTTGGAAGCTAAGTATAAAATTGCCATATAATCCAGCAATCCCATGGCTAGGTATATATTCAGAGGAACTGAAGGCAAGGACACAAATGGACTTTGCACATCAATGTTTGTAGCAGCATTATTTATGATTGCCAAGAGAGGGAAACAGCCCAAATATTCATCAACAGACGAGTGGCTAAACAAGCTGTTTTATATACATACAACGGAGCATTATGCAGCAGTAAGATAGAATAAAGTCATGAAGCATGTAACAATGTGGATGAACCTTGAGGACATTATGCTGACTGAAATCAGCCAGAAACAAAAGGACAAATATTGTATGGTCTCACTAATTTGAACTAGCATTAATGAGGGAACTTTGAGAGTTGAGATATTTCTATCAGGAGATAGAAATAGGGTACAGATTGGGCATTTGGTGCTCTTGGAATACAGACTGGGCAACAGGACTGGCTGTAAAAATTCAGAATTAGATAGCACAATACTACCCGATTGTAGCACAATAATATAAGTGCACCGAATGAACCTGACTAGTGAGGATGATTGAGGGAGAAGGGCTGGGGACACATATGAAACCAGAAGGAAAAGTAGAGGGTCAGGGTTTCTATCTCATCTGGAAAGGCATGTGGCGAACATGGTGTCATCTGCTAGCTTTCTCTCCTGGCTTCCTTTATGAAGCTCCCAGGGAGGCGTTCTCCTTCATTTTCAAAGGTCACTGGCTGGTGGGCTCTCTGCTTCTTATGGCTATGTCATTCTGCTCTCTCAGAATCTCTAGCTTTCTCCAAAATGTTTCCTCTTTTATAGGATTACAGGAAACCAATCAAGACCCACCCCCAATCCAGTTTAACAACTACTCTTGATTGAGTCACATCTCCAGGGAGATGATCTAATTACAGATTCAAACATACAGTACTGAACAGAGATTAGAAGAAATGGGGGGATTTCTAAAATGTGATTAGGATTTAAACATGGCTTTTCTAGAGTGTATACATCCTTTCAAACCAGAGCAGGTGGTATACTGTAAAAAGTATAATCAATGCAACCTAGGGTCTATGGCCAACAGTAACATTGCAATGTCCTTCCACTAAACGCAACAAAGGCATTACATCAAAACTAAATGTTAACAGGACAGAGGCATGGGGGAGAGGTATGGATTATTTGTGGAAGAAAAAATAACGTCTTCATATAGACTATGGTGGTGAAGGCATGTCTATTTACTTAGATTGGAGTCTATGATGTGTGATTAAAACTGTTTAAAAATGAACAGAGAGAAACAAGTGCCAGAGAAAACACAGACAAAGAGATGTACCTATTCACTGTTGGTAGGAAAATTGAGAGTGCAGCCCCTTGAGGGCAGTGTGGTGGTTCTACAGGAAGCTAGGACTGGGGTTGCCAGATAATCCTGAAACCCTGCTGCTCAGTACATACCTGAAGGAACTGTGGTATGGATGAGAATGGACATTTGCACACTGGTGTTTATAGCGACAGTGCTCAGATTCTCATGGATGGAGTGGCTTAAGGGTACAATGACTGAGGAATAGAAGGGAAAACTTGAGTGTATACATACAATGGACTACTGAGCAGCCCCAAGAAGCAATGAAGTTGTGAGGCATGCAACTAAATGAATGAATCTTGGAGACAGTTTATTGAATGAAATGGCAGAATCAAAAAGACAAATATTATCATGCCTCACTCACATAGACCAATTATAATATAAAAACTAGGTCAACTGAAGTTCAGAACATGCATTATCAGGTTGGGACCTGATACTGTAAGTTCTTACAGCTGTCTCATATATTCAGGAGTTATAACTGTTATTTCTAAATTCTGAGATTCTGAGCTCTTTGTACATAACCTAATCATTCCCAGAAACTTCAGGTTTTTATGTGACACCTGAAACTCAGAGTTAGACCTCCGAAGCTATGAAAGTCAGCCTTACCCCGTAGAGCAACTGCTAAAAAAAGTTGAAAAAGTAAACAGACTTCCACAAGAGATACGAATGAAGCGGATGTGGATAGGCTGGGGTAGATCAGAATAAAGGGTAAAACAATAATATCATCCATATTTTAAAACTTCAACTGCTATGTGAGACCAAAGGAAGAGATATTTAGTTGGTGCAAAATTTATATTCTGGGTAGTGCATTACCTAATCTAACTCGTATGGTCAGTTTAGTTGAACACTGTAACAACATGGATTCTTGAATAGGTCATGAGATCTTGTTGATTCATACAGGTTAGTGTGGTGTCCTGATAAATCCCAGTGTAATCTGAGCAGAGAATAAAAGAGTATTTCCAAAGTCCTCTTGGAGGACTGGGGAGAAAGGAGGAAATATTCAATCTCCCCATTTGGGGAATTCCTAACATTCTTGCAAGCACTGGGGCAACCAAATCGAAAGGCTAAGCCCTCCATATTGGGGTTTGTCCCTGTATTAGTTGGGGTTCTCTAGAGAAACAGAATCAACAGGAAACACTCGCAAATATAAAATTTATAAAAGTGTCTCTCATGACCATGGAAACGCAGAGTCCAAATTGCAGGGCAGGCTGTGAAGCTGACGATTCTGATGGAGGGTCTGGACAAACTCCACGGAAGAGGCTTGCCGGCCAAAGCAGAAAGAGAGCCTGTCTCTTCCGAATCCTCCTTAAAAGGCTTCCAGTGATTAGATTAAGCATCACTCATTTCAGAAGACACCCCCCTTGGCTAATTACAAATGGAATTAGCTGTGGATGCAGTTGACATGATCATGATTTAATTCTATGAAATGTGTTCATGGCAACAGACAGGCCAGCACTTGCCAAACCAGACAAACAGGTACCACCACTTGGCCAAGTTGACAAATGACAGCTCCTATGAAACTTATTCCCACAGAGGATAGGCTAAACCTATTAAAATTATGCCTAAATGTCTCCCCACTCCCTCCAGAGAACCTTTTTGTTGCTCAAATGAGACCTCACTCTTTAAGCCAACTTGGCAGGTGAATTCACTGCCTTCCCGCCTACATGGGACATGACTCCCAAGTAAATCTCCCTGGCAACATGGGACAGAAATCCTGGGATTAGCCAAGACCCAGCATCATGGGGTTTAGAAAGCCTTCTTGACCAAAAGGGGGAAGATAGAAATGAGACAAAATGAATTTTCAGTGGCCAAGGAATTTCAAACAGAGGCAAGAGTTTATCCTGGAGTCTCTTCTTATGCACTATATAGATAACCCTTTTTAGTATATTGTGTATTGGAGTGGCTGGAGGGAAGTACCTGAAACAGTTGAGTTGTGAACTTGAGGACAGAACAATTGATTTCAAACATACAAAAGAACAAACAGCGGGCAGGCCACGGTAGCTCAGCAGGCAGAGTTTTCACCTGCCATTCCCAGTGCCTGCTTATGCAAGAAAAGACAGAAAAAACTGAATCAAATCTCAGAGAAATTATGAACAAATCATGTACACAAATATAAGAATCATCAGTGTCCCAGGAGGAGAAAAAAAGATTAAAGGGCTAGGAAGATTAGTTGAGAAGATAATGGGCGAAAACTCCCTAATCCTTATAAAAGACATAAATATGCAAATCAAAGAAGTCCAATGAACCCCAAATAGAATAAACCCAAATAGGCCTATTCCAAGACACATACTAATCAGTCTGTCAAATGTTGAAAAGAAGCAGAAAATCCTGAAAGCAGCAAGGGAAAACCTATCTACTACATACAAGGGAAACCACAAAAGACTAAGTTTGGACTACTCAACAGCACCTTGGAAGCATGAAGGCAGTGACATTATGTATTTAAGATCCTAAAAGAGAAAGACTTCTAGCCAAAAATACCTTATCCAGCCAAATTGTCCTTCAAAAGAGAAGGAGAGTTTAAAACTTTCACAGTCAGACAAAGCCTGAGAGAATGTGCCAGCAAAAGACCTGCCCTACAAGAAATACTAAAGGGAGTTCTGTCAGCTGGAAGAAAAAGACAGGAGAGGAGGTCTGGGGGATGCACAGAATTAAAGAGTGCCAGTAAGGGTAATTTAAAGGATAAAAAGAGAAAGAGGGAAAAGAATATATAGCTCTGCCAAATAAAATCCAAAAATAAGATGGCAGATTCAAGAAATGCCCTTACATTAATAACTTTGAACGTTAATGGACAAAACTCACCAATTAAAAGATACAGAGTGGCAGAATGGATTAAGAAATATGATCTATCTAAATGCTGCTTATAAGAAACTCATCTTAAACCCAGGGACACAAATAGTTTGAAAGTGAAAGGATAGAAAAAGATGTGCCATGCAAGCTATAACCAAAAGAAAGTAGTAGTAACTATACTATTCTCAGACTAAATAGACTTTAACTGTAAAGACATCAAAAGAGACGAAGGACACTACATATTTATAAGGGGGAAAATTCACCAAGAACAAATAACAATCATAAATGCTTATTCTCCCAGTGAAGGAGCTCCAAAGTACATGAGACAGAAACTGAAGGGAGCAACAGCCATTTCAACAACAGTAGTGGAAGACGTCAACACACCACTCTCCTCTATAGATAGAACCAGACAAACGATCAATAAGGAAAAAGAGAACTTAAACAATTTGATAAATTAATTAGACCTAATAGAGCATTACACCCCAAATACCAGGATATACGTTATTTTCTAGTGCTCATGGAACATTCCAGGATAGATCATATTCTGGGGTACAAAACAGGTCTTTATAAATTTAGAAAGACTGAAATTGTTCAAAACACTTTCTCTGATCACAATGGAATGAAGTTGGAAATAATAACCACCAAAGAACCGAGAACTTTCACAAATACATGGAGATCAAATAACACAATCTTAAACAACCAGTGGGCCAAATAAGAAATTGCTAGAAACATCAGTAACTATCTGGAAGCAAGCGAAAATGTGAATACACCCTATCAGAATGTATGGGATGTGGCAAAAGTAATGCTGAGAGGGAAATTTATTGCCCTAAATGCCCACATTAAAAGAGAATAGAGAGCAAAAATTGAGGACTTAACTGCTCACCTGGAGGAACTAGAGAAAGAATAGCAAACTAACTTCAAAGCAAATAGAAGAAGAGAAATAACAAAGATTAAAGCAGAATTAAATGAATTGGAGAAGAACAATAGAATTAATAAAACCAAAAGTTGTTTTTTTGAGAAAATCAATGGACCCCTAGCCAGGTTGACAAAGGCAAAAAGAGAGAGGATGCAAACAAACAAGATCAACTGAGAGACGGGTCGTTACCATGGACACTGAAGAAAGTTTTTAAAAATCATAAAAGGACACTATGAACAGCTATATGCCAAAAAACTAGACAACTTAGATGAAATGGACAAATTTCCAGAAATGCATGAACAACCTACACTGACTTGAGAAGAAACAGAAGAGCTCAACAAGCCAGTCACAAGTAAATAGAGATCCAATCAGTCATCAAAAATCTTCCTACAAAGAAAAGCCCAGGGCCAGATGGCTTCACAGGGGAATTTTATGAAAGATTCCAAAAAGGACTAACACCAATTCTGCTAAAATTCTTCCAAAAAATTGAGGGAAAAGAACACTACCTAACTCATTTTATAAAGCTGACGTCACTGCAATACCAAAACCAGGTAAAGATGCTATAAGAAAGGAAAACTACAAGCCATCTCCCTAAAGAATATAGATGCAAAAATTCTCTGCAAAATACTAACAAATGCAGGACAATAACAAAGATTTCAAAAGCCTTCTGATAACTGATAGAATAGACAGAAAATCAGCAGGGTGTAGTTGGCTTGATCAGCACTATCAACCAAGTTGACTTGACAATTATAGAACAGTCTACCCCCAGACACCAGAATACACATTCTTTTCACTGCATGAGGAACATTTACCAAATAAGACCATATTGTGGGCCATGAAACAAATTTCAATAGATTTAAAAGGATTCAAGTCATAAAAAATACATTTTCTGACTATACTGAAAATAAATTAGAAATCAGTATCAGAAAAATATCTGGAATTCCCCAAACATCTGGAAACTGAATAATATACTTCTAAAAGAGTTAAAGAATAAATCAAAATAAAAATTAGACAGTATTTTAAATAAAATGAAATGGAAATGTAGTATATCAAAATTTGTAGGGTACCATTAAGGCAGTATTTAAGGAGAAGCCTACAGCACTAATTACTGTATTAGAAAAGAAACAAGGTCTCAAATCAGTGACCTTAGATTCTACCTAAGAAACTACAAAAAAAGCATAGCATACTAAATCCAAATTAAGCAGAAGGAAAAAAAAGATAAATATCAAAGCAGAAACCAAGAAATAGCAGGACAGCAATAGAGAAAATCAGTGAAACCAAGAGCTGGTTCTTTGAGAAGATCAATAAAATTGATAAATCTCTAGCAAAAACAAATCAGGAATGCTAGAGGTGACACCCATAAAGATTCTGCAGGTACTAAAAGGATAAGGGTACATCATAAAGAACGGTATGCTATTAAATTCGGCAACTTAGAAGAAATAGATAAATTTACTGAAAGACACCACCTACCAAAGCTCACTCAAGAAGGAAAAGATAATGGGAAAGTCTCCACAAGAAATTTAATTTGGGGCTAAAAGCCTTCCCACAAAGAGAACCTCTGGTTCAGATGGCTTCTCTGGTAAATTCCACCAAACTTTTAAGGAAAAAATAATACTAGTTCTACATAAACCCATACCAAAAAATTGGGAAGGAGAGGATACTTCAAAAACCATTCACTGAGAACAGCATTACTCTGACACTGAAATGAAACAATGGCATTAAATGAAAAAAACTGGAGACCAACATCCCTTATGAACAGAGATCCAAAATCTCTAAACAAATGTCAGCAATCCAGTTACATATAAGAACAACAGTATTTCACGACCAAGTGGGGGATATCCCAGGAACGCAGAGTTAGTTTAACATCTGAAATTCATGTAATGTAAAATCATATTAAGAAACTAAAAATGAAAAATCATATAATCATTTAGATAGACACAGAAAGAGCATTTGATAAACACCAACATCCATTCCTAACAAAAACTCTCAGCAGGATAAAAATTGAAGACAACTTTCTGAACCTGATAAAGTGTGTCCAAGAAAATCTACAATTAATATACTTTATGGTGAAAGATTTACTATGTTTCCTCTAAAATCAGAAACATGATAAAGTTGAATGCCCTCACTCCTCTATTCAGCATTGTACTGGAAGTTCTAGTCAATGCGATAAGTTTAGAAAAGAAATAAAAGCTATACAGATTGGAAGGGGAAAAGTAAAACTGTCTTTTTTCAAACAATATGATCCTCGACAGAGAAAAAGCTACTAGAATTAATAAGCGAGTTTATCAAGTTTGTAGTATCAAATGTGTATTGTTCTACAATACACCACCTACCAAAGCTCACTCAAGAAGGAATAGATAATGGGAAAGTTTCCACAAGAAATTGAATTTGGGGCTAAAACCTTCCCACAAAGAGAACCACTGGCTCAGATGGCTTCTCTGGTAAATTCCACCAAACATTTAAGGAAAAAAATAATACTAATTCTACATAAACCCATTCAAAAAAATTGGGAAGGAGAGGATACTTCAAAAATCATTCTCTGAGAACAGCATTACTCTGACACTGAAATGAAACAATGGCATTAAATGAAAAAAACTTGAGACCAATATCTTAAATTTAGACTTTTGACTTCCAGGTATAAAAGAATAAGTTGATGTTGTTTTAAGCCACTTAAATACTTAATACTAAATTTAAGTTGTAGTATCAAATACAAATATTGGTGTATTGTAGATCAATACACAAAAACCCTTTGAATTTCTATATACTAGCAATTAACAATCAGAAATTGAGATACAAATATCCTGTACATAGCATCAAAACTGCAAAATAAGGGATAAATCTGACAAAAGATGAGAAAAACCTGTACACTGGAAACTACAAAATACAGAGAAAAAGTAAAAAAGATCTAAATAAATTGAGATCATTCCGTGGAGTGGAAGACTTAGAACTGTTAAAATGTCAATTCTCCCCAATTTGATCAACGTAATCCCAGCCAAGAACCTGGGACACTGGTGATAGAATCTCATTTTTACCATTTACAAGTTATGTGACTTGACTGGGCACTTCATCTATAAGTCTGAGCCTTGATTCCCCATCTACAAAATGGGAGTTATGAGTGTATCCATCTCCAGCATCACTGGCTTGAATCAAATGTGAAAGCACATTGTAAAGAGACCAGCACTAAATGGAGGAGGCTGTCAATGGCATCTTTCATTACTCTTATGGTACTTACAGGGCTTGGTACAAGGTATACTGTCAAATATAAACGTGCTTACAGTTGTTTCTGCTTTCCCTCACCACGCTCTACTACCTTGAAAGAGCACTCACACTTCGTTGAAATAATTCAACCATCACTGTTTTCAGGCCCCTAGAAAACCCTGCTTCCCACCAACCTTGGGTTAAGGATTTGGAATTCCCTTTATCCCTTTACCCACAGGATGGGTGCAAACAAAGGATGGGAAGCAGGGAGAAATGCAAAACGGAACTGGCCCCATATCTCCAATCAGCAGAAGAACAACTTACAACTCCACGGCTCTGTCGAGCCGCACCCACAGGCCCCACGTTCAGAGTGCCCTTGAGAAATCAACACTGCTGCCCCAACGGGGAAGTTTCAGCCACGACTAATCTCAGGCCTCACAAGGAGCAGGAACTCGCTGGTGCCCTGCCATGCAAAGTGTTTTCCAAAAATATTAGCAAGTACAGAGAGCAAAGCGGGAGGGGGCAGTCCAATGCAAGTACACAATCAGGCTTCAGAACAGGAGAAAGAAGGCTGGATGCACAAACCAGCCCAACCCACCAGGAGCACAGTGTTCCACCTGTGGCCTTGGCTCCACTGCCCTCCAGTGGCCAGACAGGGATCAGCAGGCAGATTTTACTAAAGGGAGTCTCAAATGAGGAAGTACTTTGGTTGGGGAGAAATGAGATTCTGTTCTTTCCATCCCTCAGCCACCGCCTAGTTCAGTCTTTACATTATACCTCCCTTGTACTCCTGCAACAGCCTCCTCACTGGTAATAATAATAACAACAACAACTTTCTGCTGGATGTAGTCTGACAGAAAGTATGCTAAGTGCTTACATATATTATCTCACTGACTTCTTACAACATCCTCAGGTGATAGGTAGTATGACCCTCTGTGCATATACTAATAATCACAGAATTGTACACTTTAAACATGTGAACTGTGTGGCCTGTGCATTCATTTTCTATTGCTGCTGTAACAAGTTACCATAGAATTAGTGGCTTAAAACAACAGCAACTTATTCTTTTATATCTGGAAGTCAAAAGTCTAAATTTAAGCTGTTGGTAAGACTGACTTCCTTATAGAAGCTTCAGGGAAGAAATCAGTACCTTGCCTTTTCTAGCTTCTCGTGACCACCTACATTCCTTGACTGATGGGCCTTTCCTTCTTCAAAATACACTCCAACCTCTGGCTCCACTGTCCCATATCCTTCTTCTCTCTCTCATCCTTCTGTCTTCCTCTTATAAGGACTGTTGTGATTACACTGTGCCCACCTGGATAATTCCAGATAATCTTAACATCCTTAATATCAACTAAGTGCCTTTTACTAGGTAAAATAACATTCACAGATTCTAAGGATTAGGATATGGACATGTTTGGGGGAACAGTATTCAACCCACCACAGTAAAGCTGTTATTAAAAATAGGAGGGGAGGGTGCATTCTGAATTAAGACTTGAATGCTGAAAAGGAAAAAGACTGAAAAGATCAGATCTGGGAAGCCCCTGAAGTGTTTTAAGCAAGGAAGAGATGTGATCTGAATTACTCTTTTATGAAGCTGTAACATTGTATGGTCACCATCTCTAGATCTAGCTGTTGGTTCCTGGGCACAGAAACTGGCTGATCCTCATATTTATCCTCAGTGCCCAGCTCAGGCCTAGCACAGGGTAGGTGCTGAGTGAGGGGTTGGATGAATCTTCTTTCCCTTAATGTATTATTCCCTTCAGTTCACCAAGCTAAAATTGCCCTCCTCTCCTGTTTCTGCTCATCAGCAACATGACACCTCTCCCACAAAGCATCAGATAAATCCCAATGTTAACAGCAAACTCCTGACACCTATGTTTTCAAAGCTATGTTATTGTTAAAGCACATCAAGACTAGATGCAACCTGAGCAGCTGGGATTTTAGAGCAAAGTACCAGCACATAATACAGTGTAAAGAACATGGGTTTCAAAGAAATATATCGGCCATTTGATCCTGGACAAGTGCCCTAACCTCCCTAAACCTGCTTCCTTTGTAAAATGGGCCCAATGTAAAGTAACCTGATTTACATCCCTCTCTCCCTTGTACAAAGTATAACATAGAAGAAGCTCAGAAAAGATTTGATCAAATGCAACAAAGATTTTTCTCTACTAAGAGTTGTGTGGAGCACTGCAGCCACCATTTTGGGGGAGACACAGTCCACCATAAGTGTTCAATAAATAATCATAGGTCTGATAATGTTCAATCTGAATTCCACAATGATACCTCATTTTAGAAGAGAAACTTTTCTCCCATCGACTTTAATCCACACTCTGGGTACTCTACCAGTGAATGACTAAATGCAAATTGGCCTGTGCCCAGCCCAGATTTCCTTTAGTCCCCAAAGACATCCTGAGATATTTTGTTTGTTTGTTTTTTAAATTTTTTTTATTAATTTTTAAATTTAAAAAAATCACAAGAAAGAAACACAAACATTCTCAATATATGATCATTCTGTTCTACATATATAGTCAGTGATTCGCTATATCATCATATAGTTGCATATTCATCATCATGATCATTTCTTAGAACATTTGCATCAATTCAGAAAAAGAAATAAAAAGACAACAGAAAAATAAAACGAAAACAGAACAAAAAATTACACATACCATACCCCTTACCCCTCCCTTTCATTGATCACTAGCATTTCAAACTAAATTTATTTTAACATTTGTTCCCCCTATTATTTATTTTTATTCCATATGTTCTACTTGTCTGTTGACAAGGTAGATAAAAGAAGCATCAGAAACAAGGTGTTCACAATCACAAACACACATTGCGAAAGCTGTATCATTATACAATCATCTTCAAGAAACAAGGCTACTGGAACACAGCTCTACATTTTCAGGCACGTCACTCCAGCCTCTCCATTACATCTTGAATAACAAGATGATATATACTTAATGTGTAAGAATAACCTCCGGGATAACCTCTCCACTCTGTTTGGAATCTCTCAGCCATTGACACTTTGTCTCATTTCACTCTTCCCCCTTTTGGTCATGAAGGTTTTCTCAATCCCTTGATGCTGGGTCTCAGCTCATTCTAGAGTTTTTCTCAACCCTTTCATGTTGAGTCTCAGCTCATTCTAGGATTTCTGTCCCACGTTGCCAGGAAGGTCCACACCCCTGGGAGTCTTGCCCCATGTAGACAGGGGGAGGGTGGTGAGTTTGCTTGTTGTGTTGGCTGGAGAGAGAGGCCACATCTGAGCAACAAAAGAGGTTCTCTTGGGGGTGACACTTAGGCCTCATTTTAAGTAGGCTTGACCTATCCTTTGTGGGGTTAAGTTTCATATGAACAAACCCCAAGACTGGGGGCTCAGCCTATAGCTTTGGTTGTCCATACTACTTGTGAGAATATCAAGGATTCTACTAGGGAAGGTTGAATTTTCCCCCATTTTCAACATTCCCCAAAGGGGACTTCGCAAATACTTTTCCAGTCACTGATCAAATCACTCTGGGATTCATTGGGGCATCACTCTGGACAAACCAACAAAATCTCATGTCCTACCCAAGGTTCCATGTATTTATGTTGTTCAACCAACTATCTACATAAGTTATATTAGGAAATGCACTAGTCAAAATATAAATTTTGTACCAAATAAATATTTTTGCTTTATTCTCACACATAAGTTGAAATTTTAAAATATTAATTACCATCTATTTTCAGCACCCTGCAGTAATGACATTCCTTTGTTCTTCCTCATGCAAAAAACATTTTTAAATTTGTACATTTAGTCACTATCATTATACACTCTAGGCATTCCTAGATTATACCATCTCAATCTTTATCGTCTCTCTTTCTTTGTGATTTCATTTATGCCCCCAGCCCTCCTCCCTCTATCATTCTCACATTCAGCTTCATTCAGTGTTTTAACATAATTGTATTACAGTTAGGTAGTATTGTGCTGTCCATTTCTGAGTTTTTATATTCAGTCCTCTTGCACAATCTGTATACCTTCAGCTCCAATTACTCAATATCTTACCCTATTTCTATCTCCTGATGGTCTCTGTTACTAATAAAATATTCCAAGTTTATTCACTAATGTCAGTTCATATCAGTGAAGCCATACAGTATTTGTCCTTTTGTTTTTGGGTAATCTCACTCAGCATAATGTCCTTAAGGTCCATCCATGTTGTTACATACTTCATAACTTTATTCTGTCTTACAGCTGCATAATATTCCATCTTATGTAAATGTCACAGTTTGTTTAGTCACCTGTCTGTTGATGGACATTTTGGCTGTTTCCATCTCTTGGTGATTATAAATAATGCTGCTATAAACATTGGTGTGCAAATGTCTGTTTGTGTCCTTGCCCTCTTGTCCTTTGAGTAGAGACAGCATATAGATGGGTCCTGTTTTTTAATCCATTCTGCCAGTCTATGTCTTTTGATTGGGGAGTTTAATCCATTAACATTTAGTGTTATTACTGCATGGGTAGTACTTTTTCTACCATTTTGCCTTTTGGACTTTATATGTCATATCTAATTTTCCTTCTTTTTACCTTTACTCATAGTCTTCCTTTCTACACTCTTCTCCACACCTCTCTCTTCTGTCTTTTCATATCTGTCTCTAGTGCTCCCTTTAGTATTTCTTGCAGAGCTGGTTTCTTGGTCACAAATTCTCTCAGTGATTTTTTGTCTGAAAATCTTTTAATTTCTCCCTCATTTTTGAAGGACAATTTTGCTGGATATAGAATTCTTGGTTGGCAGTTTTTCTCTTTTAATAATTTAAATATATCATCCCACTGTCTTCTCGCCTCCATGGTTTCTGCTGAGAAATCTACACATAGTCTTATTGGGCTTCCCTTGTATGTGATGGATTGCTTTTTTCTTGCTGCTTTCAAGATTCTCTCTTTCTCTTTGACCTCTGACATTCTGATTAGTAAATGTCTTGGAGTACATCTATTTGGATCTATTCTCTTTGGGTTACGCTGCACTTCTTGGATCTGTAATTTTAAGTCTTTCATAAGAGTTGGGAAATTTTCAGTGATAATTTCTTCTATTAGTTTTTCTCCTCCTTTTCCCTTCTGTTCTCCTTCTGGGACACCCACAACTTGTATATTCATGCACTTCATATTGTCATTCAATTCCCTGAGTCCCTGCTCATATTTTTCCATTTTTTCCCCTATATTTTCTTTTTCTTGCCATATTTCAGATGTTCCGTCCTCCAATTCACTAATCCTATGTTCTGTCTCTCGAAATCTACCATTGTAGGTTTTCCTTTTTTTCTTTATCTCTTCTACCGTGCCTTTCATTCCCATAAGTTCTGTGATTTGTGTTTTCAGACTTTCAACTTCTTCTTTTTGTTCATTCCTTGCCTTCTTTATATCCTCCCTCAATTCATTGATTTGGTTTTTGATGAGGTTTTCCATGTCTGTTCGTATATTCTGAATTAATTGTTTCAGCTCCTGTATCTCATTTGAACTACTGGTTTGTTCCTTTGACTGGGCCATATCTTTAATTTTCCTAGTGTGATTTGTTATTTTTTGCTGGCGTCTAGGCATTTAATTATCTTAATTAGTTTATTCTGGAGACTGTTTTCACTTCTTTTACCTAGGGTTTTCTTGCTGGATGAATTTGTTGTCTATCTGTTCTTTGACATTCAGTTCAGCTTTTTCTGGACCTCTAGCTTAGGTTTTGTTTAACAGAGGAGAATTTTTCAGTTCTTGTTTTCTTGTTTCTTGCCCTGCTTGTATGGTGCCTTTTTTCCCCCTACCCTTAGGAGGGTCTACGTAGGTATTATAGACCCCAGCCAGATTTTCCCAGACCAAAGTGGCCTCCTATCAGGAGGAAAGAGTCACCTGCATCGATTTTCCCTGAGGGTGAGACCCAGCAGGTTGAAAGACTTTCCTGTGAAGTCTCCGGGCTCTGTTTTTCTTATCCTGCTCAGTATGTGGCACTTTTTTGCTGCAGGTCCCACCAGCATAAGGTGATGTGGTACCTTTAACTTTGGCAGACTCTCCATGCTGGGGGCATGGTGGAGACAGAGGAGAGGTTGTAGGCTGCTTTTAATGGCTTCAAATTACCAAGCCCTGGTGTCTGAATTCCTTAAGGGAGGGATTCCACCTGAGTTGGGCTTCACCACTCCCCTGAAGAAGGCACAGGCTCCAGACAAGCCCTCAAACGAGCTTGTTTCTGCCTATGCCTGGGGCAGTTGCAGCCTGAGAAGCCCTGCCACTGTATCCAAAGGCAGCCAAGCCTCTGTAGAAACACAGCCACAAAAACCTCTGCTTCTTTTTTTTTTTTTTCTTTTTCCGTCAGCACTGCCCCCTTGGTGCTGGGGCAAAAATGAGTGACCTTGGCTTTGACCAGGTTCACCTGAGCTGGGGGCCTATTTTTAGTAGTCAGAATTTGTTAATTAATTCCACAATTGGCGTTTGGTTGGGCTCAGCCCCTGCTGCTGGTAAAGTCTCTTTCCCCTCTGGGAAGCAGCCTGTGGGGGAGGGGCACCAGCCTCCGCAGCTTGGGGAACTCACGGTTCTGGGGGTGCTTACAGCCAGTCCAGCTGATCCAGACTGGGGTATGCTGGTTGTCCGGTCACTGACGTGGCCCCAGGAGCTGTTCTGTACTGTTTCTGGTTATTTAGTAGTTGTTCTGGAGGACAAACCAAAACACGCACATTGCTAAGCCACCATCTTGGCCCGGCCCAGCTATCCACCCTGAGATGTTTTGACAGATATGTTGCTGTATCTGCTCCATTCCCTGACATGTATTCTAGTAACCTTATCAAAAAAGAAACAGGTAACAATTTGAGTTTAGTAAGACTTGTTCTTATCAAATCAGTGGTGATCCCAGTGATTACTGTTCCCTTCAGATACAGAAAGCTCCAAGAGTAATTACCAGAAGGACTTGACAACCTTTCAGCCACGGACAAGTTGTATCCAGAGACTTGTTACTATGACACTGCTGGAATGAGCAGCTATTTTTTCACACTCTGGCCTGCTTCTTATAACAGTGAAAGACTGAGATGCTGGATATCATGAAGTCTAAGAGCTTACGGCTCCAATTAAGCATCAATTTCAAAATGTAAAGTGCCAGTAAATTTTAATCACTGTCTAAACAGTTTTCAATTTAGTGTCCCTAAACACATCTATAAGTGGATACTAAAAAATAAGTATTAAATATTCATTTTCTCCAAATAACACCACATCCTCACTTTAAGGCTAAACTATCTTCTTTACAATCCCTCCCTTTAGTACAAAATGTGATAAGCCCGAATATGGTAAGTGCAAAGAGACTGCTGAGCCCCATCTGCCCACCACCACCTACTTCGGACACAGAACATCCTGTCATGGCTAAAAATGAGCTGACGGACCATGAGATGACACTGTGAGCCAGTGGGTGATGGCACACTTTGGATGATCTCTATGCTGTTGGAATATATCAATAAAATTGCATTTTTAAAAAATGAGCTGGGCTGACCACAGTGGCTCAGCAGGCAGTGTTCTCACCTGCCATGCTGGAGACCCAGGGTTGATTCCCAGCACCTGCCCATGCAAAAAAAAAAAAAAAAAATGAGCTAATGTAGAAGGCTGAACTGGCCGAGCAGACTGAGTGATATAATGACATGAATGAAGTCTGTAACTGAGTAAGGAGCTGAAGTATCTGATGAGGAGAGGAATCTTCTCTCAGTTGCTTATAGAAATGTTGTAGGAGCTCATAGGTCATCTTGGAGGGTCGTCTCAAGTACTGAGCAAAAGATGGAAGGTGCTGGGGAAAAACAGCAGATGGCTCGAGAATACAGAGAGAAAACTGAGACCGAGTTAAGAGATATCTGCAATGATGTACTGCCTCTTTTGGAAAAATTATTGATCCCCAATGCCTCACAAGCAGAGAGCAAAGTCTTCTATTTGAAAATGAAAGGAGACTATTATCATTACTTGCCTGGGGTTGCTGCTAAAGATAACAAGAAAGGGATTATGATCAGTCACCTTAAGCATACCTAGAGGCATGTGAAATCAGCAAAAAGGAAGTGCAACCAATGCATCCAATCAGATTGGGTCTAGCCCTTAACTTTTCTGTGTTCTATTATGAGATTCTGAAATCTCCAGAGAAAGCCTGCTCTCTCACAAAGGCAGCTTTTTATGAAGCCATTGCTGAACTTGATACATTAAGTGAAGAATCATATAAAGACAGTGCGCTATTATTAGTCACTAATAATATTATTTTTTTTGTGCACTGAGAGACAAGTTGACATTGTGGACATCAGATACCCAAGCAGAAGAAGCTGAAGCAGGAGAAAGAGAGGCAAATTAAGTGGACTTCCAACTTGTACTGCCTCATTCTAAAATTAACACTGTAGACCATTTGTCATCCATGCTGTCCCACAAATAGTTTTTGTTTACAATTTATGACATGTATATGTTACTTCTTTTTTAATTTCTGTATTTCCCATGTGGTATTTATGCTCAATATTAGGGGAGTAGAGCCAGTTAACATTTAGAGAATTATCTCTTTTCATCTTGATGTGGCCAATATGGGGATGTGAATACATGTTGAACCGTGTGTATCTGTAGAATACCCAATCTCAACGTGCACACCCTTGAATACAGCCATGGAAGTGTTCCTTTAGACAAAGTTTTTACCCAATTAACTCAGGAGAAGGGCAGAAATGGTTCACATCCCATTATTTGTTAAGTTACCTGCTGTTTGCTTTCATTATTTTGCTATACTCATTTTATTTGTATTTAAATGTTTTTAACAACCTAAGAACAAATGTACAAATAATGACACAGTAAAAATAAGTTGCTTGATATTCATTACTTCATGTTTATCAAGCACAGCAGTAATATTAAAAACCCAGATATTTAACTTTTTTTTTTGCTTTCATGTTTTTTTGTTTTGATACATGCCTAACATGCATGTGCTATAAAAAGTAGTTAACAGGAAAATAACTTGATGATGGCTAGCTTTGTTCAATGTCTTATGAAATTTTCATGACCAATCCAAGCATAATTGTTAAGAACACATGTATTAACTTGATGTAAGTGGAATAGAAGTTTCATGAGTGGAATTTTCAACTACTTCCTCTACATATGTTCATGCAAATTAGTATTTTGGCTCTCAAACTTTTCTAAAAGAAATTGTACATTTTTGGAAATTTATTCCTTATTCCCTTTGGGCAGCTAATGGGCTTTTACCAAGTTTAAATACGTTTATCAGAATAACAAAAATACTACTCATGTAACTACTGTTCCCAACCATGTCCCACTCTCCTTTCTCTCCCTCCTTCCCTACCTCCCCCCACAAATCAATTTCTCTTGGGGAGCTTGGGGGGGGCTATCAATTGAATAAAAGTAATTTCATTTAAATTTCTGGTATATGACATTGTCTAACTTATTAAGCCACAAGCCACAACGTTCTTGGCTCATCATGATGTTGGGTAGCATTAACTGAAAGTTTTGTGCTTCCACACTAGGTTTTTAAGAATTTCTTGATACTCTTGTAGCCTACCTTCAATTTTGATCCTTTATTCCTTCTATTTGTTAGGTGCACAAGATTAATTTCTGTTCTAATTTGCTAGCTGCCAGAATGCATTTTACCAGGAATGGAATGGTTTTTAAAAAGGGGAATTTAATAAGTTGCTGGTTTACAATTCTAAGGCCATGAAAATGTCCCAATTAAAACAAGTCTATGAAAATGTCCAAATGAAGGCACCAACAAGAGGTTACCTTCACTCAAGAAAGGCCAATGAAGTTCAGGGTTTTTCTCTGTACTGGAAAGGCACATGGCAAACATGTGACATCTTCCAGCTTCCTCTCTAGGCCTCTTGTTTCTGAAGTTCCCCCAGGACGTTCTCCTTCATCTCCAAAGGTCACTGGCTGGTGGTCTCTGTAGTTCTTACATCTCTGCTGCTCCCATCCTTCTCAAAAAAAGAGACTCTCTCCAAAATGTTTCCTCTTTTACAGGATTCTGGTAAACTAATCAAGACCAGAATGGGTGGAGTTACATCTCCCTCTACTCAAAAGAAATACCCACGAGTGGGTGAGTCACATCTCCATGGAGATAACTTAACCAAGTTTCCAACCTATAGTACTGAACAGAAATTAGAAGAAATGGCTGTTCCCACAAGATTGATTAGGATTAAAACATGGCTTTTTAGGGTATATAAATCCTTTAAACCAACACATCTTCCTTTTTTAGCCTACTTCCATCTCGTCACCATCCATTCCTACTTGGTGGCTGTGTACTTGGAAAAAGGCCACATGATCTTTCCAGCTCTACTTAATGTCTAAGATAGTGCCCTACTTCCTTTGCTTGCATCCCACAGACTACTTCCCTTATTATTTACTGCAGCAGATCTCTCCTTAGTTGATGAGATTGTGTTTATCTCCATGTAAGCCCTACCTATCTTGAATGGTCTGTCATTGTCTGCCTTTAACTCCTCCTTCTTCCTCTATTCTCTAAATAATGATGGGACTAAGTTATACCCAAAGCTCACCCTTCAGACTAGTTCCTCAGTACCTTGCAGAAAACAAACAAAAACACCATTTTAAAAGAAGTATATATTTTTATCTTTTGGAATGTAAGCTCCTCAAGAGCAGCGACAATATTTTATGTATGTCCTATGATGCCTAGTGCACTGTAAATGTTCAATAAATATTGATGATGGGGGAAAATGTGATAAGCCCAGTGGACACTGAAAGTCCCATAAGATAGATTTCTAGTGCACACCAATAGAATATTAATACCTATATAACAGTAACAGCTGCTATTGCTTGAACATCCACGAAGTGCCAGGCACTCTACAAAATTCAACTCATTTAACCCTCACAAAGTTGTAATATTATGAACATTTTAAATATAATAAAACTGAGGCTCATGGAGGTGAAGTAATTTGGCCAAAGTCTCCCAGTTAGTGGTGGCAGAACAAGGATTTGAGTCCAGGTTTATCCATCACCTCCCTACATTCCAGGTGTTCTAGTTTGCTAGCTGCCAGAATGCAATATACCGGAAACAGAACGGCTTTTAAAGGGGGAATTTAAAGAGTTGCTAGTTGTGGTAGTTATATTCCGTTATCAACTTGGCCAGGTGAAAGCACCTACTTCTGATGCTGTAGACATGAGCCAATGGTAGGTGAACCTCATCTGTTGCTCATTACATCTGCAGTCGGCTAGGAGGCGTACCTGCTCCAATGAATGACGTTTGACTTAATTGGCTGGTGCTTAAATGAGAGAGTTCAGCGTAGCACAGCCCAAGCAGCTCAGCATACCTCATCTCAGCACTCACAGCTCAGCCCAGGCCTTTGGAGGTGCAGAAAGGAATCACCCCAGGGAAAGTTGTTGGAACCCAGAGGCCTGGAGAGAAAGCCAGCAGAGATCATCCTGTGCCTTCCCACATAAGAAAGAACCTCAGATGAAAGTTAGCTGCCTTTCCTCTGAAGAACTAATAAAAATAAATTCACTTTTACTAAAAGCCAATCCATCTCTGGTGTGTTGCATTCTGGCAGCTAGCAAACTAGAACACTAGTTTACAGTTCTAAGACCAAGAAAATGTCCCAATTAAAACAAGTCTATAGAAATGTCCAATCAAAGGCATCCAGGGAAAGATACCTTGGTTCAAGAAGGCCAATGAAGTTCAGGGTTTCTCTCTCAAGTGAGAAGGCACATGGCAAATATAGTCAGGGTTTCTTTCTCAGCTGGAGGAGTACATGTCGAACACAGAGTCATCTGCTAGCTTTCTCTCTTGGCTTCCTGTTTCATGAAGCTCTCCAGGATGCATTTTCCTTCTTCATCTCCAAATCGCTGACTGGTGGACTCTGCTTCGTGGTGCTGCAGCATTCTCTGCTTTCTCTGAATCTCCCTCATTCTCCAAAATGTTTCCTCTTTTATAGGATTCCAATAAACGAATAAAGTCCCACCCAAATGGAACTCTAATCAAGTTTAATACCCACTCTTGATTGAGTCACATCTCCAGGGAGATGATCTAATTAAAGTTTCAAACATACAGTATTGAATAGGGATTAGAAGAAACAGCTACCTTTACAAAATGGGATTAGGATTAAAACATGGTTTTTCTAGGCTGCACACATCATTTCAAACCAGCACACCAGGCCACATCACTAACCAGTCCAAATTGAAATTGTCCAGAGCCTGGCACCCTTCTTCTCCTTTCCTCTCATTTTATTTATCTCACATTTTACCTAATCATCATCTCCATGTCTCAGGACACTGCCACACCCTGGACTTTGCTCAAATCTCCAGCACCCACTTCTCATATATCCTCAATATCCTCTATCTTATATTTGCATCAACTTTATTGCAGCAGTCCACTTCCTCCCCACCCGATCTTTTCCTAGCAACTGCACCTAATAAGAGCTTTAGTCTCCTCCTACTCTTATTTCACATTGTTGGCATACAGCTTTGAGTTATTCTCCACTTGTTCATAGCCACATATATCCAGCATCATCATATGCCAGCCAAACTGCAAGCAAAAAGCATATAGAAAGAATTCTTCTCCTCTGAAGCTCCTACCATGCCTACAGGATGATTGATAAGACTCCTTCTTTCACTTCCCTACCCCTGGAATGATCAGCATGGCTCCCGCAACTATGACTTTTCAAGCCAACCAAGCTAATGGACTGATGACATGTTTTCTCACTAGGAGCTGCTCCCTCGAGGGAAAAGGATTCATTAAGCATCTCCTGTGTATCAGATACTGTGCTAGACACTTTACAAATACTTCAACTCCTTTAAATCTCCAATAACTGGAGGAGAAGGCAATGAATTATTCCCACTTTATGGATGAGGAAAGTGGGTTCAGATTAATCTCTGCTGGAGTCAGAATTCATAACCAGTTCGGCCCAAGTAGGAAGCCAGTGTTACTTCCTCTGCACTATAGTGTTGAGAGAGAAAAGAAGACAATAACTAACCTACATATGCGTATTTCTGCATTTGCAAAGTACTTCTATACATACAATTTCTGTACCCTCATGAAATACAGGACTTATGTTTTAATTTTGTCTTTGGATTTTTTTTCCTTCCAAAGAGGGCTCACATTACATGGTCCCTTCTGTGACTTTAGGAACATAAGGGCTTTAAATATGGATTTAAGGGCTTAGGGCCTTTAAATTAAAGACCTAGGTACTTTAATACATAGAATATATCACTAAAACAGGAAACGGCTTAAAGACATGTATACCCCTTGTCGTGGTCAGGTTCATGTGCCAACTTGGCCATGTGGTGGTACCTGTTTGTCTGGTTGAGCAAATGCTGGCCTGTCTGTTGCTATGAGGACATTTCATAGAATTAAATCACGATCATGTCAGCTGCATCCATAGCTGATTCCATTTGTAATCAGCCAAGGGGAGTGTGTTCTGCAATGAGTGATACTTAATCTAATCACCGGAAGCCTTTTAAGGAGGATTCAGAAGAGACAGTCTCTCTTCCTGCCTCAGCTGGCAAGCCTCTCCTGTGGAGTTCATCCAGACCCTTCATCAGAGTCGTCAGCTTCACAGCCTGCCCTACAGATTTTGGACTCTACATTCCCATGGTTACGTGAGACACTTTTATAAATTTTATATCTATGGATATTTCCTGCTGATTCCATTTCTCTAGAGAACTCTAGCTAATATACCCCACTCTAAACTGAGCCCACCCACATATTACATCCCAAGCAGCTCATAAAATACACACATATACTTTGCTCTGGGACTTCCTAGGAGTAGCATCTTCCTGATTCCCCTTCTTGTAGGAGAGCTTAGCCTGCTTTTGCCTAAGCTGTTCTTTGGATTGAACTCTCTGGTGGGGACTTGCTGCGGTAGCCTCCCATTCCTCCACACTGGGCCCTCTGCTCATACTTCAATGGTACAACCCTATCCACACACAAATTAAGATGGGGGGAATAATCCATAGGCCCACACATACCTTTCATATAAGTTTAAGCTTTGGCATCATAAACAGATTCATCCTGCCCTGGATCTCAGGCTACAGTGATACTTGGGTCTCAGCAAACAACAAGTAACAACCCAAGACAAGGAACAGGCTGAAATAGACACCTTCTGTTCTTTGGATGATGATACTATGTTCTTAACTTTTATCAGCCTGGCTTGCAAAGCCAGTCAACACAGTAATACAACATTCACTCAGACAATGTCAGACTTTCCATGCCAACAGAAGTGTAGCCAATAGTTGACCTCATCATCCCTCTTAGCTTACAGGTATCCAGAGGGGTAAATGCATAACATGCCTGGACTGACCAATTAATAAAAGGTCAGGTGTAACTCTGGAGAAACTAAACAATAGAACCAGTCACAGAGTTCTGAGTTTGAGTTCCTATACGTCATTTCCCAGCAAAGCCCCAAGCTTGAAACTTTATTTCCTGACTGCTCTCTAGGCTGGATATGAGGCCATCTAGGACTGCGTAACCAAGAAAAGAAGGTGGTGGAGCATGACCCTGTAAGAATAAAACTAAGTTTAGTTTTCACACAAGATGCTGCAGGGAAGGGTTGCAGGACAGCTCAAACTGGTCTTACAGAAAAAGAGGAAGGAGAGAGCCTCTGATGCAAGCCTAGAATTGGTGCCAAATAGGTAGAAACAAATTTAAATGAGTAATGGCGAGTGTCTGAAATGTAAAGCATAATCAAAAGTGGGGACCTTCAGCAGGAAGTTTGAATTAGACCATCTGGATAGGCTATAACCTCTGGAGCATCGAATCAGTGGAGAAACAGGGGAGGGACCTGCATGCTAGGCTTAAGGAAATAAATACTACTGCTTTTGGTTGCTCCACGTACCAGCCACTGTTTTTTGGCTGTATGCCCATTCCTGCAAGATTGTGAATAAATTCTTTTCTTCTCCACAATCAAGTGAGTGTTTATTCTCTTTCAGGTATGGCTTTCTTTCTAACAATTTTGGGAGGCTCGTCTGGGATCCAAGATTTTGGAGGAGGACCCCCAGGGAGGACAAAGGGACCCAGGTAAGGTTCAGAATGGGTAATAGAGGCAGTCATCTGGCTAGGGAAAAGGGGAAGGGGGTGCCTATAGAGTCCCCTGGGAACATTCCCCTGGATAGTCCATAAGCAGAATGTTGGAACATTGGACCAATAGTGATCGGACCAAGGGAAAGGACAAAAAGGAAACGGTCAAATATTATTGTTGTATTTGGACCAAAGAAACCATTGTGCCACCCCATGTATTCTGGCCAAAATACAGGGCAGATGAGGATTGGCTTCGTGCCAACCTCATGCTTTATGTTAATGAAAAGAAGTCCTTCTCCAAAGAGGAGTCTGATTACGGCATGTGTTGGCTAAAGGGACAGGAGATTCCCGCCCCCCCCCTTATCCTGTAAAGGTCAAAACCCCAGATCCAGAAGCTAAATCTTTAGAAACTAAAGCCTGGGACCCTTTATTGAGCCTTCCCCAACCTTATGCTTCTCCCCCAGGGCAGGGACTATTGGACCCTGAAAGCCCAATGAAACTAATGCTGCATAATATTCCATCGTATGTATATACCACAGTTTGTTTAGCCACTCGTCTGTTGATGGACATTTTGGCTGTTTCCACCTCTTTGCAATTGTAAATAACGCTGCTATAAACATTGGTGTGCAAATGTCCATTTGTGTCTTTGCCCTTAAGTCCTTTGAGTAGATACCTAGCAATGGTATTGCTGGGTCGTATGGCAATTCTATATTCAGCTTTTTGAGGAACCGCCAAACTGCCTTCCACAGTGGTTGCACCACTTGACATTCCCACCAACAGTGGATAAGTGTGCCTCTTTCTCCACATCCTCTCCAGCACTTGTCATTTTTTGTTTTGTTGATAAAGGCCATTCTGGTGGAGATGATATCTCATTGTGGTTTTGATTTGCATTTCTCTAATGGCCAGGGACATTGAGCATCTCTTCATGTGCCTTTTGGCCATTTGTATTTCCTCTTCTGATAGGTGTCTGTTCAAGTCTTTTTCCCATTTTGTAATTGGGTTGGCTGTCTTTTTGTTGTTGAGTTGAACAATCTCTTTATAGATTCTGGATACTAGACCTTTATCTGATGTGTCATTTCCAAATATTGTCTCCCATTGTGTAGGCTGTCTTTCTACTTTCTTGATGAAGTTCTTTGATGCACAAAAGTGTTTAATTTTGAGGAGCTCCCATTTATTTATTTCCTTCTTCAGTGCTCTTACTTTAGGTTTAAGGTCCATAAAACTGCCTCCAATTGTAAGTTTCATAAGATATCTCCCTACATTTTCCTCTAACTGTTTTATGGTCTTAGACCTAATGTTTAGATCTTTGATCCATTTTGAGTTAACTTTTGTATAAGGTGTGAGATATGGGTCTTCTTTCATTCTTTTGCATATGGATATCCAGTTCTGTAGGCACCATTTATTGAAGAGACTGTTCTGTCCCAGGTGAGTTGGCTTGACTGCCTTATCAAAGATCAAATGTCCATACATGAGAGGGTCTATATCTGAGCACTCTATTTGATTCCATTGGTCAATATATCTATCTTTATGCCAATACCATGCTGTTTTGACCACTGTGGCTTCATAATATGCCTTAAAGTAAGGCAGCGCGAGACCTCCAGCTTCGTTTTTTTCCCTCAAGATGTTTTTAGCAATTCGGGGCACCCTGCCCTTCCAGATAAATTTGCTTATTGGTTTTTCTATTTCTGAAAAATAAGTTGTTGGGATTTTGATTGGTATTGCATTGAATCTGTAAATCAATTTAGGTAGGATTGACATCTTAACTATATTTAGTCTTCCGATCCATGAACACGGTATGCCCTTCCATCTATTTAGGTCTTCTGTGATTTCTTTTAACAGTTTTTTGTAGTTTTCTTTATATAGGTTTTTTGTCTCTTTAGTTAAATTTATTCCTAGGTATTTCATTCTTTTAGTTGCAATTGTAAATGGGATTCGTTTCTTGATTTCCCCCATAGCTTGTTCATCACTAGTGTATAGAAATGCTACAGATTTTTGAATGTTGGTCTTGTAACCTGCTACTTTGCTGTACTCATTTATTAGCTCTAGTAGTTTTGTTGTGAATTTTTCCGGGTTTTCGATGTATAGTATCATATCGTCTGCAAACAGTGATAGTTTTACTTCTTCCTTTCCAATTTTGATGCCTTGTATTTCTTTTTCTTGTCTAATTGCTCTGGCTAGAACCTCCAACACAATGTTGAATAATAGTGGTGACAGTGGACATCCTTGTCTTGTTCCTGATCTTAGGGGGAAAGTTTTCAATTTTTCCCCATTGAGGATGATATTAGCTGTGGGTTTTTCATATATTCCCTCTATCATTTTAAGGAAGTTCCCTTGTATTCCTATCCTTTGAAGTGTTTTCAACAGGAAAGGATGTTGAATCTTGACAAATGCCTTCTCTGCATCAATTGAGATGATCATGTGGTTTTTCTGCTTTGATTTGTTGATATGGTGTATTACATTAATTGATTTTCTTATGTTGAACCATCCTTGCATACCTGGGATGAATCCTACTTGGTCATGATGTATAATTCTTTTAATGTGTTGCTGGATTCGATTTGCTAGAATTTTATTGAGGATTTTTGCATTTATATTTATTAGAGAGATTGGTCTGTAGTTTTCTTTTTTTGTAATATCTTTGCCTGGTTTTGGTATGAGGGTGATGTTGGCTTCATAGAATGAATTAGGTAGTTTTCCCTCCACTTAGATTTTTTTGAAGAGTTTGAGGAGAGTTGGTACTAATTCTTTCTGGAATGTTTGATAGAATTCACATGTGAAGCCGTCTGGTCCTGGACTTTTCTTTTTAGGAAGCTTTTGGATGACTAATTCAATT
The DNA here is from genome assembly GCF_023851605.1 of Tamandua tetradactyla. Lineage (NCBI taxonomy): Eukaryota > Metazoa > Chordata > Mammalia > Pilosa > Myrmecophagidae > Tamandua > Tamandua tetradactyla. Next base: position 57,575,093 of record NC_135346.1, read on the forward strand.
TCTTTACTTGTGATTGGTTTGTTGAGGTCATCTATTTCTTCTTGAGTCAAAGTTGGTTGTTCATGTCTTTCCAGGAACCCGTCCATTTCATCTAAATTTTTGTATTTATTAGCATAAAGTTGTTCACAGTATCCTGTTATTACCTCCTTTATTTCTGTGAGGTCAGTAGTTATGTCTCCTCTTCCATTTCTGATCTCATTTATTTGTATCCTCTCTCTTCTTCTTTTTGTCAATCTTGCTAAGGGCCCATCAATCTTATTGATTTTCTCATAGAACCAACTTCTGGCCTTATTGATTTTCTCTATTGTTTTCATGTTTTCAATTTCATTAATTTCTGCTCTAATCTTTGTTATTTCTTTCCTTTTGCTTGCTTTGGGATTAGTTTGCTGTTCTTTCTCCAGTTCTTCCAAGTGGACAGTTAATTCCTGCATTTTTGCCTTTTCTTCTTTTCTGATATAGGCATTTAGGGCAATAAATTTCCCTCTTAGCACTGCCTTTGCTGCATCCCATAAGTTTTGATATGTTGTGTTTTCATTTTCATTCACCTCGAGGTATTTACTAATTTCTCTTGCAATTTCTTCTTTGACCCACTCATTGTTTAAGAGTGTGTTGTTGAGCCTCCACGTATTTGTGAATTTTCTGGCACTCGGCCTATTATTGATTTCCAACTTCATTCCTTTATGATCTGAGAAAGTGTTGTGTATGATTTCAATCTTTTTAAATTTGTTAAGACTTGCTTTGTGACCCAGCATATGGTCTATCTTTGAGAATGATCCATGAGCACTTGAGAAAAAGGTGTATCCTACTGTTGTGGGATGTAATGTCCTATAAATGTCTGTTAAGTCTAGCTCATTTATAGTAATATTCAGATTCTCTATTTCTTTATTGATCCTCTGTCTAGATGTTCTGTCCATTGATGAGAGTGGTGAATTGAAGTCTCCAACTATTATGGTATATGAGTCTATTTCCCTTTTCGGTGTTTGCAGTGTATTCCTCACGTATTTTGGGGCATTCTGGTTCGGTGCGTATATATTTATGATTGTTATGTCTTCTTGTTTAATTGTTCCTTTTATTAGTATATAGTGTCCTTCTTTGTCTCTTTTAACTGTTTTACATTTGAAGTCTAATTTGTTGGATATTAGTATAGCCACTCCTGCTCTTTTCTGGTTGTTATTTGCATGAAATATCTTTTCCCAACCTTTCACTTTCAACCTATGCTTATCTTTGGGTCTAAGATGTGTTTCCTGTAGACAGCATATAGAAGGATCCTGTTTTTTAATCCATTCTGCCAATCTATGTCTTTTGATTGGGGAATTCAGTCCATTAACATTTAGTGTTATTACTGTTTGGATAATATTTTCCTCTAACATTTTGCCTTTTGTATTATATATATCATATCTGATTTTCCTTCTCTCTACACTCTTCTCCATACCTCTCTCTTCTGTCTTTTCATATCTGACTCTAGTGCTCCCTTTAGTATTTCTTGCAGAGCTGGTCTCTTGGCCACAAATTCTCTCAGTGACTTTTTGTCTGAGAATGTTTCAATTTCTCCCTCATTTTTGAAGGACAATTTTGCTGGATATAGGAGTCTTGGTTGGCAGTTTTTCTCTTTTAGTAATTTAAATATATCATCCCACTGTCTTCTAGCTTCCATGGTTTCTGCTGAGAAATCTACACAGTCTTATTGGGTTTCCCTTGTATGTGATGGATTGTTTTTCTCTTGCTGCTTTCAAGATCCTCTCTTTCTCGTTTTTTCCATCTTTTCTACTTTATCCTTCACTTCCATAAGTTCTGTGATTTGTTTTTTCAGTTTTTCTATTTCTTCTTTTTGTTCAGCCCATGTCTTCTTCATGTCCTCCCTCAATTTATCGATTTCGTTTTTGAAGAGGTTTTCCATTTCTGTTCGTATATTCAGCATTAGTTGTCTCAGCTCCTGTATCTCATTTGAACTATTGGTTTGTTCCTCTGACTGGGCCATATTTTCAATCTCTGAGCGTGGTCCATTATCTTCAGCTGGCATCTGGGCATTTAGTCAGATTTCCCTGGGTGTTGGACCCAACAGGTTGGAAGATTTTTCTGTGAAATCTCTGGGTTCTGTTTTTCTTATCCTGCCCAGTAGGTGGTGCTTGTGGCACATGTTTATCTGCGGGTCCCACCAGTAAAAGGTGCTGTGGGTCCTTTAACTTTGGAAAACTCTTGCCGTGTGGGAGGTTCGCCAGCCGAAGTGGCTTGGAAGTGTGCCTGCCGGCCTGGGGGTCCGAAAGTGGGGAGGGTCGCCGGCCGCCGCAGCCCGGGAGAGCGCCCGTCCGAATTTCCTAGTCAGCCCGGGGCGCCAAGTGTGGCGGGAGGGCGCCAGCCGCCGAGGCCCGGGAGAGTGCACCGTTCCCAGCAGGGATCCCCCCGGTCACCGCTCTCCGCGGCCTGGGGATTTCCGATCCAATTCTCTCAGTTGGTCCGGGGGGCTGCGCGTGGTGGGGGCGCCAGCCGCCGCGGCTTGAGGGGACACTGTGGCTCCTTTATTAATGCCACTATTGGTGTTTGGTTGGACCCAGTCCCTGCCACTGTCGGAAATTCCTTCCTCTCCCTGGAGGGGTGCCGGTCGCCGGCCGCCGCGGCCCGGGTAACTCGCCACTGGACCAGGAAGCCGCCCGCAGGGGGAGGGGCGCCGGTCGCCAGCCGCCGTGGCCTGGGGAACTCGCCACCGGACCAGGAAGCCACCCACGGAGGGGGGGTGCCGGTTGCCGGCCACCACGGCTTGGGTAGCCCTCTGATCCGAGACTCATAGCCGGTCCAGGAAGCCGCCCGCAAAAGAGGGGCGCCAGTCACCACAGCTTGGGAAACTTGCCTCTCCGAGACTCTCAGCCGGCCCGGGAAGGAGGGAGGGAGGAGCTCTGGCCGCCAGCTGCCGCAGCTTGGGGAATCGCGTGCTGCTCGGGGATCTCACCGTAGCAGATTCTCGCAGTCAGCCTAGCCAATCCAGACTGGGGTACGCTGTGTGTCCATTCCCTGCCGTGGCCCCAGGAGCTGTTCTGCACTGTTTCTGTTCACCTAGTAGTTGCTCTGGAGGAGGAACTAAGACACGCGTACCTTACTAAGCCGCCATATTGGCCCCCCCAGTATTATATTTTTGAGGAATGAACTTAGACAAGACTCCTTCTGCTTACCTGCAAAGGTTGAGGAACCAGATGAGGATCAATTGTGGAAAACCTGGTCATTTCAAAAGGGAGTGCCCAAGTTTAATGAAAGGTCGAGTGATATCCCTCATGAATTTTGAGGATTAGGGAGGTCAGAGGCTCCTTGTCTCAAGAGCCCACTGGGAGCCTTTGGTAAATCTGAAGGTTTGCCCATATCAGGAAGAAATTACATTTTTGGTAGACACAGCAGCAGCTCAATCTTCTGTGACCCACACCCCACAGGGTATCAAATTCTCCTGTAGCCCCCTCACAGTTTCAGGGATAAAGGGGGAAAGATTTAAAGTCCCCATTTTCAAACCCACTAAGAACTGTTGGGAAGATAATCAAATTATAAGCCCCCCTACTGTACATTCCAGAAGCAGGGAATAACTTGTCGGGAAGGGACCTGATGGTACTCGTAGGACTGGCTGATGGCCATGATCCAAGACTACTGTATAGAAAGCCAACGAGGATATTGTGGGATCTGTATAAAAAGAGCTGTTGCCAGTCAGGACTGAGAGGGACAGAGAAGGATGCATTGGAGGAAAAATGGCTTCAGGGGCAAAACTATGGAGGCTGGGGTCTGAAGTTGGGAGGCCTTGGGCTGGGAGAGTGGACCCACCCAAGCACTTGGAAAGGGTGAGTTTGTCCCAAGGGCAGGGGTGGGCCTTCCACATTATGGTGGAGGAGTGGTGCTGCCTCAGGCATTGAAGAGGGTTGAGTGCATTCCTTGGGGACTGGGGAGAGACTGGCTGCCACCAAGTGGAGAGGCTAGCATGTGCCCTCGAGATGGGAGAGATGTGTGCACCCCAATGCTTGGAGAGGGTCGAGCCAAGAGGGGTGTGGTCTCCCCAGTGTTCCCCAGGGTTGCACTTGGAAAGAGGAGGGTCACTGCATAAACCCTTGGAAAGGGTGGGACTGCCACTTTCTAAAGCCCTGAGGATAAATGACTCTCAGACTTTGAAGTCTAATGGAATGTGCCCTGCAGATTTTTTAAACTGCTTGGATCCAGTGACCCCTGTGTTCCTTCCAATTTCTCTCTGTGGAAATGGGGAAATCTGTCCTATGACTGCCCCTCCTTTGTATGTTGGCGACAAATAACTCATCCTGAGTTTTGCAGGTCCAGAGCCAGAGGAGAATTTTGCCTTAGGACAGACCATGCCAGTAGCTGACTTTGCAAAGGACCTCTTCCTTAAGAATTATGTGCCTGCTTTGTTCTCTATTCTGTCATCCCTCAAGCACCTTGGCTTGTTGGCCCAGACCCCACCTCTTGAATTTGCTGTCCATCAACACCAACCTAGCAGTTGGGTCCTTATCAAATTGTGGAAAAAGTCCAAACTTCAACCGGCCTAGAAAGGACCCCATCAAGTTCTGCTGACAACTGAAATGGCCATCCAGATAGCTGAGAAAGGCTGGACTCACGGAACCCAAGTGAAAGGATAAGTACCTGAGCTGGACAACAAGTAATCAACAATGCAGTCGGATTCCTGAGAAATAACTTCAACTTCAAACCCTTTAAAAATCATGTTAAAGACATGATAGTTGGGAGGGTAGAAGGGGTTTTTGGATTTGAGGTTTGGATTCTGTATTTTAATCTAACATAGTTAATAGTGACCCAGGTCAGAGAGTCTTACCAAGGAAGATAGATGAGCGATTTAAAGCTCAATTTTAAAATGAGAATAATTATACTAGTCATAATGTTCCAAATTGGGGATGCAACAAGTCCTGTCAAATTGGTAGTGAATATAACCAAGGGTTTAGAATCCCAAACTGTACAGTTTGATGTTTATCAAATAATAGACTGCAGAGACTTAACAAGTCAATGGTAGTTGAGTTGGGGAAACAGGTATCTGTGTCCACAGCCAGTAAGTGATCCCAAATACTCTCCTTGGTCACAGGGGCCTTGCCACTCCTGAGCATTTATGTGGTGGACTACCCAATATAAGGGGTGGATTGTGGCTGGCAGTTGGGGTTCACAAATATGGTGGGACCTACAAGATAAAATACCATTTTACAAAGGAAATCCCCCACCAGACTGCCAGGATCCTCAGTGCTGCCTTGTACTGATGATCAAAAAGGCGGTCAATCAATATCACCTCTTAGGGTGGGAAATTCAGCTTGGGCTCAAACAGGTACACCTCTCCTGATCGATTATATAGAATAGGGGCAGGTATTACTGGGAGGGACCTTCTGGGAAGGTTCAGGATACAAATCCTCTCCTCAACACCAAGAACACCCTCTTCAATTAACTCTTCAGTAGCACCTAAGGGCACCCAGCTGGAGGTCAGTTCCCCAGTACAGAATGATCCCAAAGTTGTCAGGGTGGTCAGGGCAGAAAATTTGAAGCAAACAACAGAAATAAAGACAAGGTATGGAGATACAAATGCCTGGAATGCATTAAATATACAGTCCAGAGTTTAGACAAAAGCAACTGTTATGCTTGTGCAACAGATTGCTCTTGTCGTGCCCTTTCTGTTGGGTATGGAGAAACATGAAAAGGAGTTTGAATGCAGGTACTCTTTTTTCAAAATACTACTCCTGGTGAAAATTGTAATACATTGTCCTCCCTCTTCCCTCCAGCCAGGGGCAGAAAAATCAAGGCCATACCAGCTTCCTACCTTGATCCAGGAAACCACTCTGCTTATCTCTCTAGATGGGGAGAAGGGCTCCAGGACCTTGGGACCATGGCCTTGTGTACCCAAGCATGGGATGTGACTGAGGGTAGTACTGGCAATTTCTCCAGTTTAACCATACCCCCGGCTTGGTGTTATTATGGAAAAGGTATCCTCTGACCAGTATTACCTAAGGAGTGGAAGGGAACCTGTGCTGTTGTCCAATTGGTCATCCCATTCACCCTGGCATTTGAAAAGTAGGAAGTTCTAACCCAAGGAAAAAGCTTATTTGGTTCCTTTGATAGGGGTGCCATGGGGAATCATGGATAAGTTTAAGGCTAGGAATCAAGTAACTGCAGGATTTGAGTCATCCTTATTTTGGGGGATCACCATCAATAAAAATGTGGATTTGATTAATTTTAATCAGCAAAGATTTATCAGTTACACTGAGGATGCAGTTAAGGGAATAACAAAAAGTTGGATGCTACTAGCCAAATGACATGGGAGAATAGGATGGCCCTAGACATGATACCTGCTAAAAAGGGAGGCATTTGTGTTATGGTCAGAGGAGTTGTTGTACATTTATCCCCAATAATACAGCCCCAAATGGAACTATCACCAAAGCTCGACAAAGCCTAATGGCCTTATCCAAAGAACTGGTGGAAATTTCAGGCATTGATAATCCCCTTCTGGGATGTTGTTCTAGTTTGCTAGCTGCCAGAATGCAATATACCAGAAGCAGAATGGCTTTTAAAAAGGGGAATTTAGTAAGCAGCTAGTTTACAGTTCTCAGGCTGAGAAAATGTCCCAATTAGAATAAGTCTATAAAATGTCCAATCAAAGGTATCCAGGGAAAGATACCTTGGTTCAAGAAGGCCAATGAAGCTCAGGATTTCTCTCTCAAGTGAGAAGGCACACGGCAAACACAGTCACAGTTTCTCTCATCTGGAAAAGCACATGGTGAACACAGTCAGGGTTCCTCTCTCATGTGGAAGGGCACATGGTGGACACAGCATCATCTGCTAGCTTCTTCTCCTGACTTCCTGTTTCATGCAGCTCCCCAGGAGACATTTTCCTTCTTCATCTCCAAAGGTTGCTGGCTGGTGGACTCTGCTTCTAGTGGCTATGCATTCTCTGCTCTCTCTGAATCTCCTTCATTCTCCAAAATGTTTCCTCTTTTATAGGACCTCAGTAAACCAATCAAGAACCACCCAAATGGGTGGAGACACACCTCTACCTAATCCATCTTAATAAGCACTCTTGATTAAATCACATCTCCAAGGAGATGACCTAATTACAGTTTCAAACATCCAATGCTGAATAGGGATTAGAAGAAGCGGCTGCCTTCACAAAATGGGATTAGGATTAAAACATAGCTTTTCTAGGGTACATACATCCTTTCAAGCCAGCACAGATGTTTAAAAAGCTGGTTTGGGAAATGGAAAGGGGTGGCTCTGTCCATGTTAACTTCTTTAATCATCATACCTTAAATACTCACAGCACTTAAGTGTTGTATTAGAGTTCTCTAGAGAAACAGAATCAACAGGGAACACTTGCAAAAATATATAATTTATAAAAGTGTCTCATGTGACCATGGGAATGCAGAGTCCAAAATCCGCAGGGCAGGCTGTGAAGCCAATGATTCTGATGGAGGATCTGAATAAACTCCACGGGAGAGGCTCACTGGATGAAGCAGGAAGAGAGCCTGTCTCTTCTGAATCCTCCTTAAAAGGCTTCAAGTGATTAGATTAAGCATCACTAATTGCAGAAAACACTTCCCTTGGCTGATTACAAATGGAATCAGCTGTGGATACAGCTGACATGATCATGATTCAATTCTATGAAATGTCCTCATCACCACAGACAGGCCAGCACTTGCCCAAACAGATAAACAGATACCACCACTTGGCCAAGTTGATACATGAACCTGACCATGACAGTCCACCCCTTGTCAACTTGGGAGCTATACATATTACCTTAAACCAACCTAATTTCTAAATAAAAAAACAATGAAACACACATTTTTTCTTTCACCTAACAGTACTCAACTGTCTGCATATAACTGGAAACACATTAAATCTCTCCAGAATATGATGTAAGTCCTTGGGTAATATTCATGCGTAAACTTGATATCTTACAACTTAAATAGTATTACAGGAACAAAACATCATTATAGTGTTTGTTTCTGTAACTGATCAAGTGGCTGTAGTTTAATCACTACCTCCTTCCACTACCCATTCCATGTTCCCTTTACCCTCAGCAAGCACTTCAGCTGGCCATGGTTCTTTGCCTGGTGGGGTGACCCAAACCTTCATTCCTGAAGTTTCAGAGCCATTGGTAGTCCTGCCTGGATTGAGTTGTTGAGTTTTCCATTGATTTTAATCATAGGGCATGGTAGTACTAAAAGATGCTCTAGGGGATCTCCTGTAGTCCAAAAATACTCTTCTTTACCTCCATTGTATAGTTGCAGTCCTATTTCACCCCAATATGGTCAATCACCCCAGACAATAATGTAATCCCCTTCTTGGCTTGTTGATCCAGGGGCATGAGTAGCCCAAAGTGACCAGGTGGCAGTCTTAGATCCCAGTTCAATGGGATCATTGTTATTTCTCCTGCTAGAAGCACCCCCCCTTTTGGAACTAAAACCTGTAGACCAGCAGGGCTCAGGGTTGCAGGGACAGGAAGTAAAAATTTTCCTAGTGGCTCACTAGGGATAATAGTGAGTGGTACCACTCCCATTTCCACCCCTTGGTTCCTGGACCCATGGATCCTGGCTATGGGAGAAACAGCACCATACAGCGGATGCTGATTCAGAGCATATACAGCTTCCTGGAGAACATTACCCCAGCATTTCAAGGTATTGCCACCTAGTTGGCACCATAATTGAGTTTTCAAAAGGCCATTCCACCATTCTATCAATCCAGCTGCTTCTGGATGATGGAGAATATGGTAAGACCAGGGAATTCCATGGGCATGTGCCCATTCCCGCACTTCATTTGCCGTGAAGTGTGTTCCTTGATCCAAAGCAATGCTGTGTGGAATACCATGACAATGGATAAGGCATTCTGTAAGCCCCCAGATAGTAGTTTTGGCAGAAGCATTGCATGCAGGGAAAGCAAACCCATATCCAGAGTATGTGTCTATTCTAGTTAGAACAAATCACTGCCCCTTCCATGAAGGGAGTGGTCCAATGTAATCAACCTGCCACCATGTAGCTGGCTGGTCATCTCAGGGAATGGTGTGACATCGGGGGCTGAGTGTGGGTCTCTGCTGCTGGCAGATTGGGCACTCAGTAGTGGCTGTAGCCAAGACAGCCTTGGTGAGTGGAAGTCCATGTTGCTGAGCCCATGCATAACCTCCATCCCTACCACCATGACCACTTTGTTCATGAGCCCATTGGGTAATGACAGGAGTTGCTGGGGAAAGAGGCTGACTGGTATCCACAAAACGGGTCATCTGATCCACTCAATTATTAAAACATTCCTCTGCTAAAGTCACCCTCTGGTGTGCAATCACATGGGACACAAATATTTTCATGTTTTTAGCCCACTCAGAAAGGTCTATCCACATACCTCTTCCCCAGACTTCTTCATCACCAGTTTTCCAATCATGCTCTTTCCAAGTCCCTGTCCATCCAGCCAAACCATTAAAACAGTCCATAAGTCAGTATACAAACACACCTCTGGTCAGTTCTCCTTCCAAGCAAAATGAACAACCAGGTGCACTGCTCAAAGTTCTGTCCACTGGGAGGATTTCCCCTCACCACTGTCCTTCAGGGACATCCCAGAAAGGGGTTGTAATGCTGCAGCTGTCCACTTTCAGGTAGTACCTGCATATCATGCAGAACCATCTGTAAACCAGGCCCGAGTTTTCTCCTCCTCAGTCAATTCACTGTAAGGAACTCCCCAAGAGGCCATAGCTCTGGTCTGGGAAAGAGAAGATAATGTGGTAGGAGTGCAGACCATGGGCATTTGAGTCACTTCCTCATGTAACTTACTTGTGCCTTCAGGACCTGCTTTGGCCTATCTCGTATATGCTATTTCCATTTTCTGATGGAGTGCTGCTGCACATGCCCAACTTTATGGTTTTGTGAATCAGACAACACCCAGCTCTTGATAGGCAACTCAGGTCTCATGGTAACTTGGTGGCCCGTGGTTAAGTGTTCAGTCTCTACTAAGGTCCAGTAGCAGGCCAAAAGCTGTTTCTCAAAAGGAGAGTGGTTATCTGCAGCAGATGGTAAGGCTCTGCTCCAAAATCCTAAGGGTCTGCATTGTGAGTCTCCTATAGGGGCCTGCCAAAGGCTCCAATCAGCATCTCTATTTACCACTGACACTTCCAGCACCATCATTGGATTTGCTGGATCATATGGTCCAAGTGGCAGAGCAGCTTTCACAGCAGCCTGGATCTGTCATAGACCCTCCTCTTGTTTGGGTCCCCAATCAAAATTAGCTGCTTTTCTGGTCATTCAATAAATGGGCCATAGTACCACACGCAAATGAGGAATATGTAGTCACCAAAATCCAAAGAGACCAAGTAGGCATTGTGCCTCTGTTGCAGTCATAGATGGGGCCAGATGCAACAACTTATCTTTACCTTGGAAGGGATATCTCGACATGCTCCACACCACTGAACACCTAGAAATTTCACTGAGGTGGAAGGGAAGGCCCCTGCATTTTGTTGTATTTATCTCCCAACCTCTGACACGTAAATGCCTTACCAATAAGTCTAGAATAGTTGCTACTTTTTTGCTCACTAGGTCCAGTCAACATGATATCATCAATATAATGGACCAGTGTAATGTCTTGTGGGAGGGAAAAATGATTAAGGTCCCTGCAGACAAGATTATGACATAGGGCTAGAGAGCTGATATACCCCTGAGGTAGGACAGTGAAAGTATATTGCTGACTTTGCCAGCTGAAAGCAAACTATTTCTGGTGGTCCTTACTAACAGCTATTGAGAAAAAAAGCATTTGCCAGATCAAGAGCTGCATACCAGGTACCAGGGGATGTATTGACTTGCTCAAGCAATGATACCACATCCAGAACAGCAACTGCAACTGGAGTTACCACCTGGTTGAGCTTATGATACTTATGATAATCCATTGTCATCCTCCAAGACCCATCTGTTTTCTGCACAGGCCATATAGGAGAGTTGAAGGGAGATGTGGTGGGAATCACCACCCCCTGCATCCTTCAAATCCTTAAGAGTGGCAGTAATCTCTGCAATCCCTTCAGGAATCTGGTATTGCTTCTTATTTACTATTTTGCTAGGTAGAGGCAGTTCTAGTGGTTTATTCGTGGCCTTTCCTAACATAATAGCCCTCACTCCACAAGTTAGCGAGCTAATATGGGGATTCTGCCAGTTGCTCAGTATGTTTATTGCAGGTATACATTCTGGAACTGCGGAAATAATTACAGAATGGGTCCAGGGGCCCACTGGAAAAGTGTGAGATGGACTTGAGCTAAAACTCCATTGACCACCTGGCCTCCATAAGCCCCCACTCTGACTGGAGGACCAGAGTGAAGTTTTGGATCCCCTGGAATTAATGGCACTTCTGAACCAGTGTCTAATAATCCCTGAAAAATCTGATTATTTCCTTTTCCCCAGTGCACACTTACCCTGGTGAAAGGCCATTGGTCTTCTTGAGGAAAGCTTTGAGGAAGATTAGCAGTATAAATTTGTGGCAGTATAACAGGGTCCTCCCTCAAAGGGATCTAGCCTCACCCTCATTCAAGGGGCTCTGGGTCTGTAAACTGTCTCAAGTCTGGAAATTGATCTCTGTTTCTGTAATTCACATTAGACTTCTGTTCATGTGACCTAGAACTCTTTTGTTTATGCAGCTCAAACAAGAATTTAGTAGACTGCCCATCTACTGTACTTCTAGGTACCCCATGCTCTTCTAGCCAATGCCACAAATCTTTGTGAGTCAGACTATTTTGACTTCTGCTTTGAGTCTGCTGTCCATTATGACAGCCATGTCCACCTTGTCTTTGGTGATTAAGTGCTGCTACGTGGCTTCTGCCAACTCAGGATCCAGTCATCCACATTGTGTTAAGGATTCAGCTCACTGACAGCAGTTCCCACAGTAATATCTGACCTACAGAGAAGGACAACTACAGAGCTCTTCAGGGATGATGGCACTAGTCTCACAAATTTATTTCTCACAGTTCTGGTAAAAGGTTCATTCTCCAGACATTCCTGAGGTGTATGAGCAGGCTTTCCTTGATAGAGCCACTTTAACATTCCAGTCTCACTAAGCCTCTGGATTCCCTCATCTGCATTATACCAGGGCAGTTCTGGCGTTTCAACCTCAGGTAATGTCAGCCACTTTTGATCCATGTTTCAGCCAACAAGCCAAACTGTTAATGCCTTTTCTAACCCCTGGAGCCCATTAGTGGGCCCATATCAATAAATTCAGCATGATCCACTTTTATATTCCTCCCACCATTATCCCCCACCCTTAAAATCCATTGCCACACATATTTCCCTGATTTCTGTCTATGTAAATTGGAAAACCCATACAGTTCTTTTGGAGTAAAAACGTACCTCCTCATGAGTGATACTTTGTACCTCACCTTTTAGGGCCTGTTGGGACTTTAACCTAGTTATAGGTCTGGAAGAAATGAAGGGTGGTGGGGGTGGGTCATGAAAAGAATTAGAAGTATCTTCTAAGCCATTTGCCCCAGGGCATTCATTTGCAGCTGCTTACAAGAGACTCATCTCAGACAAGGGGATACAAATAGACTGAAAGTGAACGGAAGGAGGGCAGGCCACGGTGGCTCAGCAGGCAGAGTTCTTGCCTGCCATGCCAGAGACCCAGGTTTGATTCCCAGTGCCTACCCACGCAAGAAAAAAAAAGTTAAAGGATGGAAAAGATGTTCCACACAAGTTGTACCCAAAAGAAAGCAGGAGTAGCTATACTAATATCAAACAACATAGACTTTAAATGTAAAGACATCAAAAAAGACAAAGAAGGACATTATATATTAATAAAAGGCACAATTTACCAAGAAGAAATAACAATTATAAACGTTTATGCTCCCAATCAAGGAGCTCCAAAGGACATGAGACAGACATTTACAAAACTGAAGGGAGCCACTAAGATGTTTGAACAATAGTAGTAGGACACTTCAATACACCACTCTCCTAGATAGAACAACCAGATGGAAGATCAACAAGGAAATAGAGAACTTAACTACTTGGTAAATTAATTAGACCTAAAGGACATATATAGGTCGTTACACCCCAAAACACCAGGATATACATACGTCTCTAGTGTGCAAAGAACATTCTCCAGAATAGATAATATCCTGGGGCACAAAACAGGTCTTAATAAATTTTAAGACATTGACATTATTAAAAGCACTTTCTCTGATCACAATGAAATGAAGCTGGATATCAATAACCACCAAAAAATGAGAACTTTCACAAATATATGAAGATTAACACACTCTTAAACCACCAGCAGGTCAAAGAATAAATTGGTAGAGAAATCAGTAATCTGCAGATGAATGAAAATGAGAATACAATATACAGGAACTTACAGGATGAAGCAAAGTTTGTGCTGAGAGGGAAATTTATTGCCCTAAATGCCTATATTAAAAAACAAGACAGACCTTTATTGCCTGTTGTTTTTCTAGATGAGCAAAAAAAAAAAAAAAAACACAGAACAAAAATTGAGGACTTAACTGTTCACCTGGAGCAATTGAGAAATAACAGCAAAATAACCCCAAAGCAAATGGAAGAGAAATAACAAAGATTAAAGCAGAGTTAAATGAATGGGAGAGCAAAAGAACAATAGAAAGGATCAAAAAACCAAAAGACTGTTCTTTGAGAATATCAATAAAATCAATGGGCAACTAGCAAGGCTGACAAAGGAAAAAAGAGAGAGGATGCAAATAAACAATATGAGAAATGAAAAGGGGTGCTTTACCACAGACCCTGAAAAAATAAAAGAAATCATAAGATGATACTATGAACAACTATATGCCAACAAACAAGACAATATAGATGAAATGGAAAAATTCCTGGAAACACACAAACAAGCTACACTGACTCAGGAAGAAATAGAAAATCTCAACAAACCAATCACAAGTAAAGAGATTCAATTGGTCATCAAAAATCTTCCTACAGGGGCGGGCCGCGGTGGCTCAGCAGGCAAAGTGCTTGCCTGCTATGCTGGAGGACCTCGGTTCGATTCCCGGCCCCAGCCCATGTAACAAAAACAAAAAAACAAAATACAATAAAACAAGAAAATGTTTAAAGATGTTTCCCTTTCTTCCTTCCTTCCTTCTCTCTGTCTTTCCTTTAAAAAAAAAAAAAAAAAAAAAAAAAAAAAAATCTTCCTACAAAGAAAAGCCCAGGACCAGATGGCACCACAGGACAATTTTATTAAGCACTCCAAAAAGAACTAGCACCAATCCTGCTAAAATTTTTCCAAAAATTTGAGGAAAAAGGAACACTACCTAACTAATTTTATGAAGCTAACATTTTAATACCAAAACCAGATAAAGATGCTGTATAAAAAGGTAAACTACAGGTCAATCTCCCTAATGAACATAGATGCAAAAATCTCAACAAAATACTAGCAAATCTAATCCAACAACACATGAAAAGAATTATACACCACGATCAAGCGGGGTTTCTACCAGGAAAGAAAGGATGATTCAACACAAGAAAATCAATTCACATAATATAGTACATTAACAAATCAAAAGAGAAAAATCACATGATTATCTTGATTGATGCTGAAAAAGCATTTGACAAAATTTAACATCCTTTCCTGGTAAAGACATTTCAAAAGATAGTAATCAAAGAGTGCACGGGTGATTCAGTGGTAGAATGCTTGCCTTTCATGCGGGAGATCCAGGTTCAATTCCCAGACCATGCACCCCCCTGCCCCCCCAAAAAAAGATAGTACTCAAAGTAACTTACTCAATATGATAAAGGGCATATATGAAAAACTGGCAGCTAGCATCATACTCAATGGAGAAAGACTGAAAGCCTTCCCCCTAAGATCGGGCACAAGACAAGGATGCCCTCTGTCACCACTACTACTCAACATTTTACTAGAAGTTCTAGCTAGAGCAATCAGGCAAGAAAAAGAATTAAAAGGCAACCAAACTGGAAAGGAAGAAGTAAAACTTTCACTATTTGCAGATGGCATGATGCTATATTTGGAAAATCCTGAGAAACCTACAACAAAGTTACTTGAGCTAATGAACAAACTTACAAGGTGTCAGCTTATAAAATTAATATGCAAAAATCAGTAATGCTTCTATACACAAACAATGACCTAACTGAAGAGTCAGTTAAGGAAAAAAATTCCATTCAAAATAGCAACCAAAAGAATCAACTACCTAAGAATGAACTTACCTAGGGACATAAAGGACTTGTTCACAGAAAACTACATAACATTGCTAAAAGAAATCAAAGAAGATTTAAATAAGTGGAAAGACATTACCTGTTCATGGATAGGAAGGTTAAATATAGTTAAGATGTCAATTCTACCCAAATTATCTACAGATTTAATGCAGAACCAAACAAAATTCCAACAACATACTTTGAAGCCTTGGAAAAGCTAGTCACCAAATTCACCTGGAAGGGAAAGAGACCCCGAATAGCTAAAAGCATCCTCAAAAAGAAGAACAAAGTGGGAGGATTAACACTCTCTGAATTTAAAACTTATTATAAAGCCACAATGGTCAAAACAGCATGGTACTGGCACAAAGACAGAAGTATTAACCAATGGAATCTAATTGAGAGTGCAGAAACAGACCACCAAATCTACAGTCAATAATTTTTTACAAGGCCCCCAAATCCACTGAACTGGGACGAAATAGTCTTTTCAATAAATGGGCATGGGAGAACTGGATATCAATAGCCAAAAGAATGAAGGAGGACTCTTACCTTACACTCTATACAAAAATTAACTAAAAATGAATCAAACACCTAAATATAAGAACTAGTACCATAAAGATTCTAGAATAAAATGTAGGGAAACATCTTCAAGGCCTAGTAATAGGAGGTAGCTTCCTAATCTTTACACCCAAAGCACAAGCAACAAAAGAAAAAATAGATAAATGGGAACTCCTCGAAATCAAATGCTTCTGCACCTCAAAAAACTTTGACAAAAAGGTGATGAGGGGGCCAACTAAATGGGAGAAAATATTTGGAAATCACACATTGGACAAAGGTTTGACATCTTGTATATATAAAGAAACCATGCAACTCAACAACAAAAGAACAAACAACCCAATTATAAAATGGGCTAAAGATATGAATAAGTACATCTCTGAAGAACAAATACAGATGGCTATGAAGCACATGAAGACATGCTCATTTTCATTATATCAAAAATGAAAGAAAAAATAGAAAACTAAATATCGAGTTGCCCTATGACCCAGCAATACCACTACTTGCTGTATACCCAGAAGAGCTGAAAGCAGTAACAAAACCAGACATTTGCACATCCATCTTCATAACAGCATTATTCACAATTGCCAAAAGATGGAAACAATCCAAGTGTCCAACAACGGAAGAGCAGATAAACTAAATGCGGTATATACATATGATGGAATGTTATGCACCAGTAAGATGAAATGACGTCCTGAAGCATATGAACCTTGAAGACATAATGTAGAGTGAAATAAGTCAGGCACAAAAGGATAGATACTGTATGACTCCACTTTCATGACCATGGTAAAGGTAAAATCAGAGACTTATAATACAGAATATAGGGGACTGGAAGACAGATGGAGGCTAGAGATTGCTGAATGGTTAGCTAATGAGGTTGAACTTAAGTTAAGGGAATGGATAGAAGTAAAGGCAGTTTGTTACTGGGTCTATAAGTAAAACTGCCATATTGAAGGTGAACATGATTGAAAGGAGTTATATAGAGCCATGTATTCCACCTACTAACACTACAAATATAAATAAATTCTTGCATGAACTACTTCAAAGATATGAACCTCGTATAAAGAGTAAATAATACCAGGCTATGGGGTAAAACTATTATCGCATGCTATGGGCTATATTTAACAGGAAAACATCGGCAGTGCCACGGCAATACCAGGGGTAAATAATGGTGGGGGTAGGGGCAAGAGTTAAGCAGAGGTTTGAATTTTCTATTTGGAGAGGGTGTATTTATCAGTTATTTTCTTCTTAGGAGCAATGAAAATTGTCCAAAATTGAGAATATTGATGGACTACCGAATTTGGACATTATACATAATGCCCAATGGATGGGGTAGCTGAAGGATACACTAACTGGGATGTAGAATGGTAAAATGTGGCATATACATTTTATTGAATATTGTGCTGCCACAGAAAGGAATGAAGTCATGCGGCATGCAACGATGTGAATGAACCTGGGAGGCAATATGTAAAACAAAATATGCCAGAAGCAAAAAAGCAAATATTCTATGGTCTCATTTAGAAAATACTTATATGAAAGAGTGTAAGCTCCTCTAGAAATGACATTTAGTTCAGAACTGTAATTGCTATTTCTAGATTTTGAGAGGCTTTGCTATATATGTATATCCTACTATTTCCCTGGAACTCTTAGTACCTGAGTGACACCTAAGACCCAGAGTCGGAGTGCTGCAGGACTGAAAGTCAGCGCCACAACAGACAACTGTTGAGGAAATCGAAGAGATCAGGCTTCAGTCAGAGACAAGAACAAAGCCCACTGGGCTGGGATGAGGTAAATCAGAACACAGGGGGAAGGAGGACATCATTTGTATTTTAGAACTTCACCTACTCTATGAGACCAAAGGAAGAGAGATTTATTTTGCCCAACACCCAAATGTTCTGTAGCACATAATCTTACTCAACCTGTTCTTATAGATCATTTAAACAACCCAAACACATGGAGCCCAGAATGGGAATGAGGGCTTGTAATTCTGAATAGCTTAATGTAACACCCAGACACATCCCAGAGAATGTTAAGTAGATAATTTAAAAGTATAGACAAGGCCCCTTGAGAGATGGGAGAAAAAATATGGAACTATTTACCACCAGGGAAAACCCTGATACTGTCTCAAACATAAGGGATTTCTAAATCAGTAGGCCAAGTCCTTGATCTTGAGGCTTGCTTTTGTGACGTTTATTTATATACCAGAGAAGCTAAGCCTACCTACAGTTATGCCTGAGAAATACTTCCAGAGGACCTCTTTTGTTACTCAGACATAGGCCCCCTCTCTCTCTCTAAACCCAACTCTGCAAGAAAACCACTACCCTCCCCCGCCCTACATGAGCTATCACATCTGCAGGTGAAAATCTCCCTGGCAATGTGGAATATAACTCTCAGAGATGAGCCTGGCCCTGACACTGTGGAGTAAACAATGTCTTCCTACCAAAAGGGCAAACGAAATTGTAACAAATAAGATATCAGTGACTGCGAGAGTCAAATAGAGTGGAGAGGCTATTCTTATGCAAGCTTCAGCTAGATATTGCTATCATCATGATTTGCCAATGCCCCACCAAAACCATTTCTGTCAATCCTAAAGAACACCTAGGGCTCTATGTGAATTTCTACAAGGATTCCATGCAGTATGGTTACTTTCCAGAAATCTACAAACCTCCAGATGGGTACTAGGCCAGATAAATACTGAAACCCAGAAGGGCCAGCCTCTCCAGAACACCAACTAGTTCCATCCCCAAGCCCACATTATCAATAGCCCTTTCCAACATAAAAAAGTTAGAATGGACATGGTGCAAATACCCCAAAATATTGGGAGAAAGATCAATGAAGAAGGTGGAGTTACAACAGAGAGGATAGGATAGGATTTAACAAATGAGTATGAGTGCTGAATCATTATATTGATATTTCCTTTAGTCTCCAGTGTCCTGGAGGCAGCTAGAAAGAAAAACCTAAAATTGTGGAACTGTAACCCATACCAAACTCTGAAATCTGTTCTATAACTAATTGTTGCAGTATGCTTTGAAAGTTATTGCTTAATTGTATATATATCATTTGTCTCACAAACACACACACACACACAAAAGAACATATTGGCCAAGTCCACTGAGGAAGAAAAACTATAGAATTACTAAATTTTCCCACCTGGGAAATCCCTTGATACTCTCTCAAACATTAGGGACCCCCAAGTTAATAGGTGAAGCCTTTGATTTTGAGGCTTGTTCTTATGAAACTTATTATTGTAGCAGAGAAGTTAAGCCTACCTATAATTTGCCTAAGAGATACTTCCAGAGAACCTCTTTTGTTGCTCAGATGTGGCCTCTCTCTCTCTCTAAGATCAACTCTGCAAGTAAAATCATTATCCGTCCCCCTATGTGGGACATAAAATTCAGAGGTATAAGTCTACCTGTCAACTTGGGACATGACTCCCAGGAATGAGCCTCACCTTGGCACCCTGGGATCAACAATAACTTCCTAAGAAAAATGTATAAAATAAATGCTGTAACATTTAAATAAATGTAACAAAGTAAGTTATCAGTGGCTAAATGATACCAAATATAGTTAAGTGGCTATTCTGAAGGTTACCCTTTTGCAAACTTCAGCTAGATATTGCTAATTGCCATGGGATGCCAAGCCCCAACAACAGTGTTCCTGTAAACCCTACAGAATACCCAGGACTCTATCTGAGACTTTATTAAAGTTTCATTCACTAAGTTTATTTTTCAGAAACCTAAAGCCTTCAGATGGTTACTAGGCCAGATAAGCCCTGAAACACAGAGGTATCAGTCTCTCCAAGAGCATCAACCAGTTACACGCACACACACATACACACACACACACATGCATGCATGCATACACACACACATATAGTCAAGAAGTACAACATAATCCAAACAGGATAAACCCTAACAGACCTGCTCTGAGACACATACAAATAAAAATGTCAAATATTAAAGATAAAGAATTTGGAAAACACCAAGAAAAAATCAATTCATCGTATACAAGGGATCCTCAATAAGACTAAATGCTGATTCCTCATCAGAAACCATGGAGGTGAGAAGGTAGTGGTATGTCCTATTTAGGTTACTGAAAGAGAAAAACAGTCAGCCAAAAGCTCTTTATCTGACAAAACTGTCCTTCAAAACTGAGGGAGAGTTTAAGACATTCATGGAGAAAAAAAATTGAGAATTCAACACCAAAAGACCTGCCCTGCAAGAAACGTTACAGAAATTTCTCAGGTAGTAAGGAAAGGAGAGGGTGGACTGGATAAGTACAAAGAAGTGAAGAGCTTCAGTAAAGGTAATTACATAGGTAAATGGAAACCCAATAGTCTGCATCCTCAGTATACAACTCTACTCTTTATTTCCTACAAGAGTCAGAATATAATTGAATAGGAAATCATCATATTTTCTTGAAAGGGACATACAAAATATGAAGAGTTAAGGTGTAGCAAAACTACCTAAAGAGAGGAAATAGAGGACTATGGGAGCAAAGATTGTGCATGCTACTGAAGTTAATAACTTGGTATCACTCTAATTAGTAGGTCATACACTTAGGTTGTTTAATACAAACTCCAGGATAACCACAAGAAAGTATTTTAAAATATACAGAAACAGAAATGAGAAAGGAATCAGTTCAGATGCATCACAAAAGTTCAACTGTACATAAGAGGAAGCTGTAATAAAGAAAAGAGAGACAAGCAAGATGAAAGACATAAAAAACAAAGGACAATGGCAGAAGTAATACCTGTAATGACACTGAATATTAAAAAATTAAGCTCCCCAATCAAAAGAGAAATTGGAACCATGGTGTATACATACAGTGGTACTGAGCAGCCACAAAAAGGAATGAAGTTGTGAGGCATGCAACTAGCTGAACGAACCTTAAGAGTTGTATGTTGAATGAAATGTCAAGAACAAAAAGACATATATTATCATGCCTCAATCATATGGACTAACAACTATAATATAAAAATTCGGTGAACTAAACTTGAGAGCATGGGATGTCAGGTTGGGACATATTGTAAAGGGTCCTAGATTGTAAGCTCTTACAGCCATCATATATATTCAGGAGGTGTAACCATTAATTCTAAATTCTCAAATACTGAGTTGTTTATATAACATGGTCTTTCCCAGAAACTTTGGGTTTTTATGTGACACCTGAGACTCAGAGGTAGAGCTCTGAAGCTATGAAAGTCAGCAGCACCCCATACAGGAACTGTTTAAAAAGTTGAAAAAGCAATTAGACATCAAGTAGAGATATGAATGAAGCTGATCTGGACAGGACTAAGGTATATCAGAAGACTGGGTAAAGGGTGATATTATCCATATTTTAAAACTTCAAATTCTGGGTGAGGCTAAAGGGAGAGATGTTTATTTGGTGCAAAATTTATATTTTGGGTAGTAAATTTCCTAATTTAACTTGTACGGTCAGTTTAATTGAACAGCATAAGTACATATAATTTTGAATACAGCATGAGATTTCATTGGCTTGTCCAGGTTAGTATGATGCCCCGATAAATCCCAGAGTGATCTGGACAGTGAATAAAGAAGTATTTGCAAAGTCCCCTTGGAGATATGGGGAGAAAGGGGGAAATATTCAGCTTCCCCATTTGGAGAATTTCTGATATTCTTGCAGCAGTGGGGATAACCAAATCAATAGGCCAAGATCTTTATCTTGGGGTTTGCCCCTATGAAACTTATTTCTGCAAAGGATAAGCTAAGCCTACTTAAAATGAGGCCTGTCACGCCCAGAGAACCTCTTTTGTTGCTCAGATGTCACCTTTCTCTCTCTAAGCCAACATGGCAAGTGAACTCACTGCCCTACCCACACACCCACCCCGAGGTGGGACATGACTCCCAGGGGTATAAATCCCCCTGGCAGTTTGGAACAGAAATCCAGGGATGAGTGGGGACCCAACATCAAGGGATTGAGAAAAACTTCTTAACCAAAAGGGGGAAGACAGAAATGAAACAAAATAAAGTGTCAGTGGCTGAGAGATTTCAAACAGAGTCAAGAGGTTATCCTGGAGGTTATTCTTACACACTATACTGATATCCCCTTTTTAGTTTATGGTGTTTTGGAGTGGCTAGAGGGAAGCACCTGAAAACTGTAGAGCTGTGTTCCAATAGCCATGTTTCTTAAAGTGATTGTATAATGATATAGCTTTTACAATGTGACTGTGTGATTGTGAAAACCTTGTGTCTGATGTTCCTTTTATCTAAAGTATGGACAAATGATTTTTAAAATATGGATAAAACATAAACAAATAACAGGGTGAACAAATGTTAAAACAAATTGAGTAGATTGAAATACTAGTGGCCAATGAGAGAGAGGTGGAAGGGGTATGGTATGTATGAGTTTTTAATTTTTTCTTTATTTCATTTGCTGGGGTGATACAAATGTTAAAAAAATGATTATGGGATGAATACATAACTATGTGATGATATTATGAGCCACTGATTGTACACCATGTATGGAACGTTTCTCTGTCAAGAACATTTGTATGTTTGTATATTTAGTTTTTACGATAATTTTTTTAAAATCTACCTTAGCATGTAGGATGGATTGCATGGCGTATGAATAAAACTGTTTAAATAAATAAACAGAAAGATACAAGTGCTAGAGAAAACATGGAGAGAATGATGTAAGTATTCGCTTAATAGGTAGGGAAGTAGAATGGTGCAACCCATCTGGAGGGCAATGTGGTGGTTCCACAGGAGGCTAACTACAGGGCTGCCATATGATTCTGCAACCCTGTTAATAGGTATCTACTTTGGAAGAACTGAAAGCAAGTACACAAATGGACATTTGCACACTTGTGTTTATCCAGCAGTATTAATGATTTGCAATGGATGGAGGTGGCCCGAGGGTATGTCAACTGATGAATGGAAGGGCAAACTGTGGGGTATACATACAATGGATTACTGTGCAGCTGCAAGAAGGAATGAGGTTATGAGACATGCAACTAGGTGAGTGAACTTTAAGGACAGTATGCTGTAAAATAAATGAGAAATGAAAAGACAAATACTATAATGCCTCACTAATATGCACTAACTATGATGTGCAAACACTGAGAATTGAATTTGAGAGCACTGAATGCCAAGGGAAGGCTTATTGTAAAGGTTCCTAGATTGTAAGCTCTTACAGCAGTCACATCTATTCCTGAGTTGTAACGGTTATTTCTAAATTCTGAGATGCTGAGCTCATTGCATATAGCCTGATTGTTCCCTGAAACTTTGGATATCTGTGTGACAGCTAAAGTTCTTCAGCTATGAAAGTCATCAATACCCCATACAGCAACTGTTTAAAAACCTGAAAAAGAGATCAGACTTCTGGTTAGGACTAAGGCAAATCAAACTAAAAGGTAAAGGATTATATTACCTGTGTTTTAAACTTCAACTTCTGTGTGAGACCAAAGGAAAAGAAAGATGTTTTTTGGTGCAAAATTTATATTTTTGTAGCACACTATCTAATTTAACTTGTATGGTCAGTTTATTAGAACACCATAATTACATGGAAACATGAATAGGGAGTGAGATACATTATGTTGAGTGAAATCAGCCAGAAACAAAAGGACAAATACTGTATGGTCTCACTAGTATAAATTAACATTAATGAGTGAACTTTGGGAGTTAATGTTGAGAACACAGGTTACTAGGAGCTAGAAAGAGGGTAGAGATTGAGCATTAGATACCGAAAGAATGTTCAACAAGATTGATTGTAGACATCCAGAAATGGATAGCACAATACTATCTGATAGTTGCACAATATTGTACATGCATTGAACAAGCTGAGTGTGAGTCATATTATATAGTTAAATTTTTTAGTTTTTAGTGTAATAGAATAACTAGAAGGAAATATTTGAAACTGTTAAACTGTAATCCAGTAGCCTTGATTTTTGCGTAAACAAGGCATTGAAACACCCCTCCACTGATCACTGTTGTGTCATCAGACACTGCTGAAACCCTGTTCTCATACCCTTGCCATAACCCTTATAATCCCTTGCACTTCCCCCGTCCCCTCTGGAGAGCATTAACTTCCATTTCCTCACCAGTTGCCTCTGGGAAAGAATTCTTCTCCTTATCGTAAGTCCCAATAAAATTCATGTCTAACAACAACAAAAAAAAACTATCTTAGACACAAAGACACAAGTGGATTGAAAGTGAAAGAATGGGAGAAAATATTCCATGCAAATAGTAATCAAAAGAGAGCTGAGGTGGCTATACTAATATCAGACAAAATAGACAAAGTAAAAAAACTGTTATAAGAGAAAAAAAAAAAGACACAACAGTTATCCCTTCTGCATCATGGGATTTAGGAGTGTGGTACTCCTACAATCTGGAAAATTCATTTTCAAGATTTCAGGAAACTCCCTAGCTGCCTCTTGATTGACAGACACTGCCTCTCCCATTACTTATACATTGCATAGGTTAAACCTTTGTTAAATTTTTTCAAACCAGCCCTTGCTGACTTGAATCCATACAGGCAGACCCTTCACCTTCATTTTCCTTTAGGGAAGCTGTCCTGGTTTGAAACTCTTATGTACCCCCAGAAAAGCCACGTTTGTTGTTTTTTTTAAATATTCCTATTCAAGAAAAAAAATACACTTAGAACCACCGAAAGTGGATACTTTAGTTAGCTTAACCATAGGCATATTTAAATTAAGTATTCAAATAATACTGTAAAGCCTGTGTTTGCCCAGTAAGTTTCATAAACCAATTTAAAATTAAGGCAACAAGGGGAAAAAAATCTGCAAATTCCGATAGCACAGTTTCTTAAATTCTAAATATTAAACACTAATTTAAATACATTTGATTAGCTGTCAAAACTGTGAATGTTCTCAAAATATCATTAAAAACTTACTATAAATATCTATATTACTAAAGTAATGGCCTATGTTACTAGACACTTTACTGATTTTAGGAAAATATGAAGATACAAATGTTTTTACAATTAACATATAAACATCAGGTTTGAAAGGATTTATGTACCCTAGAAAAGCCATGTTTTAATCCTAATCAGTCTTATGGGAGCAACAGTTTCTTTTAATTCCTATTCAGCACTATAGGTCGGAAACTTGATTGAGTTATCTCCATGGAGATGTGACTCAACCAATTGTGGGTATTGAACTTAATTAGATGGCGACGTGTCTCCACCCGTTCTACGTGGGACTTGATTAGTTTACTGGAATCCTATAAAAGAAGCATTTTGGATAAAGCTTCAGAATGCTGCAGAACCACAAAGCAGAGAATCCACCAGCCAGCAACTTTTGGAGATGAAGAAGGAAAATGCCTCCTTGGGAGCTTCATGAAGCAGGAAGCCTGGAGAGGAAGCTAGCAGATGCCATGTTCGCCATGTGCCTTTCAGATGAGAAAGAAACCACGACCCTGTTTGCTATGTGCCTTTCCACTCGAGAGAGAAACTCTGAATTTCATCGGCCTTCTTGAATCAAGGTATCTTTCCCTGAATGCCTTAGATTGGACATTTCTATAGACTTGCTTTAATTGGGACATTTTCATGGCCTTAGAACTATAAACGTGTGACTTATCAAATTCCTTTTTTCAAAAGCCATTCCATTTCTGGTATATTACATTCTGGCAGCTAGCAAGCTAGAACACTACCTAAAATGGATATCTTAGTTAGCTTATCTATAGGCATGTTTAAGTATCTAAATAACCATTGTAAAGCCTATTTGTACAATAGGTTTCATAAACCAATTTAAAATTAAAGCTAGGAAAGAATAAACTACAAATACAGATATTTTTCTTAAATTATAAATATTAAACACTACATTAAGTACCAATTGATTATCAAAACTGTGTATGTTCTCAAAATATCAAGTAGAAAGTTATTACATATATCAACTTTGCTACAGTAGGGACTGATGTTACTAAATTTTTTCAAATTTTTTATTTCAGGTATTTATTTTATCTAATATTACAACAGCTACCTATAATTTTTCACTGTTCTTTTTGTTGTTGTTGTTGTAAAATATTACATATATATACAAAGCAAAGAAAGAAAAAAAAGCAATAATTTTCAAAGCACACTTCAAAACAAGCAACTACAGAACAGGTCCCAGAGTTTGTCATGGGCCACCATTCCCTTATCTCAGATTTTTCCTTCTAGCTGCTCCAAAGCACTGCAGGCTTTAGCAGAGTCATCATAATGAAACCATACAGTATCTGTCCCATTGTTTCTGACTTATTTCACGCAAATCATTATGTCCTCAAGGTTCATTCACACTGTCATATGTTTTGGGACATCATTTTGTGCAACTGCTGCATAATATTTCATCATATGTATATTCCCCATTTTGTTTATCCACTTGTCTGTTGATGGGCGCTTGGACTGTTTCCATCTCTTGGCAATTGTGAATAGTGCCACTATGAACATTGGTGTGCAAATGTCTGTTCATGCCACTGCCCACAACTCCTCTGGATATATACTAAGTATTGGTATTGCCGGGTCATAGAGCAACTCAACATTTAATTTTCTGAGGAATCGCCAAACTGACAACCACAGCAGCTGAACCATTATACATTCCCACCAGTGATAAATAAGTATTCCAGTTTCTCCACATCCTCTCTAACATTTATAGTTTCCTGTTTGTTTAATAGCAACCATTTTTATAGGTGTGAGGTAATATCTCATTGTCATCATAATTTGCAACTCCCTTAGAGCCAATGGAGATGAGCAGCATTCTTCATGTACTTTGTAGACATCTGTATTTGCTCTTCAGAAAGCTGCCTATTCATATCCTCTGCCCA
This sequence comes from Tamandua tetradactyla, assembly GCF_023851605.1. NCBI lineage: Eukaryota > Metazoa > Chordata > Mammalia > Pilosa > Myrmecophagidae > Tamandua > Tamandua tetradactyla. Next base: position 57,601,572 of record NC_135346.1, read on the forward strand.
TTTTATAATTGGGTTGTTTATTCTTTTGTTGTTGAGCTCTATAATCTCTTTATGTACACAGACATGAAGTCTTTATCTGATAAGTGGTTTCCAAATATTTTCTCCCATTGAATTGGCTGTCTCTTCACTTTTTTAACAAAGTCCTCTAAGGCACAGAAGTTCTTGATCTTAAGGAGTTCCCATTTTTTATTTTTTCTTTCACAGCTTGTGCTTTAGGTGTAAAGTTTAAGAAGCTACTTCCTATCACTAAAAGATGTTTCCCTACATTTTCTTCTATCAGTTTTATAGTACTGACTCTTACACTTAGGTCTCTAATCCATTTTTAATTAATTTCTGTATAGGGTGTAAAGTAGGGGTCCTCTTTCATTCTCTTGGCTGTTGAAATCCAGTTCTCCCATGCCCATTTATTGAAGAGACTATTCTGCCCCAGTTCCATGTGTTTGGGGCCCTTATCAAAGATCAAATGTCCATAAATTTAGTGGTCAGTCTCTGTCCTCTCAATTCTACTCTATTGGTTAATCTTTCTATCTTTGTGCCAGTACCATGCAGTTTGGACCACTGTGGCTTTACAGTAAGCTTTAAAGAAAGTGATAGTCTCACTTTGCTCTTCTTTTTTAGGATATCTTTAGCTATTCAGGGTCTCTTCCCCTTCAATATACATTTGATAACCAGCTTTTCCAAATCTCCAAAGTAGGTTGTTGGGACTTTAATTTGTATTGCACTGAATCTGCAGATGAGTCTGGGTAGAACTGACATCTTGATCACAGTCAACCTTTGATGAGCATGGAATGTCTTTCCATCTATTTGGGTCATTTTTAATTACTCTTAGCAAACTTTTAGTAATTTTCTGTGTATAGGTCCTTGACATCCTGGTGAGGCTTATTCCTAGATACCTAATTCTTCTGGTCATTATTATGAATGGAATTTTCTACTTAGTTGTCACCTCAGATAGGTCATTGCTTGTGTATAGAAACATTGCTGATTTTTGCACATTAATCTTGTATCCCGCCACTTTGCTGAATTTGTTTATTAGATCGAGTAGCTTTGCTGTAGATTTCTCAGTTTTCTAAGTGTCATGTCATCTGCAAATATTGAAAGTTTTACTTCTTCCTTTCCTATTTGGATGTCTTTTATTTTTCTCTCCTGTCTAATCACTCCAGCTAGGACTTCTAATACAATGTTGAATAATAGTGTTCTTATTCCCAATCTTAAGGGGAAGTTTTTCAATTTCTCACCATTAAGTATAATGCTGGCTATAGATTTTTCATATATGTCTTTCATGACATTGAACAAATTTCCTTTGATTCCTAACTTTTGAAGTGTTTTTATGAGGAAAGGATGCTGGATTTTGTCAAACACTTTTTTAGCATCAATCAATATGATCATGTGTTTTTTTCCCTTTCAATTTGTTAATGTACTGTATTTCGCTGATTGATTTTCTTATGTTGAACCACCCTTGTATTCCTGGTATGAATTCCACTTGGTCATGGTGTATAATTATTTTAATGTGGTGTTGTATTCAATTTATTAGTATTTTGTTAAGAATTTTTGCATTTATGTTCATTAGGATATTGGTCCAATTTTCTTTTCTTGTATCATCTTTATCTGATTTTGGTATTAGAGTGATGTTAGCTTCATAAAATGTATTAGGTAGTGTCTTTTTTCCTTAATTTTTTGGAAGAGTTTGAGCAGGATTGGCATTAGTTCTTTTTGAAATGTTTGATAAAATTCTCCTGTGAAGCCATCTGGTCTTGGGCTTTTCTTTGTGGGAAAATTTTTGATGACTGATTGAATCTCTTTACTTGTATTTGGTTTGTTGAGATCTTCTATTTCCTCTTGAGTCAGAATAGGTAAATCATGTGTTTATAGGAATTTGTCCATTTCATCCAAATTGTCTAGTTTGTTGGCATATTGTTGTTCATAATAGCCTCTTATGATATTTTAAATTTCTTCATGATATATGGCAATGACCCCCTTCTCATTTATATATTTGTTTATTTGTGTCCTCTTTTTTTTTTATTCATTAGTCTAGCTAGGGTCCATCAGTTTTATCGATTTCCTCAAACAACCAAGTTTTGCTTTTGTTTATTCTATTGTCTTATTGTTCTCCAGTTTGTTTATTTCTGTTTTAATCTTTATTATTTCTCTTCTTTTATTTTCTTTGGCATTTAGTTTGCTGTTCTTTCTCTAAGTTCTCCAGATAAGCAGTTAAATTCTCAAGTTTTGCTCATTCTTATTTTTTAATATAGGCATTTAGGGCAGTAAATTTCCATCTCAACACTGCCTTTGCTTCATCCCATATTTTGATATGCTGCATACTCATTCATTCATCTCCAAATATTTACTGATTTCTCTAGCAATTTCTTCCTTGACCCAATGATTATTTAAGAGTGTGTTGTGTTGTTTAATCTCCATATATTTGTGAAAGCTCTGGTGATTATTAATTTCCAATTTCATTTCATTGTCATCAGAGGAAGTGCTTTGGATAACTTCGATCTTACCAAATTTATAAAGACTCAATTTGTGTCCCAGCATATGATCTATCCTGGAGAACGTTCCATGTGCTCTACAGAAGAATGTATATCCTGGTGTCTTGGGGTATAATGAACTCTATATGTCTATTAGATCTAATTCATTCATCCCATTTTTTAGGTTCTCTATTTCCTTGTTGATCCTCTGTCTTGTTGGTCTATCTGTAGTGGAGACTGGTGCATTGAAGTTTCCCACTATTACTGCTGATATGTCTATAGCTCCCTTCAGTTTTACAATGTGTGCCTCATGCACTTTGGAGCTCCTTGATTGGCAGCATGCACATTTATGACTGTTATTTCTTGTTGGTGAATTATCACGTTTATTAATATGTAGTGTCCTTCTTTGTCTCTTATGGTATTTTTATATTTAATATTTAAAGTCTATTTTGACTGATAATAGCATAGCTACTCCTGCTTTCTTTTTGGTTACAGGTTGAACAGAACATCTTTTACCATCCTTTCACATTCGATCTAACTGTGTCCTTGAGTCTAAGATACGTCTCTTGTAAATAGCATATAGATGGACTACGCTTTATAATCTATTCTGCCAGTCTGCATCTTTTAATTGGTGAGTTAGTCATTCACATTCAAAGTAATTACTGTAAAAGTGGTTTTTGACTCTACCATCTTGTCCTTTGTTTTTTTGTCAGTTCTAAATATTATTTTCCTTCTCTCTCTTTTTTCTTTAAATTACCATTACTCATATTCTTCAATTCTGTGCCCTCATCCATACCTCCCTCTCACGTCTTTTTCTTTTTTCAGCCGACAGGACTCCCTTTAGTATTTCTTGTAGGGTAGCTCTATTGTTGACCAGTTCTCTGAATCTTTGTCTTTGAAAATTTTAATTTCTCCCTCAATTTTGAAGGATAACATATTTGGATATAGAATTTTTGGCTGAAAGCCTTTCTTATTCAGGTTCTTAAATATATAAGATCACTGCCTTCTTGCTTCCTTGGTGCCTGTTGTGTAGTCTGAAGTCAGCCTCATATGCTTTCCCTTGTATGTAGTAGATATGCTTTGCTTGTGCTGCTTCAGGACTTTCTGTTTCTCTTCAACAACTGACAGTTTGATTAGTATGTGTCTTGGAGTAGGCTTGTTTAGATTTATTCTATTGGGAATTCATTGGGCCACTCTGATTTGCATATTTATGCCTTTTATAAGGGTTGGGAAGTTTTCCCCAACTATATTTTCAACTAACTTTCCCCACCCTTTACTCTTTACTTCTCCTTCTGGGACACCAATGATTCTTCTATTTGTGCACCTCTTGTTGTCCATCACCATCACTTCCCTAAGATCCAGTTGCATTTTTTTCCATCTTTTTGCCATTTGTTCTTTTGTGTTCTATTGTTCTATCTTCTAGCTCACTTATTCTTCCTTCTGTTTCTTGGAATCTGCTACCATGTGTATCTAGTATATTTCTAATTTTGTCTACTGTATTTTTCATTTCTGTGAGATCTCCTGTTTTTCTATTTAATCCTCCAAATTCTTCTTTATTCTCTTCTAGTGCCTTCCTGATATCCTTAATTTCTCTATAAATATCCTTGAGTAGTTCTGTATTCTGTGTCCCCTCTGGAATTTTTATTTGGTTATTTGACTGGGTCATTTCTGCTTAGATCTTCATGTGCTTTGTGATTGTCCGCTGTGTTCAGGGCATTTGTTTATCTTGACATGGTTATTTTGCAAGTTGGTTTCTTTCACTCTTCTAATGTTCTGTATTTACTTTTCAATAAAGGTTTCCTCTTGTACTTGGTTTGTTGTTATTCTCCACCAAATCAAAGTCCAGATCTCATATAAGGGATAAATTCAACTTGTGGATCTATTAGAAGCTAGTCTGGGATGCATGGGTACTTCAGGTGGAGAACCAGGCTTAACTCCAGGCCCAAACACCAAAAAAACGACAATGAAAAAAAATAATAAAATAAAATAAGAATATAATTTAAAAATCAAATTCAAAAGCAAGAACAACAACAGAACACACTATGCTGGTTTGAAAGAATTATGTACCCTAGAGAAGCCATGTTTTAATCCTGATGGAAGCAACTGTTTCTTTTAATCCCTATTCAGTCCTATAGGTTGGGGATTAGATTATCTCTACGGAGATGTGACTCATCCAATTGTGGGTATTAACGTTGATTAGATGGAGACGTGACTCACCCATTCCAGGTGAGTCTTGATACTTTACTGAAAATCTTTAAAACAGGAAACATTTTTTGGAAAGAACAACAGAGCCACAAGAACCATGAGAGCCCATGCCGCCAGAGAGCTTTGGAGATGAAGAAGGAAAATGCCCCCGAGTCTTTCTCTCAAGACTTCATGAAACAAGAAGTCTTGAGAGAAAGCTAGTGACGTCACCATATTCACCATGTGCCTTTCCAGTTGAGAGAGAAACCCTGAACTTCATTGATGTTCTTGAACCAAGGTATCTTTCCTTGGATGCCTTAGATTGGACATTTCCATATCCTTGCTTTAATATGGACATTTTCACAGCTTTAGAACTATTAAAAAAAAAACTACCAACTTATTAAATTCCCCTTTTTAAAATCCATTCCATTTCTGGTATATTACCTTCTGACAGCTAGCAGATTAGAACCCACACCTCAACACTAGTAGGCCCAGAATAAAAAGGAGGTACCCAAAGATACTGGGAATGAAGTTAGATTGGTGCCCACCAAAGGGAGAGGAAATTTAAGAAAATAATAATAATAAATGAAATGGAATAATAAAAAATATATGAAATAAGAAATAAAAAATAATCAATAAAAATATAAAATATCTATAAAAATAAAAATAATGAAAAGACAATTATGCTACTAATAAAAATGCATAGAAAGAATATATCATAAAAAGGGAAAGAAAAAAGGAATATTAAGGAAAAATAAAAACGAAGGCAGATAGGGAGTTAGCCTACCTTCACTTACCCATTCTCGCCAGCAGGTAGCATATCTGAGTCTCCTTCTCTCTCAGCCCTGCACCCCTTGGCCAGCAGCAGCTCAAGGATGCAGTGCTCAGTGGGTTGGCTGCTCCCTGTCCACAGCAGCAATATTCTTTTAATCCCAAACCAATATTGTAGGGTGGGATCTTTTGATTAGGTAGCTTCCATGGAGATGTGACACACCCAAATGTAGGCGTGACCTTTTGACTAGATTATTTCCGTGGAGGTGTGACCCTCACCCACTGAAGGTAGATCTTGATTAGTTTACTGGAGTCCTTTAAAAGGGGGAGCATTTCGGAGAAAGCTCAGATGCCAACATTTGGAGATGCTCATAGTGCCAACAAAGATGTTTAGAGAAACCTGGCCACAGATGCTTGAAGAGAAATCTCCAGACCTAGGAGAAGCTAAGCTAAGAGATTAAATCCAGAGTTTTGCCCCAGAGCACCTAAGTGAGGGCCCACAGATGCTTAAAGAGGAAGCCACTGGAACCAGAAGCAACAGAACCAGGAACAAGGGCCAGCAGACACCAGCCACATCACTTCCATGTGACAGACATCGGCCTTTCTTCAGAGTCAAGGTATTTTTGTCTGGATGCCTTAGTTTAGACATTTTTAAGACCTTAGAACTGTAACCTTGTAACTTCATAATTCCCCTTTATATAAGCTGGTCCAAAAAAAAAAAAAAAGATGATCTATTTCTGGTATATTGCATTCCAGCAGTTTTAGCAAACCAAAACAGATTTTGGTGCCACAGAAGTGGGGTGCTGTGATTTTCAAATACCAAAAATGCTGGAATGATTTTTTACATGGATAAGGGGAAGTTTCTGGGAGAATTGTAAGGAGGTGAATAGGAAAAGACTAGATTGCTTTGAAGAGATTGTAGATTGTTGGTAGAAATATGGATGTTAAAGGTATTTCTAATGAGACTTTAGACAGAAATAATGAATATGTCATGATAAACTAGAAGAAAACTGACCCTTGTTTTAAAGTGGTAGAGAATTTGGGAAAATTGAGTACTGGTATTGAATGGAAAGGAGAATTTAAAAGCAATGAGCTGGGATACTTAATAGAGGAAATTTCCAAAATAAATGTGGAAAGGGCAGCCTGGTTTCTTCTTGAGGCTTATAATAAAATGTGACAGGAAAGGGATAAGCTGAGAAATGAACTCTTGCATACACAGAAAACAAAAATCGATGGTCTGAAAAATCCTGGGTGTCCAGAAAGTAAGACCCCAGAGGCTAGTGCCCCATGTGAGGATTTAACCAAACATGGAAGCATTCAGCCAATACAGGACAAGTGAGGATTGGGGATGGAGTTATCCAGAAAGGATATGTGGAAGGTCCTATTTTCTGATGGCTTTGATCCCTGTATGCTACATGCTTAATTAAAAAAAAAATTGTGAGATTTGTATAAACAGAACTACTGCCAGCCTGGACTAAAACGGACAGAAAAGGGAAAGGTTGAAGGAAAAATTATGTCAAAAGCAGAACAATGGAAGCCAAGGTCTGAAGCCAGGAAATCTCTGGCCAGGAGAGCAGATTCACTCACGCATGTGGGGAAAGAAAGGGTGAGTTTGCCCCAAAGGCAGAGAGCTGGCCTTCTGCCTCAATGTTCAGGAAGTTTTGGTGCCCCAGGCCTCAGAGAGGCTGGAGCATATTCCTTTGGGATTTGGAGGAACTTTGTTGCCGCTCCGTTGTTCTGAGGGGGTTGAGCATGTGCACTGGAGATGGAAGAAAGTCCAGGTATTGCCCCGATGCTTGGAGAGTGTGGAGCTGAGGAAAAGGTGGTCTCCCAAAAGTTCCTCAGTGTTACAACCCTTATCCTAGTGCTTCGATAATACAGGGCCACTGCATAAGCCTTTGGAAAGGGTGGGATAGCTGTTCTCCCAAGTCCCAAGGATGATAAATGACTTTCAGACTTTGAAATCTAATGGAGTTTGTCATGCAGGTTTTAGGAACTGTTTGGGACCTTTGACCCATGTTTTCCTTTCGATTCCTCACTATGGCAATGGGAATTTTATCCTATGATTGTCCCTCCTTTGTATACTGGAAGCATAAGCTTCACAGGCCCACAACCAGAGGAGAATTCTTCCTTAGGACAGAACATGACTATAAGTGACTTGGTGAGATTTGGTACTGTTTTTGACTTGGTATTATATTTGAAATTGTTACTGAAATGGTTTAAGGCTTTTTTGCAATATTGTGATGGAATGAATGTATTTTGTAAATGGAAAGAACATAACTTTTGGGGTTCAGAGGGTGGAATATGCGAATTTGAACTGAGATATAACCCCAGAAAAGCCATGTTTTTTTCATCTAGTCCAATCTTGTGGGGTGGGATCTTTATATTAGGTTGTTTTCATGGGGATGTGAAACACCCAAATGTGGGTATGGCCTTTTGATTAGATTATTCCATGGAGGCGTGACCCCCACCGAGGGTGGGTCTTGATTTTTTTACTGGATTTCTTTAAAAGGAGAAACATTTTGGAGAAAGCACAAATGCAGATATTTGGAGATCCCTGGGGTGTTGACAGAGATGTTTAGAGAAGCCATATGAAACCAGGACACAGATGCTTGAAGAGAAGAAATCTCTGGTCATGAGAGATACTAAGCTAAGAGATGAAACCCAGAGTTTTGCAAAGCAGCTAAGTGAGGGCCCACAGACACTTAGAGAGATAACCACTGGAATCAGAAGCTGGAAGCAACAGAACCAGGAACAAGAACCAGCAGATGACAGCCACATGCCTTCATATGTGACTGACATCAGCTTGTCTTCAGAGTCAAGGTATCTTTCTCCAGATGCCTTAGTTTGGACATTTTTAAGGCTTTAGAATTGTAACCTTGTAACTTTACAAATCCCCTTTATTAAAGTTGATCCAGGGTGGTGCAATGGTGGCTCAGTGGCAGAATTCTCACCTGCCATGCCAGAGACCCAGATTCAATTTCCAGAGCCTGCCCATGCCAAAAACATGCTGATCCATTTCTGGTATATTGCATTTCGGAAGCTTTGGCAAAGCAACCGAAACAGAAGCATAAAAGAACTTAGCCTTTTCTCATATGATGCTAGAGTCTATTGGAATGCCTTTTTTATAACAATCCTGTACCCAAAAGAATGCTGCACTTTCTATGCGAGAGAGACGTGAAATCTCATGGTTTATGCAAATGTTTTGCAGTCGTTGTTTCTTATGCCAACCCATGATATAGCAAAACCACAATGCAGAAAGTCACAATGTGGAAGGGATAATTATGTATGTTAATAAAAGGATAAATCCACAAAGAATAAATAATAATCATAAACACTTATGCACCTAATTACACAGCCCTTAAATATAAGAGGCAAATATTGGCAAAACTGAAGGAAGAAATAGGTCCCAGTACAATAATAGGAGGCTCAATATGCCAAGTTCCCCAGAGGATGAAACATCTAGACAGAAGTTCAACAAGAAAACAGAGAAGTTGAACAATATGCAAAATGAACTAGACCTAGCAGACATATAGAGAACACTGTACCCCAAAATAGCAGATTACATATTATCTTCTCAAGTGCACATGGATCATTCTCCAGGTACAATCACATGTTAAGTCATTAAACAAGTCTCAATAAAATTTAAAAGATTTAAATTATACAAAGAATCTTCTCTGACCACAGTAGAATGAAGTTAGAGGTCAATAAGAGAAGAATTCGAAAATACACAAATATATGGAAGTTAAACAAAACACTCAAACAATTAAATGGGTCAAAGAAGAAATTACAAGGGAAATCAGTAAATATCTTGAGATAAATGAAGATGACAACACAATAAAATGAAACTTACGGGATGCAGCAAATGCAGTGCTACGATGTAAATTTATAGCCCTAAATGTTTATATTTTAAAAGAAGAAAGAGCTCAAATCAGAAACCTAACCACATAGCCAGAGGAACTGAAAAAAAAAAAAAACCAGCAAGCACCCAAAGTGAACAGATGGAAGGAAATAACAAAGATTATAGCATAAATAAATGAAATAGAGATGAAATAGAGAATTTTTTAAATAGAGAGAATTAATAAAATAAAACTAGCTCCTTGAAAAGATCAGTTAAATTGACAAATCTTTAGCTAGACTAAAAAAGAGAGAGAAGATGCAAATCATTAAGATCAGAAAGAAAAGGGAGAATATTACTACTGACCCCACAGAAATAAAAAGGATCACAAGCAGATACAATGAACAACTCTATGCCAACAAATTCCATAACCTAGATAAAAGGGACAAATTCCTATAAACACACAAACAACCTACACTGTCTCTAGAAGAAAAAGATCTCAACAGACCAATTACAAGTAAAGAAATTGAATCAGTAATCAATATTTCCCAGGACCAGATGGCTTCACAGGTCAATCCTATCAATCATTCAAAGAATTAATACCAATTCTGCTCAAACTCTTCCAAAAAATTGAAGAGAAGGGAACACTTCCTAATTCATTCTACAAAACCAACATCACTCTCATGAAGGATACCACATGAAAAGAAAATTACAGACCAATATCTCTGATGCATATAGATGCAAAAGTCTGCAACAAAATATTAGCAAACTGAATCCAAAAGCACATTAAAAGAATTATACATCATGATCAAATGGGATTTATCCCAGCAATGCAAGGTGGTTCAATATAAGAAAATCAATTAATGTAATACACCACGTTGATAGAACAAATAAAAAATACAACATGATCATCTCAATTGATGTAGAAAAGACATCTGTCAAAATCCAGCACCACGTCTTGATTAAAAAACTTAGAAAACCAGGAATAGAAAGAAATTTCCTCATTATGATAAAGTGCATATATGAAAAACTTATTGCTAACATCACACTCAATGATGAAAGACTGAAAACTTTCCCTGTAAGATCAGGAAAAGACAAGGATGCCCACTCTCACCACTGTTATTCAACAATATACTAGAAGTTCTAGACAGACCATTAGACAAGAAAAAAAAATAAAAGTCATCTAAATTGGAAAGTGAAGAAGCAAATTTTTCCCTATTTGCAGATGACATAATCCTATAAATAGAAAGTTCAGAAACCCTACAACAAAGCTACTAGAGCTAATAAATTCAGCAAAGTGGCAGAGTACAACAATACGTGAAAAATCAGGAGTACTTTTACATACTAGTAGTAAACAATCTGAAGAGGAAATTAAGGAAAAAATCCACTTACAATAGAAACTAAAAGAATCAAATATCTAGGAATAAATTTAACCAAGGATGTAAAGGACTTATACATGGAAAACTACAAAATATTGCTGAAATAAATCAAAGAAAATCTAGATAAATGGAAGCACAACATTGTGAATGCAATTAATACCACTGAATTAAATATTTTAATGTGGCTAAACGGAGAAATTTTAGGTTGTATATACGTCACCTGAATATTTTTTTAAAAAAACAAGAGAACTGTAAAAATATAATAAAATTTCTTAAGTTACTGAAATATCTAGTCAGCATTCAAATTTCCACTTGTTTTAAAATGTCATTTTTTTCTATTTTAGTTTGACTTACAATCCAAATAAAGTCCACACATTGATACTGAGTGATAGGTTCCACAACTTTTTAAGTAAGTTATATGACTTTATTCATTCAAAACAAAACAAGGGTGGGTCATGGTGGCTCAGTAGGCAGAGTTCTCGCCTGCCACACCAGAGACCTGGGTTCAATTTCCAGGGCCTGCCCACGCAAAAAAAAAAACAAAACAAAAATGCATATGCTTTGATCTAGTGAACCCAGTCTTAGTGATCTAAGGCAGAATCTATGAGAATATTATGATGTCACTGCAATGACAAAAAAAAACTAAACACAACTTTAATGCCCTCAATGGAGGAAGAGTGAACAAATGTGGTATAACTATATTATGAATAATTATCACTATTAAAAAAATAAAGCTGGATCTATAGCTATATCTGGTGAGCTACCCTGATGGATTAAGCATGGATGTAGCTTAGAAATCTATATACTTTATGATTTCATATTTGTAGAAGCAAATGACAAACTCAGATTTACTATATGTGTATATGTGTGTATTTCCTTGCAGATGCTTGGAGAGAGATGTGCAAGCTCACATACCTGGGCAAACAACATTGGTTACATTATGGGAGTCAAGAGAGGGTGTATAAGGCAAGAGTGTAAAAGAAGATAAGAATGAAAAAAAGATTAGCACATGGAAAATTATTTATAGTATAAAATGAAATGTAGAAGTAAAATTTCTAGCTATAATACTGTTGCAAATATATAAAACTGAATATGTATCCAGTGGTAACAACAAGAAAGGCAAACAATCTGAGTAGATATTTTTTGTCTTGGATCTCTGTTTTTTAATAAGGAAGTTAGATTGGAAAAATGAAATATATATATATATCCTTGTTAAAATCAAATACATATTAAAACACTAAATAAATTTTTGTCTTTTAATTTTATATGTCAATAATACAAATACAGAAAATGCTTGACTGGTAGTATTCTCACCTGCCACGCGGGAGACCCGAGTTCGATTCCTGGCCCACACACTTACCAAACAAACAAAGAAACTAACAAAAACAAACAAACAAAAAAATTCAACAAATGGTGCTGCAATAACGGGACATTCACATGGTAAAATAATGAAAGGTGACCCTGCCATACAGCATACAAAAGAGAAAAGAAAATGCCTATTCACATATTTATGTTGTACCAAATGGTATCAATAACTTCAGTTCTTTGCTCATTCAGGGCAGACCTCATACTTGATCAAACTGCCCTGCACAAGCCTGGAGTGCCTAGTTTAATTCGGTGTCACTTAAAGTCCTGTGAAACCAAGGTTGGCATTGTGGCCATTAATGCAATCTGGCCTGAATTGCGTCTTTTCCCATTATTAGTCAAATCAGAAATGTAAAACTTCTTCACTCCATATTTTCTATTATACTTGCAGTTTACGAGCAAGTGGTTGGTATAAAGACAGGATTTGTGCAATTCATCCTCCCCAAAACTGTTTCCTATATTCTTCTAATTTAACCGATTGCCTTGTGAACAGGTTCCTTTCAGCTCTGCTTGTCCAAGAGCCCACAGGCCTCCCAGGTGAGCTGATTCAATTCTCCCACTACTTCCCTCCATTCAACTCAAATTTATGAAATATTCTATTGCCAAATGGTCCTTGTACAGTATGCACCAATTCAGACCATTGTAAACAGAAATGTAAAGCCAGCATTAAAATTGCATGGCCATAAAATGATTCAGAATGTGCCTATAATTATTTTTAATACTACTATTCACTTGGGAACTACAGAATTAATTACTTCTCTTTTTTCTATAGATTTCACAGATGCCCAGCAAGTCTGAGTACAAAATAGAGGAAAAGATTTATGATTTTAAGAAGCTTACTTATGAAAGCAGCTAGAATGATAACATCAGCAATTAACTTGATAGTTTAGCTCTAATTTAGAGCTGATTGGCCTTGCAATTAGAAGCAACTATCTAGTTCCTCTCTCTTTTTCTCTCCCACTCCCCAGCTTGGTCAATTCACCCATTAAACAATATTTTGAAAATCACGAAATAAAGAATTTGGTGGAACCAGCAATTTCACTTCTGGAAATTTATCCTAAAGAAATCATTGGTCCCTAGGCAAAGTGTTATGTACAAGAATGTTTGAAGCTGCAGCACAATATTGCAAAGTCCTGAGTGTTCATTACTGGGAAACTATTTGAATAAATTATCCAAGCAAGGTAATACCTGGTTCAATAAATGTTAACTATTCATATAAATTCTACCAATAGCTAATGAAAAAGTCTAGGAATAAAAAATAGTTGATGTATATGATCAGGCAATTTAAAGAAAAAATGCAAATGGCCAATAAACATTGAAAAGTATCTCAACTTCACTCATAATAAAGTAAATGCAATTGAGAACAAGGTACCAGTTTTAATTTATTTGATTGGCAATCACTGAAACGTTTGAGAACCAGTGTTTGGAAACTCTGGGGAAACAGGCTCTCTTAAACACTATTGGCGGGAGTGTAATCTTGTGCAAACTTCTGGATGACAATTTGGCAAATGTCATGTAAAAACCACATGCAAAATACAAACATGCACTCTTTAACCCAGCTGCCGGTGCTTAAGAATTTCTGTGGGGATATGTTGGCAAGACTTGTTAAAATAAATATAAAGATGTTCTTGTAACATTATTTATAGCAGTAAAAATAAAACCACACAAAACCACAATCTTAGGAACAACCAAATAGCCCTCATAGGGAACTGGTTCAATAAATTGCGGTAACCTAACAAATTACTTTTTTATGCAGCTGTTAAAAAGAGAAAGATAAATTTACACTGCAGTAAAGGAATGATCACCAAGATAGATTAAGTGGAAAAGCAAAGTAAATAACAGTATGTACAGTGCAACATTTTGCATTTAAAAACAAGCAAACAAAAAGAGAAATAAGTGTATGTAATAACTTTGTATGTTTTGAAGGATTCACAAGAAACTGATAAAAGTATTTAGCCTCGGGAAGAACTGAAGAAGGGAGGGTAGCTTTCAACTTTCACTTTTCATTTTGTAACTTTTTGTAGTATGAATTTTCTCATCTCACAGAAATGTTTCTTTCAATTATACAACCTCTTTCAACATTCGGTATCAGGGCTAGGAGAGAGTGATATACCTTTTTATTGGCTTCTTTCTACTTTTCCATAAACATAACAAAAACAAATGTCATACTATTTTTAAAATATCATTTTGAGGCAATAAAATGGATGGCGGTAGCTAATGTAGATCTATATTCACTGATGCAGAAACCTGTTCAGGACATATCTTTGAATTTTAAAAAAACCCAGTCATAACACAATGTGTATAATATGATCCCATTTATGTCAAACCATTTTTGCACATGTGGATATTGACCATTCAGAGTGGTCTAGAAAGATGTAATCAAAGTGTGACATGTTTACACATTCGGCTTTTTTGACCATTCTGAACTGCTTTAATTTTCTCAAATGAGGAACCTAGGGAATAAAGCAAAATTTTTACAAATATCTTGACATCTCACCAAATTAGCAGCTAGAGTAGAAATAGGGGAACATATCAAAAAATGAATTAAATAAAGTGATTTAAACTGAGAGGATGCCTGCTAAGGTAGTCTACTGGAAAAGCTAGGAATGACCCGAATGTGGGAGTCCAGTAGTGGGGACAGAGTGTTCCCTAGGGTGGAAAGAAATCTGAAATCTGAGCTGGCCAGCTTTAGCATAAACAAAAGCAGGTCTGTAGGCACTGACCCTGCCATGTAATGAAAAAAACAAAAAACAAAAAAAACTATTAAAGATGCATGTTCACCCAAAAAATCACCATTAATAAGCCAGGAAGCCCCATTGCTTTAGAACATTTTTATTTCCAATGTTCTATGTCATTTTGACGGGTATATACCCATCTAGAAATTCACAGAAAAAAGGTCTAGAAACATAAACACTGAGCCACTGAAGAGAGGGAATTGGGAAGCAGAATGAAGGAGGTGGTCAAAGGGACCCTTAGCCTGGTCTATAACGCTTTTCTTTTTTTCTTTTTTTTTAAGGAAACTATTCACTTATTGGTTTTTCATGTATCATTTTTTCAATTAAAAAATAATTTTTTAAAAAAAGAAAGTAAGGAAAATAGGACTTCTTTCTTCTTTCACAAACAAGCCAAGGATATCTTGCCCACTCCTGTATCCCCAGCCCCTAACATGGTACCTGGCACCTAGTGGCACCAAAAATACCATATTCATTGGACTATATTCGCCTCTCAATTACATGGGATTGATGTAGGACTTGGGGAGACTAAGTCTATGAAAAAGTGTCACCTTCAAAAATACACACACCCTAATTCTGAAAAAGATATCATTTTGGAGGTCTTGAGTAAACAGCATATTTCAGGACAAACACAGGATAGCCAAGAAAACATAATAACTACTTACAGTTTTAAGGGAAGCAACTTCAGGGCCAGTATTCATCCCTCTGGGCCGCCAGGTAAGGACAAGATGTTTTCATATGACATTATCAGGGACTCTGTGTATTTCCTGAATGTTAATTTCAGACAAGATGGCTGATGAAGGAGATAAATAAAGTCAGATATTGCTGTGCCCCTAAAGTCACATCATTCTTTTTATGCTTTAAAGTCATCTTACTAATCACTTTACCATAAACTCTGAAACAAAATAAGTACTTAAAATTTTTCCCAATTAGTTCATGTATCCTTGAATAAATATTCCTTATTGAAGACAGCAGTCATCCACTTCTCCTCCCCAGCTGAAGGAGATGAGTGGCATTCAACTTGTTCCTCCAGCCCCTTCCCATAAGCTTGAGGTGCAAAAGAGATTCCTCCCCCTTCCCCAAGCTGAGAACTTGTCTGAAGTTGCAGAACCATTGACCTGGCAGAGTGCCCAAGGCTTCGGGGGATGAAGAAAGGGAAGAGTGAGATGGTAGTGCCGAAAGAGGGGACTGGGATAGGAGATGCATGCGTTCCTTTCCACCTTAAATCCCCCATGCGTGAGTCAACACGGAAGGTGGCTGAGACTCAAGATGTCTTACTGGTATTTCCCAAGAAGGATTCCTCCAACAACAAAAGGCTGTGTGTTAGATTGGCCCTGGCAGGGACCGATGGCGGATGCCCGGAAGAAAGGGCTTGAGTTTGAGCTCTCCCAGGTCAGGGAGTGTGTAGGGGAGGTTCCCAGAGAGCAACAAAGCACCCATGCAAGAGAGCTGGCATCTGGACGTCGGCCACACTGGAAGAACTGTTATCCAAGCAGCAAAACAAGAAGAAAGAGTATAACCAACTATTCGTGGACAGTGTTGCAAAGAACATTCTTTCTCCCTCCTCCTCTTCCTGACCTGGGAGGAGCAAGAAAGCCAAGAGGAGGGAAGGGAGTGACATTATCACCCCCTCCACTAACAGCAGTTGGAACCACAAGTCCAGGCTGCGCTAACAGAACAGGAAGAGCTATGAATTAAATATGACATCAAATACTTAAAAACAGGCAGCCCTCAGTCTCAATACTTGGAATAAGACTGAATTAATTACTCAAAGTGACGCAAAATTATAGGACCAGATGAAGATAGTCTTAAGGGAATCCACTATCCAGAGTGTAAAAGGATATTTAGAGACAGTGATAAGGTTATTGGAAAAAATTAAAACTGTTTCATGTTTGTGTCTCCCAAGTTGAGACTTCTCAAACTGGTTATACACTTATCATATTTATGATTATTTACTAATTTATTGTTCGTTTTCCCCTTAAACAAGAGCCAGAGACCATGTCTATTTTGTTCATTATTGTATCACTGAGTATAGCCACGTCTTCAACAACCATTTGTCAAATGAAGGCTCCTCATCTTTTAAAGACACAAACTGAAATGTTTATAAAGAAAGTTGTGATGTCCAAGATTTGCTTTAAAATAATTCAAGAAGGTGAAGGTGGGGGAATGAGTGGAGTATAAATAGAACAAGATTGGCCTTGAGACAGTAATTGCTGAAAGTGGATGATGAACACATGGGGATTCATTATACTCTTCTTCTTTTTTTAAGTTTCTTTTAATTTTGAATTTCCTCTCAACATTTTATCATGAAAATATTCAAACAGATGTAAAAATTAAAAGTGAACACCCACTTAGCTGCCACCTAAGTTGGACGATTGTTAACATTTGCTATATTTGTCTTATCCCTGTCTGTCTACCCAACCATCCATCTCATTTTTTATGCATTTCAAATTAAGTTATAGACATCAATATATTTCACCCCTTAACACTACAGCATACATATCATAAGCTAGAATTCAAACATTTTTCCAGGTTTTTTAAGGTAAAATTGATATACGGTGAAATGCACAAACCTTAAAAAAGTCTACCATAGATGGGTTTTGACAAATGTATATATCGTGCAATCCAAACCCTATCGAGATATAGCACATTTCCATCACTCCAGGAGGTTCCTTCATGTTAATCCCCGCCCTGCCCCTCCAGAGGTAAGCCCTGTTCTGATTTTATTCTATTTTTATATATGTGTGTAACTTTCCATGATAAAAAAGACTTTAAAAATTGTTCAAATGGTGATGGTAAGAAGACAAAAGGAATAGCATGTGAAACGATGTGTGGAAGTGTGGAACATGTTTTATTTTTCCAAATGGAAAAAATCTAGTATGGCCAGAGAATGGGTGAGAAGAATAAAAGGGTGACTTGCCTGAGATGAAACTGGAAAAATAGGAAGAGGCCAGGGTCATTCAGAACCTTGCTCAAAGTTCGTCTTTAAATTTACATCTATATATTTACTTTATATAAAGATATATTTATTTATTTATTTATATAACCTACAAAACACATATATTTTATATTTGTCTTTATATTTGAAAGTTTGTAGTGTTATTGGGAAGCCACTGAAGGAGGCATGATCAGATTTATATGCTTTCTTAAAGATCACTTTTGCGAAAAAGGATAAAAGGGGCAAGAGTAAATCCAGGGAGACTATTGGATAGGAGGCTATTGCATGAGGCTGAGCCAGAGGTCATTTTAGCTTAGCTAGAATCATAGCAGCCAGAGACCAAGAGATATGAATGGATGCAAGAGATATAGATAGGAAATAGACAGGACCTGTTGATGAAGAAAAGTCTGAGATCAAGGAAAATGCCACGTTTCTGACTTGAGCAATTGGCTGGCACTAACTAAAACAGGAAACACAGGAGAAGAAGCAGGCTTTTTTTGAGGGGAAGAGTGTGTTTGTGTTGCAGGGGTGGGGAAAGAGGGGATGAGTTCAGTTTTAGTCATATTCAACTTGAAATGCCAGTGAGTTTTCCACAGGGATCTCTCCAATAGATGGATGGTTTATTCAACTGAAACTTCAGGAACAGGGCTGGGCTGAGGATAAATGCTGGGGTCGGGGGATGGCCCTCGGCATAAAAATGATCATTGAAGCCAGGGGAATAGTTGAGATTGTCTCAGGAGAAGGTATGGTCTGTGCAGGTGGCCTAGGTCAGGACTCTGAGGACCACCAAGATTTAAGGAACGTGTCGAGGATTAGGAGTCAGCTAAGAAGACTGTCATCAGAAAGGCAGAAGGAAGATACAAAAGTGCAGAGTTGTGCAGGCAGCAGTAGCTCAGTGGCCGAGTTCTCGCCTGCCATGCTGGAGACCCGGGTTTGGCTCCTTGTGCCTGTCCATGTAAAAGAAAAAAAAAAATGTTTTTTAAGTGCAGAGTCACAGAAGCCTAGGAAGATAGTGTTTCAAGGAAGACAAATAAATGTTTAATGGCATTAGGTGATGACAACTTAGTGAATCCCTTCACAATAAGAACGATCACAATAAGTGGTTCTCAAAGAGTGATCTCCAAGCCAGCAGCATCAACATCATCTGGGAACGTGTTAGAAATATAGAGTATTGGTCCTCACCCGGGATCTATTTAATCAGTAACTCTGAGGGGAGACCCAGCAATCTGTACACCACTGCATTAGGCAGTGCTTAGGTGGCACCTCAAATCCATTCCTTTAGGTACCAACCCCCCTTCTGATAAACATGTTTTTCTTTGCATCTGTTCATATATTTTGCCAAGTTGCTGGATCTGGAGCAGCAGAAGTTTGTCAATACCCCACATTTACTGTAACACAGGTCCTACTTTTTATTTTAATGATCCTGTCCTAAAACCAGCCAACCAACTACTTATCACTTCTTCCTCTATTCAACATATATTTTATCAACTTTATAACTTTTGCTTACTGATAATATTTAGTTATTCCTAGCCTCTGCTACTTTACGGGTTCTCTTTGTGCTTTTTTCAGCTTCTTATCCTGTTACTAACTAAACAACTCTCTGAATCACAATTTAAATTCCTGGGAGACATATACTGTGGGTGAGAACAACTTAGGAGAGTGATTTGGCATCAACTATCAAGAGTAATAACAACATGCTCAGATGTGGCCTCTCTCTCTAGCCAACACAACAAGCAAACTCACCGCCCTCTCCCTGTCTACGTGGGACATGACTCCCAGGGGTGTGGACCTTCCTGGCAATGTGGGACAGAAATCCTAGAATGAGCTGGGACTCAGCATCAACGGATTAAGAAAACCTTCTCGACTAAAAGGGGGAAGAGAGAAATGAGACAAAATAAAGTGTCAATTACTGAGAGATTCCAAATAGAGTCAAGAGGTTATCCTGGAGATTATTCTTACGCATTAAACAGATATCACCTTGTTAGTCAAGATGTAGTGGAGAGGCTGGAGGGAACTGCCTGAAAATGTAGAGCTGTGTTCCAGTAGCTATGCTTCTTGAAGATGACTGTATAGTGAAACAGCTTTCACAATGTGACTGTGTGATTGTGAAAACCTTGTGTCTGATGCTCCTTTTATCTACCTTATCAACAGACAAGTTAAACATAGGGAATAAAAATAAATAATAGGGGGAACTAATGTTAAAAGAAATTTAGATTGAAATGCTAGTGATTAATGAAAGGGAGGGATAACGGGTATGGTATGTATGAATTTTTTTCTGTTGTCCTTCTTTTTCTGAATTGATGCAAATGTTCTAAGAAATGATCATGATGATGAATATGCAACTATGTGATGATATTGTGAATTACTGGTTATATATGTAGAACGGAATGATCATAAGTTAAAAAAAAAAAAACAGAAGAAGAATAACACCCAGGTAACCTTGACCCAGTAGTTCCACTTCTAAGAATTTACCCACAGATCTACTTGCACAATGTGCAGAAAGAAGGGTGGCCTCTCTCCCCCTGGTCCGTCACAGGCTGGGTCCTCCACCCTCAGTCAGTTGGAGCATCCTGTACTCATGTGGAATATTATTCCACATGCTATGACAAGTGAAACCGTGCGAGCTTTATAACCAGCTCGCCCCTCAACCACCGTGCTCTGCTTCTACCTCACTCAGACAGTGTCCTCTCCAGCCCCGGTGAGACAGGCCTGCTGACCTCAGGGGCCGCGGGAGAAACCCACTTGGTCGGCTACAGATTCCCTCTAACATGCGTTTAGCCAGAGTGGCTCACCCCCGAAGGTCAGGCCCCTCTCCACCGCCATTCACAGGCCCAGGCACCCGCCCTTAATTGTTGGTGACCCCTCTATCCCGGAAGTGCGAGGCCAGGTCACCTGCGGGTCCGAGGGGCCGGTTCAGTCCTCGGCGGGGCAGGAGCTACTTCACACCTATCTCAGCTCCCGCTTCTGTCAGTTGGAAACAGTCTCCGCGCCTCGCACGCCCGCGCCCCCAAAACCGGCCCAAGCCGGCTGCAGCTTGGTTTTCTCTTCCTCTTTTCTTCCCTCCTTAGGGGACAGAGGCCGGGCAGGGCCGCCAAGCACGGGGACCGCGGCCGTGACCCCGACCCCGCGGCCCTGACCCCGACCCCGCGGCCCGCCACCTGCGGTCGGTGGGCGGGGCCGGAAGGGGGCGGGGCGCGGGCGGGGCCGGCGGGGGCGGGGCGGGGGCGGGGCCGGCGGGGGCGGGGCGAGGGCGGGGCCGGCGGGGGGCGGAGCGCGGAGACGGGACCGGCGGGGGGCGGAGCGCGGAGACGGGACCGGCGGGGGTGATGGCCCGGGCTGTCGCCACCGCTGCCGCCACCGCCTCAGCAGCAGGAACCGAAGTCGTCGTCGCCGCCGCCGCCTGGATCGCCCGCTGCCCGCGCGCTGGCTCGGTCGGGCCCCGCAGCTATGGAGGAATTTATCGTGATCTCGGACGACAGCGGCTCCGAGAGCCCCGGAGGGGCCCGGTCGAGCCGGGCGCGGAGGCTCCGCCGGGCCCCATCCCGGACCCCCAGCGCGGTGCCCCGGCGGACCGTGGTGAGTGAGCGAGCCGCCGCTAGCCCAGCCCCCCACGGCCGCGGCGCCGCCTCCCCTCGCTCGGGCCGCGCTTCGCCGCCGCCCTCGGCGGGGCCCGCCGCCCCCTGGCGCCTCACAGCTGCAGCCTCTTCCCGCCTTGCGGCTGGCCCGGCCTCTCCTGCCTGACGAGCGTGGCAGAGCCGAGCCGGGGTGCCCGGGCCTCCGGGGGCTCAGCGCTCAACCCCGAGCACATGGACGGTCCCCCGGCGCGTCTGGGGTGGGGGGTGCCAGAGCCCGCAGCCAGCGACGGCCTCAGGCGGGGGCCGCCGGCGCCCCCGAGCCTTGGCGTGGGAAGGGGCCGAGGGTCCTGGCCGGCGGACAGCCCCGACCCGGACCGGGAGGAGGGAAGCGGCAGCGTGTAATTGTTTGGCTTGGGGGTACAGATTTGTGCAGGGACGTAACTGGAGCCGTGCCTGGGAGGGAGGGAAGCGCGGGCCTGGGCCAGATGGTGGCGGCACTCCAGGGCCTGGCTGCTGAGCAAGGGGCCCGATTTTGGAGTCGTGCGGGACGGTGATTTATTTCGCTTAGGAAACGTTTGTCGTGTACCAAGCACCGAGGGGCTAGGGAATAAACATATTGCACTATTTGCAGTTCCCTTAGGCCACCTTCATCTTGGTCTTCTTCCTGGGATTGGGGAATAAAACATCCCAGGTCCCTGCCCTTCCAGAAGACTCCGTAGCTATTTATTGAACCCCTGCTATGGGCCACCCGTCGTTCCAGGGGCTGGGCACGTAATGGAGAACACAACATCCACGGTCCCTAATAGAGTTGTAGATGTGATTATCAAGCACCTACTTAGTGGGGATGGGGGAGGCAGGCTTTCTCTCGGGAGACTCAACAGCAGA